>NC_057804.1:7812449-8162147 GCF_018294505.1 Triticum aestivum
GACCGGTGGTGGGAGTGGTTTTGGGGAGGGCGGGCCGGCCGCGGGCGGCGGGGGCTGGCGGTTCGGCCGGTGGTGGCTGGTGGCTCAGGGGGGGTGGAGTTTCATGATAAACATGAGACCCTTGATTTCGTATCCAACGGCTGGAAAATCTAATGACCTGAGATGAAAAAGTCAGTCGACTGACATGTAGCCTCACCCCGCACGTACACATGCACGCACGCAAGACACACACGCGTGCAGGCGTGCAACACTCACATGTACACATAACGTACACATGCACGCATGCAAGACACGCACGCATGCAGACGTGCAACACTGACACGTACACACGCACGCATGCTAGCGTGCAACACTGACACGTACACATGCACTCACGAACACACGCACGTACGCACCCATGCATGCAACACTGAAACATACCCTTGCATGCACGCAACACTCGCACGCCTGCATGCACACGGCACACGAGCAAGACACACGCTCAACCTATATGTGCATGCACACTTTGTTAAGGACATGCATTGTTACGGGTATTAATCAATATTATCTGTGATAAGCAGAACATTGATGTTTGCAGTGGTCTTTATGAATCACAACGTATCGAACGGGCTAGCAACATAGTAGGCTTATCTACATGAAAAGGATGACGTCACACTCAATGAACAATCATCAGTTTATGAAATGCCCGCTTCTGACCGCCCTGGCCCACCAACAGTTCCTCTGCTGTGCGCTACCTGCGTTGGTTCACTGACATGCAGGCCATGCACCCAAAGAGCCCACACGTCAGTGGAAGAAAGGTGCACTGTCCTAGGTCAGGGTCGAGGGCGCCACTCGTTGCAAAACCGGCTGAACAGGCCTCCGTGCCGCATTCAAACGCCTGCATGAAACCTGCCCGTGTGGAAGCCGAGAATCCCACTCTGGACACACGTCTGTTCATAACCGGGCCAGCGTTAAACGCAACGCCAGCCGAGCTCCTCCCGTTCGCCGTCTATTTAATCTCCTATTTAAACGAGGCCAAACGCTAGCCAAGAATCGCACACCTCCGCCGCTCCCCTATCTCCTCCACCATTTTGTTCACTCTTACAATGGCTTACGAAGAGTAGTTATTCCGCATCCAAGCCAGCTGGGTAGGCCGCCAGATACGAGCTATGCAGCTCGCTGATCCACCTCCCTCCCCTCGCCTGACGGAGCCAGTTGCCGCCCCAAGCCGGCGCGCGCTTCAGCAACTCGCCTCTCCAGGCCAGCGCGACGAGGAGCAGCGCACGGGCGTCGTTGTTGTCGTCCACGCCGCCGCCTTGTACCGCGTCTCCGGTTTATGTGGCCGAGACTCCCATGCCGGCGGCCGCGCCATGCAAGCAGCGACAGAAGCCGGGTTCGCGGAAAGGGATGAGTTAGTGGCCAGCGCCTCCGCGTCCGCCACCATCATTGAGGAGAAGTAGAACATGGGAGGCCACCGCTGCTTGGGTCCCATGAAGGCCACCGCGAAGGCGACGCCGGTGTACACAACAGGTGTCTTGCCAGATCCTTTTGTTGGGAGGACCTTCGTCGATCCCGTATGGGCTCCACGGAAGAGGGGAATGTTAGGATGAACTCGAGCCGGTGCCGGCCATGGCGAAGTAGTGGCCGGTGATGAACTCGAACCGGTGCCAGCCACCATCATCTTCGGCACCAGCCAATGATATCAGTTGGGCAGTGGGGAAGCAAGCCGTCCTTTACGGTGAAGCATATACCTCCGGAGCTCCCGGCAGTCCGGTGATCGTGCTGCAAGGCATGAGGAACACAAATCGATCAGGGGGCGACCATTTAGGCCATGTATTATATACCTATGCTGTCCAGAACTAGCACTGCGTAGTTCATTTGAATGTAATGAAATCCGTCATGTTTGTATGAAAATCCGGTATTTTATATGATTTCTGTTGTTGTTTATATGCAATATCAGTTTGTCTACGTGTTTGCATGAATTTCATTCGGTTGGATGGGGAAATTTGCGGGTCGTCGGTCGGTCTGCGGGCGGCTCAGGCGGTGTTGTGGGACAAAAAAACACAGCTCGCGCGAGCTCGTCTCCAACGTGCGCACTGGAGGATGCATGACAGCATGAGCACCCGAGCCATTCCTCGTTCATCGGTGGAAAAGGCACAGGTGGACAAAAGGGTCGCCAATATTTTGGTTATCCCGGGCAAGATCCAAACAGCCCCTCCCAACAGATTCAAATCCCTCGTTCCCCATGGAATTTTGCCATCTGTTGTTTTCATGGACTAGCAAGATGCCCGTGCATTGCACGGAACATCAAGATGCATTTTTTTACAAACTCCCGCATGCATGCAAGGGATAAATAATGTCCTCCTTTGCTAGTACCATGAGGCAAACATGTATATAAAAATGGAGGGAGAAAGATGAGAAATAAGGTGAGGAGAAATGGGGCGTGGTGGTGACTGGTGGTCGGACTGGGCAGAGGCATGGGGATGGACGGCGCATTATGTCTAGGTTTGTATCTCTCTCACACACACTACGTAGGTGGGGGACGTGCATGAAGAGAAGAGGTGCACGCACGGCGCACGTACTCCCTTCTCTTTACCAATCACACCCGCGCGGGTACAAGGCGGAGCTCATTTCTGTATGTAAAAGGCAGCCCACGTGGTAATTTGGCATGTGTACTGGTTGTCACTTGGTGGAGGGAGGATCATCTACCACGCGTGAACAAACAAATTGCGACTTGATGTGGTATGTTAAAAAAAGAGGCAAACCATGTGGGGCCTACCTTAGAGGCAAGGCGCTATACACTGGAGTACTTTTGATGTGTCCCGTCAACTCGCAGAACAAGGAGAAGCATGCTTAGTACACCGTCTCCCCCGCCCACGGGTGCGGTGGCTCGCAGGATGAGGTGAAGCATCCTTACGAGTAGTAGTAGTACTCCTACTATTGTACACCTTACGCCCTCTCCCTCGCCCACGCGCGCGATGGCTTGCAGCACGAGGAGAAAATATTACTCCCTCCATCTAGGTGAGTAAGTCATCTTAGGTTGTGCACCGTGACCAAGGAGGAGAAGAAAACGAGAGAACTTAATGTTCATTTGCTAATTAATAGCATTGCATGCAATGAACTAACCACTGCATGTCGTGTTTGGTAGTCTCAAGTCATTAAAAGCAGGCATACCCCACATCTCTTATTGGTTGATATGTCAAGAAACAAGAAACGAGGTAGAATTTAATGCACTGCGCCTAAGTATTTTGGGATTATTTGGTTTTCGTAAGATGACTTACACACTTAGACGGATGGAGTACTACTCCCTCCGTTTACTCCTCGTCCCTACTACGTACCTTGGTTAGTACTCCCTCCATTTACTTATACAAGGCCACTATAAAAAATACATTTTGCATCTACACAAGGCCACAAATAGTAATCGAGACAAAAGTTACTACTCCCTCCTTTCCAGTTTATGGCTTAGTTTCAAAATCTCTCCAACCAAGGTAGACGGTGAGTGGTCGAATTAATTTCGTAGTTTGCAGAAGTAATTAGTACGCTCGTTTTTCTCAAGAAGTTATGTTTACCGAGACATTAATTAGAACGAATGCATGGATGACCACTAAATTTCCATGAACTTGTACATGCATTGGTTAGTTTCCTCTTGACACTGCTTGCGTCGGGTGACCTAACGCACTCGAAATCCAACATGTAATGGTACTACTACTAGTATAGTAGAATTGAGACTTATCAAATGGAAAAACGAATGTTTTTTAGATGAGCCCTATAAACCCTAGTGGGTACGTACTCCATAAAAATAGATTTTTCCAAAACTAAATCGCTCCCTTTCATGAATTCTGTAGTATACTCCTCCGTCGGACCTCCCTTTCATGGATTCTGTATTTCCTGTCACCGACATGTGGGACATATAGCAACCGGGTCGACGTGTCAAGCACCAAATAATAGTGCAGAACAGCAGGGCGGACGCACCCCACTCAAATCACAATGCCGCACCTTCCCAGACGGACGAAACAACCATTATTTCACACTTTAGTTCGCCATCATCTCAAACCACGTAGTATTGCTTCTGCCTCAAGAGGGACACGTGCATCGCCTTGGTACATCATGACACGTGGGACCGCATGACAGGCCATGCTCCCCCGCCGATTGCTCGGTAAAATCACCTCATTTTTACTATACTTCTTCCATATCGGTTTACTACATGGCATGCATGTCGTTCTAGGTTGAGAATTTTACTGGCTATATATGTGATGAACAATACTCCAGCCTTTTAAAAATGTATACTTTTGTACAATTGTACTATTGATGGATTGCGCCATGGAGCAAAAATTGAAATTAAAAAAAAGGTGGTACATATAGAGAGCGCTCGTCGCAAAATTATGCATATAGTACTATTAAAAAAACTAGTACGTGCTTAATTGGGGTGCTAAATTCTATTAAAGAAATACTAGTAGTATGTATCATACTAAGGAGTTAAAGTAACGAGAAGCAACATAACATAGTTTTGCTGGGGCTCAGCACAACACACCCCTTAAATTCAACTAAGCACACCTGAAAATAAACTATGCAACTAATCCGGTAGACACTGCATTAGAACCACCATGAGCAACGATACTGACACCTTACTCACTCGGAGGAGTCCTCGTCCACATCCTCGACTTCGTCCTTGTCCATCTTCCTCTTGGCCGATACTTCTTTGCTTGAACCGCACACTTGGCTCTTGCTCTTCATCCAACTCTTGTAGATATTGAAACAAAGGTAGCCATCCATTGCAGCGTAGTGGATGTGGTCTATATCTAGTACATTCCGCTGCCATGCATGACGATGAAACGTGTAATGAGGTTTCTCCAGTTTACAGTACGAAGGATGAACCATGGCTCCTGTCAGGGTCAGCATTGAAGGCTGGCCACCGGAGGGTAGCAGCCGATTCTTTGGAGGTCGAAGGGGTTGCCTACAACGAGGCCTATCCGACCCAGGACTTCTTTGTCGTTCGTAAAGTCTACAGTGACGAATTTGACTAGGTTGCTCTCAAGGAAGTTCTTAAATTCCAGACATTCAATGTCGGCATGGCATATGTGGTAGACCAAGCATAACTCATGCACACAAACCTGGATCACGGCGGGCTTCTTCCTCTCTTCGTCCTTTAGATCCTTCTCTCGTCCCAGGACTACGGTGTACTCAACATCTAGCCCAGCGACCCACTCATCATGTGAGTTTTCGAACATGCGTCTGAAGCGAGAAAGGCATCCTTTCACCATCGCAGAAGAACGGGTGTAGATGACGTCGAACTCATCGTCGGTGATGGTTCTAACCTTGCACTCACCGCCGATCCTGGAGATTTGGGACGCCATGGATTTGGTAGGAGGGTTAGGATTAGTGGAACTACCGTAATGTGAAAGGACGGGACGACTAGGAGCGAACCGCCATAGTATTAAAGGACGTGCGGGGACGAGTAGGAGCGAACTGCCAGCGTGCGAACGGCAGGGTAGTGGCTTTCCATTCTCCCATGATACGAGCTTCCGAGAGCCCTTGGATCTGAGATCGAATGGTTGCATGCCGTGATTCTAGAACTATGGGTGAATATCCTATCCTGGAGGGTTATTCTGCAAATGTTCAGCAACTTAGCATGCGACCGTTTGATCTCAGATCCAAGGGCTGCCAGCAGCCCGTATCATGGTCGTGCCTTCCACGACCGTTGTGTCGCTCGCGCGGTCGCGCCCTTGGAGATTTAACACGGTGCGTTAGGCTATCTGATGTTGGCATTTCATACATAGACATCACTTAGTCACTCATACTACAACAAGGTTGGCTATAAGGTTGGCTATAAGTGTATTTATTTATTTTACTCCTCTCTATCTCTTTCTTCGTACTCCCTCTGTCCCATAATATAAGAACGTTTTTGACACTAGTGTAGTGCCAAAAACGTTCTTATATTATGGGACATGGGAAGTACTAGTATTTATTGCATTTTCCAAGGAGTGACCTCTTCCAATGAAATGGTGTTGCTAAGTTTGCTTCATTTAATTAGCTATAGACTCAAAATTGTCTTTTCACCTAGGTACACGCGCTTAGCACCGTTTCTTCCTTGGGTCCCCAAACTTGCCACATCAGACTTTATGCCGATGTGGCAAGCTTAGCACCTGTAGGAGTAAGTAAGTACTACGATAGTGGGCTATATGCCCGCTTTACATGGCATTTTTGCATGTGTGGAGGAAAGAGGCAAGGAAAAAGTGGAGAAGTGGGCTCTCATGCAAGAGCCAGCCTCAACTACATGGTGGAGCATTGGGAGAGGCACCTGTATGGAGGTGGTCAGGAATCGAGAGACTCACGCCGGTCGTAGCGCCGCAGTTAAAATCAAAATGGCAAGTCAAATCATGGAGCCCACCTGTCCAGCAGTAACTTGCTGTCAAATCACACAACCCTACGTTTGCTGCAGCCTACTCCCTCGTCTTCTCGCGTCTCTGTCGAACCGACTAGGCGGAACTGCCCCGCCTACCGCGCAGGAAAAGCCCTGCCCTCGACTTTTAAATACAGCTACATCCGCTTAAGAATCCAATGATATAGTAGTACTTTTTGTGACATAGTAACTCATATTTAGTTAGTCAAATGGATGACCTAGAACCATGTGCACGCCCTATAAATCGAGACGCCTGAAGATAAAAAACCGAGACGGAGAGGGTAGTTCAGCACGTATCTTTTTAGATCAATATAGTCTAGATTCACCAAGGTGCAAAACCAAGTGGTAGGCTGCTCCTGTCGTGTTGGCGTAGCAACTCAAGCAGGGTCAGTCCGCACACGAAATGGCGACACACTTAACATGACCCCTTTGACCGACATGTGGCTCATCCACCGTCTTGTTCCACGTGCGATGCACCAAATTACAGTTCGGAGCAGCGGTTGGAACTGGAGGCACCCCGGTCGTAGCGCCGCAGTAGTAGAAAATGAGCGACGAGGGGTCAAATCACAAAGCCCCACCTTTCCCGCATTAAGCTGGACGGACGAAGCAACCATCATTTCACTCTAGGGCGCAAGAGCATAAAGAAAAGAGAAAACAATGATGCGTGCGGCAGCTACCTAGGGCACCCTAGGGTAGGGGTCTCCACTACATATCCTTTTTTTGAAAGCGCCTCCACTACAAATCGGCTTCTCCCTCGTCCTCTTGAAGAAAACCGATGATGAGTGCGGCGGTAGGGTTTGTAGGAGTACTACGGCGTGCGGGGCCACGTCGTAGTAAACGGGTTCGAGTCGACGCATGTGTGGGCCGCTTGGTTTTACGGGAACGAGGCAGCATTTTGGGTTCGGGGACCAGTGGAGATATAGTACGTACAAAAAATTGTGGACGTAGGTTCGACCGAAAGGCAATGATGCATTGAACGCATGAGATTTTGAAACCAAATTATGAATAAATACACACTATAGCATGTAAAGCTTTGAGTCATATATGCATGATGTAGATGTTCGTTTAGTTCTTATAGTTCATCTCATTCAAAATCAATTAGTTTTATAAAAATGTTAAGATTCATGGGGTTGTGCATTGTAAAGCATAAAGTAAAAAACAAATAATGGCAATTCATTTAGAAAAAAACAATTATGATACAGAAGATTCTAGAACAAAGGAGAAGTGCTTGTGTTTTGAGGTTTGTGCATTATGCTTAAGTTCAACCATGGAGTCTTCTAAATTGTACATGTGGCAGATCTGGTGGAATGTTGATGATATCCAACGGCCAGTAGTGCTCGGATTCGCCATCTCTGCACTGTCGGATTAGCTTCATCCAGCGACCATCTTTCAAAGTTATTGGCACACTATATAGTTCTTGTGCCATAGTTGCATGTTTTGGAAAAAAGCTACTAGTGGGTTGTACTATCTATTTAGGAATAGAAGATGTATACATGGAAGTTGTAGGGAAAGAGATGACATGGAGCATCTCAATTCCTATGAGTAGGGATTGGAAAAGAGATGTCATTTGGTTCACATCATAGGAACTTTTCTATTGAATCTAGAGATGACATGTATCTCAATTCCTATGAGGAGGGATTAGAAAAGATATGTAATTTGGTTCAGATCATAGGAACTTTTCTATTGAATATACGCTAATGTTTATTTTCCTTTGAAATTAAGGGAGTATAGGAATCCATTCATTTGAACCAAGTGGCTCTAAAGCTATAGAAATGATATCATGTTTATTTCCTTTGAAATGTGGAGTATATGAATCTATTCCTATGAACCAATTGGCTCTAAAGGAAAAAATCCTATAAAAATCATATCATATAGAGTTCCTATGATATTCCTCGACACCAAAGGATGGTTGAAATTGATGCGGGTGATACGATGGTCTTATTTTGTAGACTCCTCCCCCATCTTTATAGTTACCTCTCGAAGATGAATGAAATGATATATACAGGGTATTCTACATGTGCAATTTGGTACACGAAAACTCGGTAAAAGTTTGCGAGGTTCGAATTTTCAATAAAGCTATATGCACTGCATTTCGGAACGGAGGGAGCATACGGCAGTTGCTAACACTCACGTGGAAGATTTGTGTGTAGGAGGAGTGTCTGTTCTGTTAAATGACATGGCAAAACTGACACTGTCGGATGCCGATCTAACGGTTCTTACGGCGTTCGTCAGGAAAAGGCTTGTGGCGAATGTTTGTCGGATAATGATTTACGGACACATGCATTGCATTGATACGTGCTCCCCTCCCTCGGATGCACACGCACCCTCACGAGTCACGAATCTCCCGAGTCCTCTCGCAGGCTTGCACGTCGCACCCACCGTCTATCTGCAGGTAGACGTCACGCACATATGTGCTCTTCACACCCTACCCTCAGAACTTCTAAAAAACAAAAGACGTCGCGCACATTTTATTTTAGCTCACACGTCACACACTTATACTATTACTCTTGCAGCGAACGTTCTTTGGGCATAGAATATTGTACTCTCACGAAGAGAAGCGGTGCACGCACGCACTAGTTCTCTCACACCCACTCATTGGTACACGTAGGAGCGCATTTTTTTGAAGCTGGTACAACAAAATCACTCCACTATATATATAAGTAGGAGCCTTACCGCTTCCTTTACTAGGGTTCCTCTCGTTCACTCTCTCATGCTCTACATATCTAAGTAAGACATAGGTGGCCACACTCTCTCACAACTCACGGCTGGTCACAAATCCGTCCAGACGACCTCGACCGGGGCAGGGGTGTAGCTGTATCGTTCACGCTGTCGTCGGCGGCGAGGGAGGAGACCAACGACCGCCCGCGCGTCCCGATCGGCGGCCGTGTCATTCTCTCCGAGAGAGTGCCGACTCGGGAGTGCCTCCGACCCCTTCTTCCTCTGTGTGGCCTCCCGGCGTTGTCTTTGCCACATGCCGACGACCCTCAGGTATATATTCCTTCGAAACCTGCCTTGCTCTACTGCCCCAGCTCTCCTTGTGTGGATCTTTTTCTACTCTCGTCCTCGGTTCCAAAGCCACCTAGACTTTTACTATTATTAGAGGTAAAGGTAGTTCATACAGTTGACTCTAAGAGTTGGTTCAAACAGGGAAGAAAGTGGGAAAGCTGTAGCATGAATCTAGGACTTGGTTCTAAGAGGAAACAGAGGAAAGTAGTAGATACTGGCTACCCAACCGGTCTCTTGGTTGAAAAGGCAAAGAAAGCATGGTGGATGGTGAAGGGTGGGGGAAGTGGACCTATCTCTTGGTTGAAAAAGGAAAGAAAGTGACAGGTGTTGGGGTACAACGCAAATGAGAATGAGCAGGTCTAGATTTCATGTGCTCACATAAGAAAATGTCGCCGAGGAGATAAAAAATGGGAACAATGCAAACATGCTTCCTGAGTGTTTGCCGCTCTCGCCAGCCACATCTGCCTCGCCACTTTATGCCCCTGCTGTCCCTACGCCCATTTCGCTACCGCTAATGTAAAATCACATGAAGCATTAAGCAATGCCACCTAATGTCACTATAAGTAATGTTCTAGTGCCGTTGATAAATTGAAGCAATGCCACCACCATTTTATGAAGTTCTTCCGTCTTGCTTTATTTCCCACGAATTGTGTTTTTGTAGTTACACTTAACTCTCACACCACTAACATTGCTTCATTCCAGTGGAACTGCACAAATTTGATTGCACATTTACTGACCATGTGCTACTCTCATGAAAGTAATACTAATGCTATTGTTCTCCATGTTACTCTAGTGGCATTGTTGATGTGATGTGATACTACTTACTTAACGACTCTTCATATTGTCAATCTAGTGCCAATTATAACATAATAGATGCTACTGTTAATCATACGCCATTGCAAATATCTGCCATTGTTTAAATAACCGTATTTCGTATTTGCGCAAACAGGGATGTCTGTCTCCATATCGTTTCGGGATGTCTATCTCTGTATCTTTTCTATCCGCGCAATCAAAAGCACACGCCTCAGTTTTAGTACAACTGTGCAAAATGAGATGGCTATCCCTCGTTGCCGTCGTCTAACCTCCAGTCTTCAAGGTATTCCTACATTGGTAGTAACTAAGGCAGAATGACCAATGCAATCTAAAAGAAGCTGATTCGTACGTTTTACTACCTGATTGCAGTGCAGGGACGAGCAAAAGCAACTGCATCCTAGTCCGTAATGCACTTTCTACCAGTTCATCCACAGACTGAGGACTAGCTGGCACGGTTGCACGGCGGTTTTTTGGACAGGTGCACGGACAAGAGGCATTGTGGTCTGCTTATTTCTGCAAATAACGGTGCTTAAATTTAGTGTAATGCACAAGCATTTCAACTTGTCAGTACACTGCATGGCTCAATTCAGCATTCCAGCTGAGACCACAATTATAATTGGTTATTCTGGAATGAGAGAACCTAACCCTGGATGGTGGCAACAAGAAAAAACCAGAGTGAACTCCAGGAAACTTTAGCCTGCCGGGAGGCCCTTTGCTCATTTAAGCCTTGCTTGTTTTTTCCTGATTTGTAAACCTTCTCACAACTTTGTCTTTTGCTGTGAACTAGTATATGTTTGTTATGTTCTATGAATCATTGAGATGTATAAAATTGCTTAACTTATGCTTTTCAAGTTTTTATGAAGACGAGTTTAATGTGAGTGTTCCACATGAGCGCTGGACTAGCGTGTGAACGTTTGGAATTGATTACATTGTGGCCTCACTTAACTGCATGAACCACTCTAACAAGATACATAGTTGCTTATATGTCAGACAGCAGATTGTTGATTGTTAGCTGGTCGATAGCCTAGTGTTGAAGCGAGCTGAGCCAATGTGCCATGTTTTGCACAACTGCTTACAAGTGGGCTAGCGCCAACAGTGTTTACAAGTACTTATGTATACGTCAGCGCACAGTTCTCAAATGAGTACTCTATTCCATCAAAACACACACTGCTCTTATGGTAAACCGTGACAACTTATGTCTTACCATGCCATATTCATGAAAAAACTAGTGAGGACGCATCTGTTTCGGCAACAATTACGATGGTTATTACATGATTCACGGGCACACGAAAGTAGCAGCAGTTCCCATAGACGGATTCAAACAGACTAAGCCCTAGAGGGGTCGATAACAGGCAAGGTTCAGATAATTAGACACAATCCAAACTACTATTAAACACTAGCTGGGGCAACTATTTCATGACTCGATCTAATTTGGGCTGGACACAAGACGGACCTTGCCATGAACATCATCGAGGACGTCCTGCAGCAGCTCAATCCTCTGAACCTTCATGAAGACAACCTTGTGGCCTTGCCACTGATAAACTTGTTTGTGGAGGCATGCCATGTCCTCTTCCTGCGTAAGCTTGACAAGAATAGTATGCCTCACAAACGATGGAGTAGCTTTGAACTTCTTGTGCTTCAGTACATCCTGGACAACATGCCTGACAATAGTGAGGCTGGAATACAACTCTTCATTGGTATAACCGCAAATGGCTTCCAGGATCCAATAGCCTAAGAGCTCTGTTTTCCCAGTCCGTATATTCAAGTCATCCGCCTCATAGCGAGTGACATGTACAACCACACAATCCTTGTCTGCATCATGGTTCTAATTGAAACAGAAACAAATTCTGAATTACTTCTCAGTATAAGAAACACATGTTATTTAAGCTAATAAAATTTTGCATTATTAATCACCACATACTTAGATAAAAAACCACAATCGAGATCGGCAAAAAAGAAAATCACCTTGGGCAGCTCAGCGGGGGGGGGGGGGGGGGTGGGGGGGACCAATCCTCGAAGGGGGAAACTGCTCCTGTAGTGCCACGGGGGCTGTAACCTCAAACGGAGCGTTGACCATCTTAGTAGTGGCCGTGAGCGTATCTGGGGTCGACTCGGTGGCTACCTCCATCTTCTTGGAGCTCTCTATCTCGTGGGGATCAGCCTATCGCGTCTGCTCCAATATCGGCAGATCTTTGCCTGGTTCTCCTTGGTCCATCATGAAACTGACAAAGACTAGGAGACCACCGAAAGGAGAACACAATCGCAATGACAATGAAACAAAAAAGAGAGTGAGGATCGGTTACTGCTTTGCAAAAGTTCTTTTTTTTTTCTCCGAACGAAAATATACAAACATCACGGATCCGCTTACCTTCCCTTCGTTGGGAGAGAAGAATTGTGGCAGATGTGAGTGTTGCCTTCCTTGAAGATGGTGAGGGAGAAGGGGATTCAGCGAAGAGTGAAATGATGGTTGCTTCGTCCGTCAAACTTAGACTGCGGGGGTGGGGTTTTGTGATACGATGGCTCGTTACTGCCGCGCTACGGCCGGGGTGAATCTCCGCCTGCATACTGCCTTCTAATTTGGTGGATGGCATTTGGGCCCGCGCGCTGCATGGCCCACATGTCGGTGAACAAAAGTATAACGGCATTCCATAGAGGGAGACGTTTCAATGACCTAGGAGGAGCTAGAAGCGGTAGAGTTTCTCCACTGTACTAGTAGTAATTGTTTTTCTGGGTAGTTGTACAGTGTCTCCACTGTACTAGTAGTAATTGTTTCTCTGGGCCCAAGACAAAACAGCCCATCCACACTAGTAAATAGTAAAGTCAATTCAAAAGCCCTATATTTACTGAATGAGAGGCGCTACCCACACCCAGCACACACCCCCCCAAAAAACCTGGGTGCTCTTCTTCCTCCTCACTCCCACCCACCTCACGTCAGCTCGCTCCACTCGTACCCCCAAATTCCTCACCTCACTCCTACAGAAAACCCCAGCTCCCCTTCTTCCTCACTACTACAGAAAAAACCTCAACTCCCCTTCTTCTTCACTCACACTACAATTAGGCTCGTCATTCATTACTCTGCTCAAATCCGTGAGGGCGACACGACGCCCTCGAGGAAAATGGAGTCGGCTGACCCCAGCGCCAAGAAGATGAGGCTCCCGCCAGCGGCGACGCCTGTTGTAGATCCTGCACCCGGCATCACGGGGAGAAGCGGCGACCCCGCCCCCACCGGATCCGAGGAACCCGTAGAATCTCGGGTGGACCGCGTCAGCGATCTCCCGGACGCCGTCCTTAGGGAGATCATCTCGCTTCTCCCCACCAAGGATTGCTGCCGCACTCAAGTCCTCTCAATTCGGTGGCGCCCTCTATGGCGTGCCGTGCCCCTTAATCCTGACTGTCGTCAGCTCTCTCTCTTCAATGATTTTGAAATCCCCAGAGCCATCATCTCCTCCTACCAGGGCTCCGTTCAAAGCCTCTGCATCCCCTCATGCTACCTGAGCAAGCATACCATGCCCTGCATGGTGGACGCCTGGTTGAAATCCCCTGAATTCATAGAACTACAGCTGCTTGAGTTCTACTATTCCCCTGGAAATCACATACCACATATCGAACGCCATGAACTTTTGCCCTCAGCACCGATGTCCATCTCGCGGTTTTCCTCCTCTCTCCACACCGCCACCTTTGCATTGTGCTACCTACCAGACAATCTGGTACTAAACCTTCAACTCCCATTTCTCAAGAAACTTTCAATTGTGCGGGTTCGTATATCGGAGGCCTCATTGCACAACATCATCCACTCCAGTTACCCTACCCTGGAGTGCTTGGTGCTTGTTTTCACTGTTAGAATCGTTTGTCTCCAAATAAAGTCGCCTAACCTTGTAAGAATTGGAATTTCTTTTGACGGAAGGCAGCTCATCATCCAAGATGCCCCTTCACTTCAAAGGTTGATCCTTGATTCTAGTTATTCACCGTTGCAAATAACCGTCCTCTCTGCGGCTAAACTGGAGACCTTGGGTGTAATACATGATCTCTGTGCTCATTTCAATATGGTGTTTGGCTCCACAGTTCTTCAGTTACTTTATATTATCATCTACACTTGTAACAATAAGCTGCATTTTAAATTTCTGCCCATAAGTAATATATCATCTTGGAGTACCCATTTTGTACTAATATTATGTTCTATGCTCAATGAAGAGTTTCTCCATGGATGGCCTATCAATGGTGTTGGATTCTGTCAAGATCTTATATATCCAAATGATTAGTTTTGATCTAAACAAGATTATTGGCTTGCTGCAATGCTTTCCATGTTTGGAGAAGCTCTATATAAAGGTGATGATTTCACAGCACATTGGAAGCCCACATATAGTGTACTAGAATTTACTATTTAGCTATTGCTCTTTTGACACTCTTTTTTTAGACCTTAACTGATTTCAATCTTCATGTCTATTTAGGCAACAGGACGGGGTAAGAAAGTTATAACCAATCGGTGGATTCGTAAGCATCGGGATTTTCTCACTTCTCACGAGATTCGATTGAAGACAATAACGCTAGAACGATATGTAGCCTACCGTGCAAACACTAGATTTGTCACATTCTTCCTGCTGAATGCGAGGTTACTATTGTCCATTAGGCTTAAGTTTATCAGCAGCATGGTTTTGACGGATGGGTATGTCAAAGAGCAAAAAAAGGAGTTTCAGGTGGGCAGAAAAGCATCTAAACGTGTCGGGCTTCTATTTACAATATATTGTGGTCATAATCCAGTAAATTTTACGACCCAGGATGTTCATTCTATGGACCTAACCGATCCATTTGACTGTGACTGCCGAAAACAGTGCTGGAGTTAGATGTTGTTGCCCTTTTCAACCTGGGTTTTTTTGTAAACCTGATGAACAATTAACCCTCATGCTTTTGTAAAGTTTGTAAGCTGGAGTTAGATGTTCTTGCCCTTTTCAACTCGGCTGTGACTATCATATTTTGTTTGAAACAAGGCATGGCTTGCCATTCATTTAATTTAGAGTGAAATATTGTAACAAATCCCAACCAAGGGACATAACATCACTCTCGCCGGCTGCTTGAGCTCACTGTGCATTACAGAAGCCAAGTGATTAGCCCCCACCAGCACCCACAAAATTATTTCAAACTAGCACATCAAATGGGCAGTAGATTTTCATAGGAAAGGATGCATGACCGTGATAGATTTGGATTCTGACATTCGGGACCCACGAGGAAATAGCCTAGCCAGTCAACAAATGATTCTGCCTACCAGCCGTTGGATTGACATCCAACATCTGTCGTGTATCTTCTATCTCTTGTCTTCTTCCTCCAGCCGCCCAAACCGAACCAACCCGTCAGCTCCGCCTGCTCCCGCATCCCATGGCTGGCTGCGCCTCCGCCGCCCTACCGTACGTACCCTCCAACGTTGGCCAGTCCCTCCCTCTATTCCACCACACGTCTTGTTATTCTCCGGCAATGTCAGCCCCAACACGCACCCGCACCCGAACCAGTCAACCCTCGTACTCCCCTCCGCCTGCGATTGGACCGGCGCATATTCCACGGCTCATGTTCGTTCCATCCGAGGCCTCGCCGTCGTCCTGCGCCTTGCGGCCTTGGTTCGCTCGCCGTGCGCGGTGCGCCACCCTCTTGCATTGTCAACGTCGTCAACAACCGAGAGGAACAAGGAGATGACCGTACGTGGAGAGGATGACAGTAGGGACCCACTAGCGTCATGGCAGTACGCAAGCAAGTGTCTTTGTATTACAAGCCAAAAAATATGGTTCCTCCTAATGGTTGGACATCTGGGGCTCATGCCATTGTCAACGTAGTCAATAAACAAGAGAATTACACTACGAGCGGCTAACACCAGGGACCCAGCAGGTGGCGCAGTTTTTTTAGGAACAAGCAGTTGTTATTTATACTAGTTTTAGCGATGGAACAGGGTAACAATGGGGCTGTGCGGGGGCCGTGGCCCGTATAGCCATGGTTTTATTTATGTTTACCACATCATGAGCCCAATTGTGTTTTTTTCTTGCTGAAAATGGCTAGACCAGTTCTATTTTTTAAAAGAAATACCCAAACAAGGCCTACTTGCTTTATCGGCCCTACTGGGCTGCAAATCTTTCAAGACGAGGAGAGTTTCATTCGGTTTGCCCAGAAACGGGCTGCACATTTTTTAAACACATCAAACCGGGAATTAGTTTCAATTTTTTTATTACAAGATTTTATATTCCGTTGATTTTTATGCATGGACAATTATTTGAATTTTATATTTATATAAATTATTTTTCAAAATTTTTTGAATGTGAATCGATATTTCTGGATTAAAAACAGTTGACCGCATCGAAATATGCATAATTTTGTATACTTTTTAACCGTGGCCACAATATGAGGTGTAATGCTAACAAAAAGACGATGGGCTCCAAAAAAAATTTTAAGATAGCAAATGGGTTGTACGTTATTAGAAATAATGGCAGATGGGTTGTCTGCTGTTTTCCACACATTTGAGGCTGACTTGTGCGCCTACTACAGGTAGACGCGTATGCTTTCACAAAAAAAGATTGACGCACATGCAACGCCCTGTCAACTTAGTCAACACATGAGAGCAGTGACTGTTGGATGTCCATCCAACGGCTGTCGTGCTTCTTCAATCTTTGCTCTTCATGCTCCAACCACTCAAACAAGCGCCGGCGGGACTGCCTGCTCCTTCCTCCCCGCGGCCGGTCGTGCTGCCGCGCATGCCTCACCGCCCCACCGTACTCCCATCGCTGGCCTACCCATCCCTCTACTGACCAACACCTGCTGTTATTCTCCAGCGACGGTAGACGAACCAGTAAACCCTCGTACAGTCGTACTCCTCTCCGCGTGGGCATCCACTGCCGCATATTCCCCGGCTCCACGCCGTCCCCTTCCTAGGCCTCGCCGTCGTCCACCGCCGTGGTGCTCTCGGCGCGGCATGGTCAATGTGGTCAACGACCGACTTCCATCGGAAGAGTACTGTACGTGGAGAGGCTGACAGCTGGGTCCACGGCGGCCGCGAGGAAGTGCCTCCTTATTACGCGCAAAATAATTATTCCTCCACCTGACAGCGGGGACCCATCGGACGGGCCACCGTATTTCGTGAAAAAAATGTTTCCCCCCTGACTACTGGGACCTACGAGCTACACCTTCGCACGCAAGCAAGTGCGTCGGGGCAAAAAAAACAAAATGATTTGCCCCCTGACTGCTGGGACCCACCAGCTACACCTTCGCACGCAACGAAGTGTGTCCGGGTAAAAAAACGATTCGCCCCCCTGACTGCTGGGACCCACCAGCTACATCTTCGCACACAAGGAATTGCCTGACAGTCGGGACCCACCTGGTCGAAGTGTACGTAGCATTGTCATTCTGGTCGTGAACATATACGTACATACTGGTGGATGTAGAGGCGCGCACGTGTCGTAGTAGAGGCGCGCACGTGTCGTAGTAGAGGCACGCACGTAGCATGTACACGTACATATAGCGGCCAGGGTGCAAGAAAGAAAATACGGCCACATATGTGTACATACGGGCGGGGTCTCGAATGCCTACTCGCGCATATACACGTACGGCCAGGGCTCGTGTACATTGGCTGGGTCAGAACGGAGAAACAGCGTCGTCGTCGTGTTCATGGGGAGCCAACCGACTGGGTCGGACCGGAATGTGTGGTCATGTTCATCGGGAGGGCTTGGACGGAACAGGCAATGGAAACGAGGTCTGGCGTACCGCAGAACGGACGAAACAGCCTTGTGTTCGACCGACCATGTTCGAAACGGGATCATGTTCATCGGGAGGGGCGTGGCGTACCGCAAAACGGAGCAAACAGACCTCCTACGGTCGAAACGGGGGTCCTGTTGATCGGGAGGGGTGTGACGTACCGCAAAACGGACGAAACAGACTTGTGTTGGAGCGCTACGGTCGAAATAGGGGTCCTGTTCATCGGGAGGTGTGTGGCTTACCGCAAAACGGGACTCCACGGGATATTGTTCATCTCCACCGTCGACCTCCTCCAGCCTCCACGGGCTACTGTTCATCCACCGTCGACCTCCTCCAGCCTCCACCTGCGACTGTTCATCCACGGGCTCCTGTTCATCCAGCCTCCACCGCGCGCTACTCCACCGGCTACTATTCAACCACCCCTCTCCACGGGTTCCTGTTCAACCACCCCTCCACGGGCTACTGTTCATCCACCCCTCCACCATCTACTATTTATCCAGCCCTCCATGGGGTCGTCCTGTTCATCCAGCCCTCCACGGGGTCCTGTTCATCCAGCCCCAACCGGCTCGATCGATCGGGATCCTGTTCATCCAGAGGCAACGCCACAGGTCCTGTTCATCCACTCCCACCGCTCAATGTTCATCCAAAACCCCCAGCAACGCTCACTGTTCATCCAGAGAGGCAGCATCCATCGGCTTCAGTTAGCAGTAGTAGCGAAGGAATCGCTCGATCGCTCGGGTTCAGTAATGCGTAGCCTGCAGTGCAATCGCTCGGGTTCAGTTAGAGCCCAATACCTCGCTCGGGTTCAGTTAGAGCCAACGCCTTGCACAAACGCGCGTACGTGTACAAGAGAAACGCGCATCGCTCGGCCCCCGACCACCCACCGTAACCGGGAACTCCCCGAAATTTTCCTCGCCCTCGCTTCTACCACAGTTTTTTTCCGTCATGGACGGCCCAAAGAATGTCATGCAGCTGCGTCTCCGGCTCGCCCAGGATGAAAAGCCCATTTTTTGTCATGATTTTTTGTCATAGAAGTAGGAGCCCACCACATCTATGATGATACCGGGTTTTTTCACAATTAAAGTCATAGAAGTGTCATATGTATGACAGGAAAAAAAATCGTTCGGCCCAAAATATCACGGATGTGTATTTTTTTGTAGTGTATGATAGTTTCGGTGATAGCAGCAGTAGTAACGGTAACAGTAACAGTGGTAGCAGTGATATTGTAGAAGTAATGATAGCAGTAGCAACAGTAGTAACTTAGCAAGAACAATATATGATAAACTCGTAAGCATTGGATCAGTGACTTGTTGGATGATATTCATCATGTGACTGTTATCACCTAGGACGATACGACACTAGCTCCAGTTCATCGATATAATGTAGGCATGTATTCCTTAAATAGTCATACGTGCTTTATTAAAAGAACTTGCATGACACCTTTTGTCCTACCCTCCCATGGCAGCGGGGTCCATATTGGAAACTAAGGGATATTAAGGCCTACTTTTAATAGAGAACGGAACAAAGCATTAACACATAGTGAATACATGAACTCCTCAAACTACGATCATCACCGAGAGTGGGCCCGGTTGTTGTCACTCCGGGGTTGTCGGATCATAGCCGTAGTAGGTGACTATATATAACTTGCAAGATTGGATCTAAAACATGGATATAATGATGAATTCATAACCAGTTATGTGTTCATGGCACCCGGGCCCAAAGTGACAAGCATTAAGCCTAGCAAAGTCATAGCAACATCAATCTAAGAACATAGTGGATACCAGGGATCAGGCCCTAACAGAACTAACTCGATTACATGATGAATCTCATCCAACTCCTCACCGACCAGCGATCCTACAAAGGAATTACTCACTCCCGGTGGGGAGCATCATGGAATTCGCGATGGAGATGGGTTGGTGATGACGAAGAATGAAGACCCCCCCTCTCCGGAGCCCCAAACGGACTCCAGATCTGCCCTCCCGAGGAAGAACAGGGCTTGGTGGCGGCTCCATCTCGTGGATCATGATTATTCTTTCTCCCTAATATTTTTCTAGAATAATGTGATTTTACAGTGTCAGGGGGATTGTCAACGGGGCCACCAGGTGGATACAAGCCACCTGGGCGCGCCAGGAGAGGGGGAACGCCATGGTGGGTTGTGCCCACCCAGGGGCCGATCTCTGGTGGGTCTTGGCTCCAAATATTATCTTTTATTCCATAAAAATTCCTCGCAAAATTTCGTTCCATTCTGAGAACTTTTATTTGTGCACAAAAACAACACCATGGTAGTTCTGTTGAAAACAGCGTCAATCCAGGGTTAGTTTCATTCAAATCATACAAATTAGAGTCCAAAACAAGAGGAAAAGCGTGAGAAAAAGTCGATACGTTGGAGACGTATCAAGTCGTACTATACACCGATGGTGCTCTATGATATTTTGTACTGCATCTCACACGGTTGGTGATAATAAGCTGTGTGCGATCTACTTGATTCTTCATTTTGATTTGAGTTACATAATGGGATCACATCGGCAATGGACGGTGTTTGAATTGCTAGACCTTTTATCTGCAGTCAACATGCAACTATATGTGTGTCGTACAAAAATTGGAATTATTCAGGGTTCGTTCAGAAATTTTATACATTAAACTTGTTCTCTAGCAATTTCAGGTGCACAATTCAAAATTAAAGCACATGCTCCAGTCCATAAAAACGGGTTGCAAAATCAAATGTTTGTTCTTGGTTGCAAGTTTGGATAAACAATGAAAATCATTCATGCAAAGCATATTAACCTGGCAATCACTTCTAGGCAAACCCTCAATACAAGACCAAATACTATCACTTGTTGTATGTTCGCTCTATTTCACAATCTTCACATATTTAGAATCTTGCAACAACGCAGCTGACCATTAGAATCTTCTCAAGTATGAGTTTATGCCCTAATCAAGGCAAAGAGAAATAATGACGGGGTTTTAATGAAGTGGAAAAAAAATCCTATCAGGGGTTCCCGCACTAGTGTCATGCTCATGGTTGCCACCTGATCCTATTCTTCCCGTGGAAGTAGCAACTTGAGGAAGCTGGAGCCAGTACCAATCACAAGTGGGTCTATAGAAAAGCTATCACGTTGAAGCTTTGTGAGCCGCAACAGTTGTCCAACACGCAGAACAGATTCATCAAAGTCCCCAAGGAGCATAAGCCAAGGGCATGCAGATTCATAATTCGCAAACTCCATGAGGCCTTGCCATAGGAGAAAGCCAAATCTAACCACCATGAGTCATCCATGCTGTGTTGTACTAAGATTTTCTTAGTAAACGATCTGACTCTATTGATAAACTAATCAGAGTACATTAGATCGAAGAAAATAAAACACAATAAATTCGAAAGATCCTTTATAAAACTAAAACTTACGTGAAGACCTTTCCAAAAATCTGGTGAAAAAACCATAGAAGAACAAACAACCACAAGTTGGAGTAACATCAATGACTTCGAAGAGCTGATTGAGTAGCCCACCCCAATAAGTGAGAACCCGTGATCAATCCTATTCTTCCTGTGGAAGTAGCAACTTGAGGAAGCTGGAGCCAGTACCAATCACAAGTGGGTCTATAGAAAAGCTGTCACGTTGAATATTCGTGAGCTGCAATAGTCGTCCACCACGCAGAACAGATTCATCAAAGTCCCCAAGGAGCATAAGCCAAGGGCATGCAAATTCAAAATTCGCAACCTCCATGAGGCCTCGCCACAGGAGAAAGCCAAATCTAACCATCATGAGTCATACATGTTGTGTTGGACTAAGATTTTCTTAGTAAACGATCTGAATGTATTGATAAACTAATCAGAGTACATTAGATCAAAGAAAAATAAAACACAATGAATGAGAAACATCCTTTATAAAACTAAAAGTTACGTTGAAGACCTTTCCAAAAATCTGGTGAAAAAACCATAGAAGAACAAACAAGCACAAGCTAGAGTAACCTCAGTGACTTTGAAGAGCTGATTGAGTAGCCCACCCCAATAAGTGAGAACCCGTGATCAATCCTATTCTTCATGTGGAAGTAGCAACTTGAGGAAGCTGGAGCCAGTACCAATCACAAGTGGGTCTATAGAAAAGCTATCACGTTTAAGCTTTGTGAGCCACAATAGTCGTCCAACACGCAGAATAGATTCATCAAAGTCCCCAAGGAGCATAAGCCAAGGGCATGCAAATTCAAAATTCGCAACCTCCATGAGGCCTCGCCACAGGAGAAAGCCAAATCTAACCATCATGAGTCATACATGTTGTGTTGGACTAAGATTTTCTTAGTAAACGATCTGAATGTATTGATAAACTAATCAGAGTACATCAGATCGAAGAAAAATAAAACACAATGAATGAGAAAGATCCTTTATAAAACTAAAAGTTACGTTGAAGACCTTTCCAAAAATCTGGTGAAAAAACCATAGAAGACCAAACAAGCACAAGCTAGAGTAACCTCAGTGACTTTGAAGAGCTGATTGAGTAGCCCACCCCAATAAGTGAGAACCCGTGATCAATCCTATTCTTCATGTGGAAGTAGCAACTTGAGGAAGCTGGAGCCAGTACCAATCACAAGTGGGTCTATAGAAAAGCTATCACGTTTAAGCTTTGTGAGCCACAATAGTCGTCCAACACGCAGAATAGATTCATCAAAGTCCCCAAGGAACATAAGCCAAGGGCATGCAGATTCAAACTTCGCAAACTCCATGAGGCCTCGCCACAGGAGAAAGCCAAATCTAACCACCATGAGTCATCCATGTTGTGTTGTACTAAGATTTTCTTAGTAAACGATCTGACTCTATTGATAAACTAATCAGAGTACATTAGATCAAAGAAACATAAAACACAATGAATGAGAAAGATACTTTATAATACTAAATGTTACGTTGAAGACCTTTCCAAAAATCTGGTGAAAAAACCATAGAAGAACAAACAAGCACAAGCTAGAGTAACACCAATGACTTTGAAGAGCTGATTGAGTAGCCCACCCCAATAAGTGAGAACCCGTGATCAATCCTATTCTTCCTGTGGAAGTAGCAACTTGAGGAAGCTGGAGCCAGTACCAATCACAAGTGGGTCTATAGAAAAGCTGTCACGTTGAATATTTGTGAGCTGCAATAGTCGTCCACCACGTAGAACAGATTCATCAAAGTCCCCAAGGAGCATAAGCCAAGGGCATGGAAATTCAAAATTCGCAACCTCCATGAGGCCTCGCCACAGGAGAAAGCCAAATCTAACCATCATGAGTCATACATGTTGTGTTGGACTAAGATTTTCTTAGTAAACGATCTGACTCTATTGATAAACTAATCAGAGTACATCAGATCGAAGAAAAATAAAACACAATGAATGAGAAAGATCCTTTATAATACTAAAAGTTACCGTGAAGACCTTTCCAAAAATCTGGTGAAAAAACCATAGAAGAACAAACAAGCACAAGCTGGAGTAACATCAATGACTTTGAAGAGCTGATTGAGTAGCCCACCCCAATAAGTGAGAACCCGTGATCAATCCTATTCTTCCTGTGGAAGTAGCAACTTGAGGAAGCTGGAGCCAGTACCAATCACAAGTGGGTCTATAGAAAAGCTGTCACGTTGAATATTTGTGAGCTGCAATAGTCGTCCACCATGCAGAACAGATTCATCAAAGTCCCCAAGGAGCATAAGCCAAGGGCATGGAAATTCAAAATTCGCAACCTCCATGAGGCCTCGCCACAGGAGAAAGCCAAATCTAACCATCATGAGTCATACATGTTGTGTTGGACTAAGATTTTCTTAGTAAACGATCTGACTCTATTGATAAACTAATCAGAGTACATCAGATCGAAGAAAAATAAAACACAATGAATGAGAAAGATCCTTTATAAAACTAAAAGTTACGTTGAAGACCTTTCCAAAAATCTAGTGAAAAAACCATAGAAGACCAAACAAGCACAAGCTGGAGTAACCTCAGTGACTTTGAAGACCTGATTGAGTAGCCCACCCCAATAAGTGAGAACCCGTGATCAATCCTATTCTTCATGTGCAAGTAGCAACTTGAGGAAGCTGGAGCCAGTACCAATCACAAGTGGGTCTATAGAAAAGATATCACGTTGATGCTTTGTGAGCCGCAATAGTTGTCCAACACGCAGAACAGATTCATCAAAGTCCCCAAGGAGCATAAGCCAAGGGCATGCAGATTCAAAATTCCCAAACTCCATGAGGCCTTGCCATAGGAGAAAGCCAAATCTAACCACCATGAGTCATCCATGTTGTGTTGTACTAAGATTTTCTTAGTAAACGATCTGACTCTATTGATAAACTAATCAGAGTACATCAGATCGAAGAAAAATAAAACACAATGAATGAGAAAGATCCTTTATGAAACTAAAAGTTACGTTGAAGACCTTTCCAAAAATCTGGTGAAAAAAACATAGAAGACCAAACAAGCACAAGCTGGAGTAACCTCAGTGACTTTGAAGAGCTGATTGAGTAGCCCACGCCAATAAGTGAGAACCCGTGATCAATCCTATTCTGCATGTGGAAGTAGCAACTTGAGGAAGCTGGAGCCAGTACCAATCACAAGTGGGTCTATAGAAAAGCTATCACGTTTAAGCTTTGTGAGCCACAATAGTCGTCCAACATGCAGAATAGATTCATCAAAGTCCCCAAGGAGCATTAGCCAAGGGCATGCAGATTCAAAATTCCCAAACTCCATGAGGCCTCGCCACAGGAGAATGTCAAATCTAACCACCATGAGTCATCCATGTTGTGTTGTACTAAGATTTTCTTAGTAAACGATCTGACTCTATTGATAAACTAATCAGAGTACATTAGATCGAAGAAAAATAAAACACAATGAATGAGAAAGATCATTTATAAAACTAAAAGTTACGTTGAAGACCTTTCCAAAAATCTGGTGAAAAAACCATAGAAGAACAAACAAGCACAAGCTGGAGTAACATCAATGACTTTGAAGAGCTGATTGAGTAGCCCACCCCAATAAGTGAGAACCCGTGATCACTGAACGAGTTGTGGCCAGGGCACACCCCTTACAAGGCAGTCTGCCCAACAGTTAATTAATCTAGGTACTATTGCGGAGGAAATTTGTGAGCACAAAATAACAAAATATGAAAAAGTACCGGCCACACCAAACTTGACACCACAAGATTGTATGCAAATAATCTGTGGGAACCAAAACCATAGGCTCCCCAGTGAATACCACATCGGCTACGACAATCCCATCAGTACGGCTATACAGTCGTGAGACTTTTATTCGCACGTGCATTGCCATCTCCATAGTCAAATCGTCTCCACTAAAAACTATCATTGAAGGAAACTAAATTTCATTGAGACATAGATATGGTATTCCCTGTCTCCTGCCACTAGATTAGTCACCGAAGGGGATGGGATCCATTGGAATACAGCGGAAGGACAACATATTTCTCTTGTGGCAGCCAAGTGTTTTTAGCACAGATCAGGAGTCAAGTATCCCTCGCGGCACACATTTTTTCTTGATAGGAAAACATGACACAGGGGGTTAATTTTTTTTTTCATTCAATGCACAAGTATAATGGCCTAACATGGAAACCTTGACCTCAACAACTCAGTGTAACACAGAAACAACACAATCCACTCACGTGTTCTGCCTTTTTGAAAACCCTGGGTTCTGCCTCGCCACAGAGGTCCAGCTAGTGGAGATTGCCAACCAGTGAGGCAATTGCCTCCTGTGACATTATTGCCAACACCGTGGGCCTCGTTGTCATCTTTTTGAAAGGCGGCAACATTGCCTATGCACAACAATATTGACAAAAAAAGTCCACATTATTTGTGTCAGTCATTGTACTCCTTCAATATCTGTCCCATATAGTTGATGATTTTTTAGTGTTATCCAAATCTTTTCCATACCATAAGAATAAATTGTTGATACAAATTTGCCGGCAAACTGATGTCCAACAAGATCAGGTCACTTGCTAAATTATTACACAAGGTTCCGCCGTCATAGTCAATATAGTACTAATAACTGTTGTGCAATATTAGAAACTTATAAGTGATGCCAAGTAGCTTTGATCTACAATTGCAGTATCACATATTCAGCTTAGGTAACCACTAGTTATCAACCCGTGCATCAGCACGGTCTAGCTACACCATAGACTACTATTTAATTAGCGTGTGAAATATTCATGAAAAAACATGATCATGCCGCTCCGAAAAGTTGGAAGCATAAATATGTTCTTACACTTTAGAAACTTCCGTATTCAAACTATTGAAATGTTGGTGTACAGTTGGCTACAACCATGAGATCCATCAATGACTCAATGATTTAGTTGCATTCAGAAATAGATCATATGATCAATCCATGAAATTTGCACATTTTATCAATTTCTAAGGATTCGTGTGGAGCCTGGTATGTTCAAATGTTTTAAATCATAGTTAGATGTTTCAATAATATCCAAAACTGTTTGGTAAAAATGATCGCTTTAGTCTGCATGTCACTTTGCTTAACTTGTGTTGTATCAGGAAAACTCCAACATCTTGTATTTCATATGATTTGCGCATATGGTGGTAACATCGCGTAATGTTGATTCTAAGAATAATTATCCCTCAAAAGAAAATCAGAGACCCTTTCATGCCAATATATAAGTGAACATAGCAACATGATGAATGGCCAGGTAAGCTTCCATAGTAGTAAATATGGATAGATGTAAATAATGCGTCGGAGGTCCCAAAGGTTGTGAATTTTTTCTGTATGAAATGACGAAATATACAATATAGCTAACCTTGATGGACAAAAAAAATTAATTGTGAATGGGTTAAACTACCGCCCATAGCTTATGCACACGGATTAAGTCAGAAACATCTAAACATGTAAATTATTAATCAAAAGAGTATTCAAATATAATTGTGTACTTCCTGATGTTCAGATGGAATAGGACGTACTCTCTAGAAACATGTAGAAGGCATACACATTGTTAGTAGTTGCGCTTGGCCAGTCCAATAATATGAGGTTGTCACTTGTTAGAAAATCCACTGGAGGAAAAAGATGACTCGATTTGCATGCTTCAAATGGTAGTTCTCTAGAGAATATTGATCACAATAACTACTTGAGATAAGTTCAGAATGCCTAACCCCGCGTATTATGCTGATTTTATACTCATGGTTCACAGCCATATAAAAAATTGCTTGTGCACTTTATGGTTCTCCATATTTGTGATTATCACAACAAATGGATGTATAAAATCGTCACAAACATAATTCATCGCAGTTTCCCTAAGTTTGTTTTCTCACAGTAATTTCTTCGGATGTTCGCAAAGAATACAGCCGCAAAAATCTATAGTTATACGGTTGTAGTACTCCTTTTACTTTAAGTTGTGCTAATCAATCAAATATAACTATCTAAAGTTGGACCCTGAGCACTCTAGGATCGTCATCAAAAAGGCATTTCTTAGGCATCATTTCAAAATAACTGGACGGCAAATCCTTGTCAACATTCCTCCGACTGTATTTTTTTTCTCGCTGTCCGTAAAGAAATGAAGTCACCTAAATCCTTAAATCCATGGTAGTAATTCTCCTTTTAAAATTTCTTGTGCTAATTAATCAAATATTATATACATTACCACTGATCATTTGCTCCTTGTTATATAGTGTCCAGTTTGCGACCAAGCCCTCTATCATAACAACAGTTACATTCTTGATGCCAACAACGACCCCTCATATCTAAGTACATTAACCATAAATATTCAGTGCGTTTTATGGTGCGTGTAGATCAATACATACCATATACTATTGCCAACTCTCAGACTTGATGATCATGTGTACCTATGCTGACCGCCCACCGTTCTTTGCCACGAACAAATTCATCATGAAACGTGCCTGAGGCCTGTGCACATATTTTCCCCCAGCTTTAACTTGCATCTCTGGTAGTAAAGAAATTGTTTGCTCCAGCAGGGATTTTATAAGGCACCTAGCGAACAAATCAGCAAATAGATAGCCTGAGAAACATAGTGTGTTAGTGTGCATATGCTTCTCAAAAATACTGTACAGGCGACTGAGATAAAACTGCAATATTATCTAAGAAAAATTTAATGCTGCAAGATGGAAACGTGGATCACAAATCCAGCAACAGACATATCCGTGACATAGCGATTAACATACCACATCGTCATGATCTACACACTAGTAGAAAAAAGACCTATAGTCCCGGTTCGTAAGGGTCATTAGTCCCGGTTTTTGAACCGGGACTAAAGTGTCGGTACTAATGCCCTATACCTTTAGTCTTGGTTCTTGCATAAACCGGGACAGATGGGCCTCCACGTGGCCAGTGCGGCAAGCCCAGGCAGGAGGCCCTTTGGTCCCGGTTGGTGGCACCAACGGGGACCAATAGGCATCCGCGCGTCAGCATTTCAGGTGCTGGGTTTTTTTTTGAAGGGGGGGGGGGTTAGGTGGTTTTGGGGGGTTAATTTAGGTGTTTCATATATTGTGTTAGCTAGCTAATTAATAGAGAGAAGTGTCCTCTCTTATCTCCGTGCTTGGTAGGACTAGACACGCTAGCTAGTAAGCAAATGAAGGAAACAGAAGATCGTCATGAACATATGCATATAGAGAGAAGTAATATCGACCACCTCTCCTTCTCTAAGAGATTGGTCGAACAACAAGTTCTCGTATATCTATCCGACGCTACGTACTGGCTACATATATACAATATAATTATCTCTTACAATATAATCTCCTAATTCCAAATGAACTCAGGGTCCACATGGTATTCTCCGTGTTTAGCGATCACGTGGTCAAGAAAGAATGCCGCCAATTCCTCTTGAATTCCTCGCATCTGATCTGGTGGTAGGAGTTCATCCCGCATCCGAAATAACTAATTTGAAGAAGGGGGTCAATACATATATATGAATAAATGAAACTGAACATAAATGATGGTAATAAAATAAAATTATGAATATTATTATTTACGCACTTCATATTGTTTGTCAGAGTAGCCCCGCTCACAGGTCATGTGGCGGATGGACTCGCAAATGTAGTATTCACAGTAATCATTCCCTTGTTCCTGCCACAACCACTTTACAAGAAATAGATCAAGGTCAATCAAACTGATAATTAGCAAGCATGATAAATGGTATTGATGAAACTAGCGCTTGAATCACTAGGAGATGCGTGGAACATGCTACTATAGTACTTATTCTCGGGTGTCTAAATTGCAGCTTCTTCGGCAGTTCCGGAGTTTGTGAGGTGAATTTTTTCCAAACCCTGCCAGCAGACAAAGAAAACAATTACTTGATATCAGGAAATGAACAAAGTTGCCGATATGGTGCGATAATGATTGATTTAACTTACTTCTCTAGAATTTCAATCATGTCCTCATACTCCTTGGGTTCTTTTCGTCTCGAGTCTAAAACGGTTACTAGTCCCCGCTCAAGCTTAATCTCTAGGAGAATATAGTGGAAGCTGTGCACGCATGCATAACTCATCAATTACATTACTATAACCTCGACTAATAAGGGAAACCGAATATGCACAAGAGAGTAACACTTACTGGAATTCGTAAGGGAAGAGTATTATAGCTTTGTTTTGATTTAAAAGAAACGATTGTAGCAGCTTGGCCTCGGTATCTTTGGCCTGAAATTCAACCATATATGAATCTATGAGATTTGTGTTAATGAACCCAATATCACCGTTTTGTCGTTTCTTCAATTCGGCGATCTTCAATCTACATAAATATAGTGAGGATAATTAAAAATACATGCAATCACTAGTAGAAAAGAGGGCTTTGGTCCACCCCGGGTTAGCCCATTAGTCCCGGTTCAGTCTAGAACCGGGACTAATGGGGGCATTAGCCCCGGTTGGTGCCACGAACCGGGACTAAAGGGTGCAATGCCCATTAGTCCCGGTTCGTGGCACCAAGCGGGACTAAAGGGTTAGACCTTTAGTCCCGGTTCGTGTCACCAACCGGTACTAATGGGGTTTGAGGCATTAGTACCGGTTCATGGCACGAACCGGTACTAAAGGTCCCATTTTCAAACTCTACCCCCCCCCCCCCCCCCCCCCCGTGGATCGCCTTTTCAGTTTAACAAAAATAAACGAAAATGATGAAAATGTCAAAAAAAATAAAAGAAAATAAGTTTCCCATGTGATATGTGGTCTAGTTGTTGGGAAAATTTACAAATATGAATTTCGACTTTATTTGCAAAATCTCTCGAGAATTTGTAAAAATGGGCATAACTTTTGCATACTAACTCGGATGAAAAAGTTTTTTATATGAAAAATCATCTACTCGAAAAGTTACATCCAAATTTAACATTTTCAAAATCCTCAAAAACCTCAAAAACCTAACAGAAAAAAAGTTACGGGCCTTTTTAGATCTAGAGTGGAAAAAATCGAAAAAATTTCAAATTGTGGTCAAAGAATGGTTAAACTAATTATTCTACAATATTAGTGTTACTAAATAATTATTTCAGTTATTTTGAATTTTGGTCAAATCTGGTCAAACTGTGGTCAAACAATGGTCAAACTGTGGTCAAACAATGGTCAAACAATGGTCAAACTAATTATTCAATAAATATTAGTGTTAGTAAATAATAATTATTTTTTAAAACAATAGTTTCAAACTCAAACAGTGAAATGTGTCACTTCATGCTCAAGCAAAATTCCTGAAGGTTAATAGGATTGACATCTTACTATTGTCAGGAAAACAACAAGTGCAGACTTGGAAACGTGGGAGAATAGAACCCAAAAGTTAAGCGTGCTCAGGCTGGGGGAGTGGGAGGATGGGTGACCGTTCGGGAAGTTAGATGATTTGGAATGATGAGGGGTGATTAGAGATTAGAGGATAAATTGAGCAATGATGAGGGGTGGTAATTAGAGATTAGAGGTTAAAATAATTCAGAAATTTGAAAATAAAAAAAGTTCAAAAAAAAATTCAAAAAATATCGTAAAATTTCCTTTAGTCCCGGTTGGTGTTACCAACTGGGACTAAAGGTGGAGCTCCACGTGGCCGTGTCCAAGAACCGAGACTGAAGGGGAGAGGCATTAGTAACGACCCTTTAGTCCCGGTCCAAAAACCGGGACTAAAGGGCCTTACCAACCGGGACAAAAGCCCCTTTATCTACTAGTGAATGAAAGAGCTGACCTATATATAGAGACTTAATGACAGAAGTAGTATTGTACTTACAGGCAGTAGCAAGTGATCATTAATTTATCGAGGGCCTTTAGATTGAAAAACGCGAAGAACTCCTCAAATGGAACATTCAACAGTTTGAGTCCAACGAGGTCATGCTCCTCCCTGACTCTCAGCGTCAAAATATTCTTCCCCTCAGACTCTCTGCAGGTTTTCATGTACCACTCATGGAATCTGAACATCATCGTTGGTAGAGATCTTTCATCTTTGACGAGAGGCTTCACGTACACGTATTTGCATTCGTCCACCTCCAAGAAATCATAATGTACATCGTCGGGCAGGTAATCTTCAAGATTATTATAACCGGGCACCATCCCGCCCGGAACATTAGCGACGATATCGCTAGACACCTGGAGCGGGGGGAACGATTGGTTCGCTTGTTCGCCGAGCTGGGCAACTTTTTCCCAGCTCGTCATTGACCACCGATAGTACTTACCGACCGTGACGTTTCCACAAATGACTTTGTAAGAATGCGCTCATAGTTTCCTTTCGCCGGAGACTTTGGCGGTTTCTGCAAGGCAGCCAGAGTATGCTTCACTTTTACCGGATCTATCTTCTCCTCCGGAGGGGGATGTATCTTTGCTTTCACCCCTTCAAAGAAGTTACCCACTTCGGCTTGCACAATCCGCGTGTTTTCCTCCACGGTCCTCTCGTATGGTAACTTCTTTGGAGTCTTGAGAGAAGGACCGTATTTGTATTGCCTCCCGGCTCTGGCTGTGCTTCTAGACGCCGGAGCAGACACAACGGATGTGGCTGTCTTTCCTTTCTTACGAGTCGAAGGCGAAGGACTACGACGCGTCGGAGCAGCCGGAGTGGCGGAGGGTCTCTTGATCTGCCATTGTTGACGAGGAGGAGAAGGAGGAGGCTGGCTGCTCGGGCACGCCGGCTCACGTGGAGAAGGAGGCGGAGTGCCGCCACGCGCCGGAGAAGGAGGCTGAGTGCCCTGATCACTCGCCGGAGGAGGAGGAGGCGGATTGCCCTGACTAGCCGGAGGAGGAGGAGGAGGCGGAGGCGTCCAGTTCGGAAGGTTGATGAGCTCCTTCCGCCATAGGCATGGAGTCTTCAGAGAAGAACCCAGCCGAATCTCTCCTTCACCCGTAGGGTGGTCAAGCTGAAGGTCCTCAAATTCGTCCGTTATTTGATCCACCATCACCCTAGGATGTCCTTCTGGAATCAGCTGACCGTGGTAGGTTGAGCCAGGTTCATTAGGTATAACAGAGCCAACAGCCGCCTTGACTTTCAATGCCATCCATCGCGTCATAAGGTGGCAATGTTGAGACTCTGTGATAGCATCCACGGGGTAGCTAGCAGGATCCGTGAAGACATGCTCCAGCTGCTGAGTCTGCTCGGTGGAAGCCACGCTCCTTCTCCACTGAGATGGCGGGGTAGCTTCAGGGGAAGATTCGGCAGGTCGTTTGCTACGATCTGCTTCTCGTTCCTCTAGCCCTTGTACCCTTTCATGTAGCACCTGTAGTTGGCTATGCTCCACTTTCTTCCTCCTCTCCTGGGTTTTGTAACCTCCTGCCTCCGGAAATCCTGGCGTGCCTCGTGTCCGTCCAGGGTGCTCATGATTCCCGAGGACCATTGTGAGCTCGTCCTTCTCTCTGTCTGGGACGAACGTCCCTTGCTGCGCTTTCTCGATATACTCTTGAAGCTTTTTGACGGGTATCCGCAGTTGCTCATCCTTCCAAACGCACTTCCTGTTACAGGGTCCAAGGTTCCGCCAACCCCGAAGAACCAAGTCCGACAACGGTCTGGCCAGTTTAGTGTCTCTAGTTTGACCCCTTTAGCAATCAGGTCATTCTCAGCCTTGTCCCATAAAGGTCTGGCTTTGAGGTAGCCACCTGACCCCGTGCGATGGTGATGCTTCTTCTTTGCAGCATTTATCTTGTTTATCACTGACATCTTCTTACTCTTTTCCGATGTCTTGTGGGCCACAAATGCGGGCCAGTGATCTCTAATCTTCTCATACTTTCCGGTGAATTCTGGTGTCAAATCTTCATCGACAAATTCTGTTTTCAGCTCATTCTTCCTCCTCCTGAATAGTTCTGCCATCTTGTTAAGAGCATGAGACTTGATCAATTGCTCTTCAACTGGCTTCTCCGGATCCTCCTTTGGCGGTAGGGTGAAATTTGCCTTAAGCGATGTCCAAAGATCTTCTTTCTACATATCGGAGACATAACATACCTCAGGGTCTTCCTTCTTAGGCTTTAACCATTGCTGGATACTGATCGGGATCTTGTCCCTAACAAGAACCCCGCACTGAGCATGAAACGCATCCCTTGTCCGGATGGGTTCAATCGGCTTGCCATCGCGCGCGATTCCTGTGATCTCTAACCTTTCATCCGAGCGCAACTTTTTCTTTGGGCCTCGTTTCTTTACCGAAGTTGTGCTCGATCCGGAGGGCTAGAGAAAAGAAGAAAGACCAGAGTTAATTAATATGTGTACATACAAAAACAATGAATGCATCAATTAGCTAGTCAGCGCAGGCTTAACTAATATATATATAAAACTTGCCGGACTCGATTTGGTCACCGGAGCCGTCATGAAGGTCTACTTCTTCGTGTACCGGAGCCGTCATTGGGTCACCGGAGCCATCATAACCTTCTTCTTCACTGCCCTGTCCTTCCAGACCATCAGTGTCGTTGACAAACGATGCAACGACATCACTTCCCTTTGCGATTATGTCCCCCAACATCTCTTCTGTTTCTTCATCTCGGGGGTGCTCCATAGTTTCTGCAAATATTTACAACATGGCAATTATTATTCAAACATGACAGCTGGATATATTAGTGGAAAACATAGAACTAGATGGCTAATATAATCACAATAAGGAATCATATTAGTGGCCTCGACACTGCTTCTCTAGGGTTTGGGGTGGCCTCGGCAACGCTTCAAGGGTTTGGGGTGGCCTCGACAATGCTTCAAGGGTTTGGGGTGGCCTCAATGACAACGCTCTTTTAACTTGGTAAATTTGGGTGCCCTCGAGAGAGTTTGTCGGGTAGGGGCGCGACGGGAGGGTGTAGGAGACCAACATCATTTTTTTCTAGGGTTTGGGTGGCCTCAAGAGTTTTGGTCGAACGAGAGGGCCGAGGGGGGTGCTCCCGTGGTATAAGTTATCACAGTCGAGAGGGGGTATATATATCGACCGCCCCTCATGTCGAAGTTATCCGGGAGGGGGTTATATCAACAACGACGCGACATACATACATGGGAAAATAATGTTATCGGGGAGGGGGTATATCGACCCCCCCTCGTGTTGAAGTTATCGGGAGGGGGTATATCGACAACGACATACCCGATAAAAAATAAGAAGACAAAAGAAGAAATAAAAAGAGGAGAAGAAGAAAGGAATAAAGAGAAGCAATCGAAGAAAAAAAGAAGAAAAAAAGGAGAAGAAGAAAGGAATAGAGGAGAAAGAAGAAAAAAAATAGAATTTTTTTTCTTCTTTCTCCTCTATTCCTTTCTTCTTCTCCTCTTCTTTTTCTTCTTTTTTCCTCTTCTTATTTATTTCTCCTCTTCTTCCTCTCCTCTTCTTCTTTCTTCCTCTTCTTTTATTTTCTTTTTTCCTATCCCGTGGTCTAAAATCGGTCTATGCACGATAGAAAATTCTAAAAAAAATACATCTATGATCACTTAACGTCCACGCCTCTCTCATGAACAAAAAAAAACTATGAATAAAAAAACATCATGTTCTATGAACAAAAAAATATCATATATTTCATCCACATCCATGCATACATCATATATATATGTGATCATCTATGAAAAAAAAACATCATATTCTATAAAAAAAATCATCATATATATATGAAAAAAAATAATTATGATAACAAGCATATATATCATCATATATATGAAAAAACAAGCATATACATATGAAAAAAATAAGCATATATATAAATGAAAAAAAATGTTGCGCCGGCCGGACCAAGTGAGGAGGACGACGACGGCGACGGCGGGGACGACGGCGACGATGGGGGCGGGGTAGGGGGTGACGGCGACGAAGACGACGGGGGCCAGCTGGGGCGGCGCGTGTCGGTGCAGGGGAGCAGGCGACGGCGAGGATGCGGGCAACAGCGAGGGCGCGGGCGACGGCGACGGCGGCGACAGGGGCGACGGGCGGCGTCGGGGCAGCCTGGAGGCGTCGATGTCGTCGGCGTCTTCGGGGGCGGCAACTTCGAGATGAGAGTGGAAAATTCCTAAGTGTGAACTTATATAGCGAGGCCTTTAGTCCCGGTTGGAGCCACGAACCGGGACTAAAGGGTGCATTAGTCCCGGTTGGTGCCACCTACCGGGACCAAAGGCCTCTTTTCAACAGCCCAAAGGGCGGGAAGCAGGGGCCTTTGGTCCCGGTTGGTGGCACCAACCGAGACTAAAGGGGCGGCATTGGTCCCGGTTGGTGCCATGAACCGGTACCAATGCACCCCCTTTAGTCCCGGTTAGTGCACACCAACCGGGACCAAAGACCCCTGTGCTGCCCGCGTCGCGGCCAAAGTTTAGTCCCACCTTGCTAGTTGAGAGGGGTCGGCGCGTAGTGGTTTATAAGACCCACTACCGCATCCCTCTCGATCTCCTCTCCATTCCAGGCTTACGGGCCTAAATGTTACTTCTATGCCTGATGGGCCTTCTGGGCCTTCTGCGGGCCTGAATCATGGCCCATGGATGGGTTTCTAGTCGTATCAGGCCGTGGTGGCCCAGTTGGTGGCAATTTTTTTATTTTTTATTTTTTTGTTTTATTTTTTGCTTTATTTTTTTTGTTTTGTTTGTACTTACAACAAAATACTTATTTATTTTATTTTATTTTGTTTATAATTACTTATTAATTTTATTTTATGATAATTCTTTTTGCTATTAAAGTTTCTAACAAAAAAGTTATTTATGAAAATTCTTTTTACTTTTAACGATTTTGAACAGAAAATACTTTGATAATTTTAGTTGCTTCAATTTTATATAATTTTAGTTTCAATAATACTAGAGGTTGCTTATAATGTTTTGAACCGAAAATACTTTGATAATTTTAGTTTCATAAATTTTATTTATTTTATTATAGTTTTTTTGTTTCTACTTATCTATTTTATTGAAGTTTATATTATTTTGTTTCAGATTACTTATTTTATTTTATTTTGTTTTGTTTTTGACTTCATTTATTATTTTTAATGCATTAACTGAATATTTTGAGCTATAAGACCATGAAAATGAAAAGCATTTGAAATGAACTCTCAAAAGGTTGCAAGTTGGCATGGTATCATCATTTCGCCCACATAGCATGTGCAAGAAAGTACAGGCTTACGGCAAAAACTGGATATACTTCGTGTACAAAACGGACAATCTCTTTCGAAGTATCAGGGTTTCATACCGAAACTCGTCCGTTACCAAGGGATTTTATTTTTTTGAACTTATTTGAACTCCCTTGTTTTTCTGTGTTCAAAATGCACCATTCAAAGCCACATCATCAATTTACAACCCTTTCTGACTACATTTGTTATTTTTCTTGAATTTACTGATTATTTTGAGCTATAAGAACATGAAATTGAAAAGCATTTGAAATGAACTCTGAAAAGGTTCCAAGTTGGCATGGTATCATCATTTCACACACATAGCGTGTGCGAGAAAGTAGAGAGGGTTACAGCAAAAACTGGATGCACTACGTGTACAAAACAGACAATCTCTTTCGAAGTATTAGTGTTTCATACGGAAACTCGTTTGTTACAAAGGGATTTCATTTTTTTGAACTTATTTGAACTGCATTTTTTCTGTGTTCAAAATGCACCATTCAAAGCCACATCATCAATTTACAACCCTTTCTGACTACATTTGTTATTTTTCATGCATTTACTGATTATTTTGAGCTATAAGACCGTGAAGTTCAAAAGCATTTGAAATGAACTCTGAAAAGGTTCCAAGTTGGCATGGTATCATCATTTCACCCACATAGCATGTGAGAGAAAGTAGAGAGGGTTACGGCAAAAACTGGATGCACTTCGTGTACAAAACGGACAATCTCTTTCGAAGTATCAGGGTTTCATACGGAAACTCGTCTGTTACAAAGGGATTTCATTTTTTTGAACTTATTTGAACTCCATTGTTTTTCTGTGTTCAAAATGCACCATTCAAAGCCACATCATCAATTTACAACCCTTTCTGACTACATTTGTTATTTTTCATGCATTTACTGATTATTTTGAGCTATAAGACCATGAAATTGAAAAGCATTTGAAATGAACTCTGAAAAGGTTCCAAGTTGGCATGGTATCATCATTTCACACACATAGCGTGTGCGAGAAAGTAGAGAGGGTTACGGCAAAAACTGGATGCACTTCGTGTACAAAACGGACAATCTCTTTCGAAGTATTAGTGTTTCATATGGAAACTCGTCTGTTACAAAGGGATTTCATTTTTTTTGAACTTATTTGAACTGCATTGTTTTTCTGTGTTCAAAATGCACCATTCAAAGCCACATCATCAATTTACAACCCTTTTTGACTACATTTTTTATTTTTCATGCATTTACTGACTATTTTGAGCTATAAGACCATGAACTTCAAAAGCATTTGAAATCAACTCTGAAAAGGTTCCAAGTTGGCATGGTATCATCATTTCACCCACATAGCATGTGAGAGAAAGTAGAGAGGGTTACGGCAAAAACCGGATGCACTTCGTGTACAAAACGGACAATCTCTTTCGAAGTATTAGGGTTTCATACGGAAACTCGTCTGTTACAAAGGGATTTCATTTTTTTGAACTTATTTGAACTCCATTGTTTTTCTGTGTTCAAAATGCACCATTCAAAGCCACATCATCAATTTACAACCCTTTCTGACTACATTTGTTATTTTTCATGCATTTACTGATTATTTTGAGCTATAAGACCATGAACTTGAAAAGCATTTGAAATGAACTCTGAAAAGGTTCCAAGTTGGCATTATATCATCATTTCACCCACATAGCATGTGCGAGAAAGTAGAGACGGTTACGGCAAAAACTGGATGCACTTCGTGTACAAAACGGACAATCTCTTTCGAAGTATCAGGGTTTCATACGGAAACTCGTCTGTTACAAAGGGATTTTATTTTTTTGAACTTATTTGAACTCCATTGTTTTTCTGTGTTCAAAATGCACCATTCAAAGCCACATCATCAATTTACAACCCTTTCTGACTACATTTGTTATTTTTCATGCATTTACTGATTATTTTGAGCTATAAGACCATGAAATTGAAAAGCATTTGAAATGAACTCTGAAAAGGTTCCAAGTTGGCATGGTATCATCATTTCACACACATAGCGTGTGCGAGAAAGTAGAGAGGGTTACGGCAAAACTGGATGCACTACGTGTACAAAACAGACAATCTCTTTCGAAGTATTAGTGTTTCATACGGAAACTCGTTTGTTACAAAGGGATTTCATTTTTTTGAACTTATTTGAACTGCATTTTTTCTGTGTTCAAAATGCACCATTCAAAGCCACATCATCAATTTACAACCCTTTCTGACTACATTTTTTATTTTTCATGCATTTACTGACTATTTTGAGCTATAAGACCATGAACTTCAAAAGCATTTGAAATGAACTCTGAAAAGGTTCCAAGTTGGCATGGTATCATCATTTCACCCACATAGCATGTGAGAGAAAGTAGAGAAGGTTACGGCAAAAACCGGATGCACTTCGTGTACAAAACGGACAATTTCTTTCGAAGTATTAGGGTTTCATACGGAAACTCGTCTGTTACAAAGGGATTTCAATTTTTTGAACTTATTTGAACTCCATTGTTTTTCTGTGTTCAAAATGCACCATTCAAATCCACATCATCAATTTACAACCCTTTCTGACTACATTTGTTATTTTTCATGCAATTACTGATTATTTTGAGCTATAAGACCATGAAATTAAAAAGCATTTGAAATGAACTCTGAAACGGTTCCAAGTTGGCATGGTATCATCATTTCACACACATAGTGTGTGCGAGAAAGTAGAGAGGGTTACGGCAAAAACTGGATGCACTTCGTGTACAAAACGGACAATCTCTTTTGAAGTATGAGTGTTTCGTACGGAAACTCGTCTGTTACAAAGGGATTTCATTTTTTTGAACTTATTTGAACTACATTGTTTTTCTGTGTTCAAAATGCACCATTCAAAGCCACATCATCAATTTACAACCCTTTCTGACTACATTTTTTATTTTTCATGCATTTACTGACTATTTTGAGCTATAAGACCATGAACTTCAAAAGCATTTGAAATCAACTCTGAAAAGGTTCCAATTTGGCATGGTATCACCATTTCACCCGCATAGCATGTGAGAGAAAGTAGAGAGGGTTACGGCAAAAACCGGATGCACTTCGTGTACAAAACGGACAATCTCTTTCGAAGTATTAGGGTTTCATACGGAAACTCGTCTGTTACAAAGGGATTTCATTTTTTTGAACCTATTTGAACTCCATTGTTTTTCTATGTTCAAAATGCACCATTCAAAGCCACATCATCAATTTACAACCCTTTCTGACTACATTTTTTATTTTTCATGCATGTACTGACTATTTTGAGCTATAAGACCATGAACTTCAAAAGCATTTGAAATGAACTCTGAAAAGGTTCCAAGTTGGCATGGTATCACCATTTCACCCGCATAGCATGTGAGAGAAAGTAGAGAGGGTTACGGCAAAAACCAGATGCACTTTGTGTACAAAACGGACAATCTCTTTCGAAGTATTAGGGTTTCATACGGAAACTCGTCTGTTACAAAGGGATTTTATTTTTTTGAACTTATTTGAACTCCATTGTTTTCTGTGTTCAAAATGCACCATTCAAAGCCACATCATCAATTTACAACCCTTTCTGACTACATTTGTTATTTTTCGTGCATTTACTGATTATTTTGAGCTATAAGACCATGAACTTGAAAAGCATTTGAAATGAACTCTGAAAAGGTTCCAAGTTGGCATGGTATCATCATTTCACCCACATAGAATGTGAGAGAAAGTAGAGAGGGTTACGGCAAAAACTGGATGCACTTCGTGTACAAAACGGACAATCTCTTTCGAAGTATCAGGGTTTCATACAGAAACTCGTCTGTTACAAAGGGATTTTATTTTTTTGAACTTATTTGAACTCCATTGTTTTTCTGTGTTCAAAATCACCATTCAAAGCCACATCATCAATTTACAACCCTTTCTGACTACATTTGTTATTTTTCATGCATTTACTGATTATTTTGAGCTATAAGACCATGAACTTGAAAAGCATTTGAAATGAACTCTGAAAAGGTTCCAAGTTGGCATGGTATCATCATTTCAACCACATAGCATGTGAGAGAAAGTGGAGAGGGTTACGGCAAAAACTGGATGCACTTCGTGTACAAAACAGACAATCTCTTTCGAAGTATCATGGTTTCATACGGAAACTCGTCTGTTACAAAGGGATTTTATTTTTTTTGAACTTATTTGAACTCCATTGTTTTTCTGTGCTCAAAATGCACCATTCAAAGCCACATTATCAATTTATAACCCTTTCTGACTACATTTGTTATTTCTCATGCATTTATTGATTATTTTGAGCTATAAGACCATGAACTTGAAAAGCATTTGAAATGAACTCTGAAAAGGTTCCAAGTTGGCATGGTATCATCATTTCACCCACATAGCATGCGAGAGAAAGTAGAGAGGGTTACGGCAAAAACTGGATGCACTTCGTGTACAAAACGGACAATCTCTTTCGAAGTATCAGGGTTTCATACGGAAACTCGTCTGTTACAAAGGGATTTCATTTTTTTTGAACTTATTTGAACTCCATTGTTTTTCTGTGTTCAAAATGCACCATTCAAAGCCACATCATCAATTTACAACCCTTTCTGACTACATTTGTTATTTTTCATGCATTTACTGATTATTTTGAGCTATAAGACCATGAAATTGAAAAGCATTTGAAATGAACTCTGAAAAGGTTCCAAGTTGGCATGGTATCATCATTTCACCCACATAGCATGTGTGAGAAAGTAGAGAGGGTTACGGCAAAAACTGGATGCACTTCGTGTACAAAACGGACAATCTCTTTCGAAGTATCAGGGTTTCATACGGAAACTCGTCTGTTACAAAGGGATTTCATTTTTTTGAACTTATTTGAACTCCATTGTTTTTCTGTGTTCAAAATGCACCATTCAAAGCCACATATTCAATTTACAACCCTTTCTGACTACATTTATTATTTTTCATGCATTTACTGATTATTTTGAGCTATAAGACCATGAAGTTGAAAAGCATTTGAAATGAACTCTGAAAAGGTTCCAAGTTGGCATGGTATCATCATTTCACCCACATAGCATGTGTGAGAAAGTAGAGAGGGTTACGGCAAAAACTGGACGCACTTCGTGTACAATACGGACAATCTCTTTCGAAGTATCAGGGTTTCATACGGAAACTCGTCTGTTACAAAGGGATTTCATTTTTTGAACTTATTTCAACTCCATTGTTTTTCTGTGTTCAAAATGCACCATTCAAAGCCACATATTCAATTTACAACCCTTTCTGACTACATTTATTATTTTTCATGTATTTACTGATTATTTTGAGCTATAAGACCATGAAGTTGAAAAGCATTTGAAATGAACTCTGAAAAGGTTCCAAGTTGGCATGGTATCATCATTTCACCCACATAGCATGTGTGAGAAAGTAGAGAGGGTTACGGCAAAAACTGTATGCACTTCGTGTACAAAACGGACAATCTCTTTCGAAGTATCGGAGCTTCATACAGAAACTCGTCTGTTACAAAGGGATTTCATTTTTTTGAACTTATTTGAACTCCATTGTTTTCCTGTGTTCAAAATGCACCATTCGAAGCCACATCATAAATTTACAACGCTTTCTGACTACATTTGTTATTTTTCATGCATTTACTGATTCTTTTGAGCTATAAGACCATGAACTTGAAAAGAATTTGAAATGAACTCTGAAACCAAAGTAATACATAGTTCTCCAGCGCATTAAAACCAAAGTACATACATAGTTCTCAGTAAACAACATATAGCTCTCCAGAGCATCTAATTAAACCATACATTGAAATTATGTAAAACATTTCAATGCAACAACAAATGTGATCATAATCGCAACCAAGGTAACAACTGATCCAACTGGATAATGATACCAAGCCTCGATATGAATGGTATATTTTCTAATCTTTTTAATCTTAAACCGCATTGCATCCATCTTGATCTTGTGATCATCGACGACATCCGCAACATGCAACTCCAATATCATCTTCTCCTCCTCAATTTTTCTTATTTTTCTTTCAAGTAATTGTTTTCTTCTTTAGCTAAATTTAACCTCTCGACAATAGGGTCGGTTGGAATTTCCGGTTCAACAACCTCCTAGATAAATAAAATCTATGTCGCATTGGTCGGCGTAATTGTCATAAACAATAAATGAACGAAATAGTTATGAAAAGATAATATATACCACATCTGAATCATAGACAGGACGAGGGCCGACGGGGGCGGATACCAAAACCATCTCACTATATAATAACAAGGAATAATAAAAGTAAGAAAATTAGACAAGTATCTATCTGAGGTCAGAATTTTTTTCTTTCAGAAAGAAGATAAGAACAAGAGGCTCACCACGGTGGTGCCGGCGACGAGATCGGCGCGGGCGATCGATGGCGGTGAAGACGGGGCGGGGACGGGGCATGACGGACCGCTAAATCTAGACAAATCTCGTTGAAAATGGAGCTGGGAGGTCGAGTTTCGAGAGGAGAAAGCTTAACTAGTATGGCTCGGGCATTTCATCGAACACCTCATGTGCATAGGAGATGAACTAGAGCACTCAAATGCCCTCCCCTCGCCGGCTTGACAAAACAGAGCACTCTGGAGTGCTCTGCCGCGGTGGTGGCTATATATAGGCAAGTTATTTGTCCCGGTTTGTGGCATGAACCGGGACTAAAGCCCCCCCTTCTGTCCCGGTTCAAGCCATGAAACGGGACCAATGGTTGTGGGCCAGGAGCGAGGACCATTGGTCCCGGTTCGTGGCTTGAACCGGGACAAATGGTTCCATACGAACAGGGACAAATGCCCACGAGGCCCCGGCCGGCCCCTGGGCTCATGAACCGGGTCTAATACCCCCATGGGTCCCGGTTCTTGAAGAACCGGGACTAATGGGCTGGCCAGGCCCGAACGTTAGCCCTGTTTTCTAGTAGTGATAGGGAATATGCTTATTAGGTAATCTAAGATCCAAGTGCTACAAAACAATTAATGCGGCCACTACAAAAGAATCAGCTTAGGAGGTGGGATTTCACCTTGGACTGGTGACTACATGGATCACCCCCATGCGATCTTGTCCTGGAGCTTATGAGCCCAGGATCAAGTCGTGTTGTATATTGTTGGACCCAGGAGGAAAAGATAGACCTACACATGAGCTGATGGAAACATAGTTAGGTCAAGGCTTGACATGACAACGGCGTGGTGGGGAGATGTCGCGGCAACTTACAGGATGAGATGAATCGAGGATAGGAGGGTTGAGGCATGCATGTAACATTGGTCCCAAATTTTGTCGATAGCCCACTACAGAGACAAATTCTCACATCCAAATTAAGCAGAAGTTACGTGAGAGAGGCTGAAATAGATGACATATTGACAACCACATCAGTGGACCTGGAAGATATATCATCACCAGTAAACATGATGATGGTGTTCCTACCGTTTCACCAGCAAGAGGGCATCCGTGCAAGGCTGCTGGCAACCATATATGCTTCCTTCCATCTTCTCTCTCCTACAAAATTAGATTAACTCCAGCAGCCGATGGTGTCTGATTCCATGCCAGGAAAAGCTGGTGAAGGAGGTCAGATTGGGGTCCTAGTCCCATAGATATTGGCTGCAATAGCCTACGATAATGTCCTGCTGTGCCCTACACATGGCGGTCCTGGCAGAGGCTCGATCAGATGGTTGAGGAACGGAACGCAGCCAAGATCGGAAGAGGAAGATCGATCGTGATGTTGTGGAGAGATTCATAGGATTCTTACTTTTGAGGGAGATCGTGGACTTCTCCAGAGGTTCAGAGGATTCCTACTTTTGAGAGAGATTGATTACAGTGAAAGGGGCTATCTCAACTGTTCATTTTTTATCCAACGGATGCTTACAGCTTAAACGCAGGGATTAACGTGGTAACTCATATTGGTTACGGTGAATGGGGCTGTCTCAATGGTACATTTTTTATCCAACGGATGCTTACAGCTTAAACGCAGGGATTAACGTGGTAACTCGTATGGTGCCTCCAATTAGTAAATATAAGATGGCCTGTCCAAGACAATACATTTGTTTTTTGTGCGTGTGTCTTCAATTTCATGTGTAAGATCTCATCTTTCTAATTTTGGTATCTATTAAAATGAATGTTGAAGGCGAGTAATGAAGCACACACATACGACTGTGATGGACCAGAGGCGAATAGGGAAGTGGAGCAGTCAACAGAAATGGGTGATATGCGGTAGCATAGACAAGGCCCACCAAACATAAGGGGAAAACTTGTCCGCCTCATCACTAACTTGCTCCATTAGCATAGGGCACACCTCGGCTAGAGTAGAATTTTCGAAGACTAAATAGTCCATGGTTGATGCATCGTAGTCAAGAACAACATTTTGTATTACGCTACTTGATCTAACAGGTTGATAAACTTCAACTAAAAACATACTTATATTTACCGCCCCAAATGTTGATGCAACATGATTGACAATCGTTTGTCCTGGTGACATGTAGGGTGCTTAATCCTCCTGTCTATTCTTCGGTTGGATCTATGATCATTTATTTCTACAACATTGAATTGACCAGCATATGTCTTATAAAATCAAGACAAAACTGGGATATGTGAGTATCTATATATTCATATAATTATATATTCAAACAAATGTGATTCATTTCATACAAATTATAATGTTTAGCAGTACAATATACATTTTTGTTGGACAAGATGCTTGTTCTCTTTCTCATGAATAGAATGGTCCCTTTCTTTCTTATACGCTTCCCTTATTTTTGCGTCCATACTTTAGCACAGCTGGGACGTGTACATTCAGGAGATACGTGTGCCAGTCCATAGATTTGAGATCAAAGTTAAATATGTCACTAGCATTGCCATCCATTTTTACTTCCATCCTCAACCTCCTCATGTTCGTGTCATCAAAGCTTCAGAGATAAGAACATCGAAGAAAATTGGATCAGCATATATACATTCCAATAAACAAATGGAATGAAATCGCACCACTAATCTTATGTGTGCATGAATAACTGCGTAATTATCGGCTGTTGGGAACCAAATGAAGGGATTAGCATAATGTGTGATACGACCCCATACTACTTTTTAGTTTGCGCAAGCTGTAGTAAGAACCCTATCTACTAGTACTCCACTAATCGCCCTGCTGCGTGCATATGGTTGAATGGTAACTTGGGAACTAGACAAGTCTGTAGTCAAACGGGATTGTGAAGACAATGTTGATGTCTAGAATGACAAGTTGAAAAGTAAAGTAATTTATGAAACACAAGAAAAGAATGGACCTCACCATCCTTTGAAGAAGGCATATGGCGCATACAGCTTGACCAAGAGCATTAAGAAATTGTATCTTCGGTTTTGCTTATTGTAATATTGTGAAAACAACCCACAAAATAACAGGCTCACGGCATGTAACATCTGTTTGGCGGGAAATAAAGATACGATAGAAAGTATGAGTCCCTTCATAGTACAAACACAATATTGGCATGTGTATAAATGAATTATGAAACATATGATCATGTACCTCAAGTGGTAGCTTATACACCAGTATCAGATATGCGCGGAATAAAGCGAATCTCTTAAACACGTATGGCCTTTTGTTTTTGAGGGGTTTCCCATTCTGTATACGAGGATATATGGAGAAGTAATCCCAACATGCGTCTTCTAAGCCATAACCCGTCAATGGGTTTTGGAGTGCTGAGCACACGTTGTAAATGACTTGTCCTTTCTCATTCAAATGAACAGCCATGGCTACCAGCGTTGCATTTACCACCATGTCCGCAGGAACCTATAAATACAGATTATTAGTAGCTTTCAAGTTTAAGAATGCAATCCACTTAATCAGGTTACTCTATTAATCTGTCTACATCCCTAATAGCTATTACATATGTATTACTCACTGCATCCATTGTGTCTTTGCGATCACCTACGAAACATGGGAATGCTTGCTCAGTGTAGGCGACAATCATAGCATCAATTGTCCTGGAGGAAACAATTGTAGCAAAACTCAATTTGTTATTGCGGGATGTCCAGCTAGATTATATATGTATTATAATACTTCTGTGGAAAAAATTAATATCACACCATTGATATAAAAATTGATAAAAAGAATAGATCTTGAGCATACCTCGCCCCTTCTATCCAACCTGGAAATGGATCTTGGAAAGTGCTGGTTACCATGGTAGGTCGAATAATGACGACAGGAAGGTCTCCCCTATGCTGCTCAAGTAACATCTCACCCATAGCCTTGGTAAATGTATATACGTTTGGCCATCCAAAATGGCAAGCCCTTCATCAATTTATGAACAAGTTTAGGTACTGTCAAGCTGATTTGTCATACATCAAGCACTTTCCACTCGCAAATGAATAATGTTGTCTGAGCGCAAATATAAAAGATAAAGCTAAGACATATCTACATCGACTTTTGATTCATATTAGATTCCTAATTTCCTATATTTTTTTTCAATATTTTCTAAAAGAGCACACTCTATCCCAAGTAGTTGATGGGTAAATTTGAGCCTGGTTGAAAATTTCATAAATCTAAATTTGAAGTTTCAAAATATCATGGGAAAACCTACACACATACATATGGACTTCTACTGTCTGTAAAGTTTCATGATGAAATACATTTTTATGTGAGCTACAAAAAAAATTCATGCATTTCTAGCACATGTACTATACACTACGAAAGTACATGATTTTTTGTGCAGCTCGCATAGTAATGTATTTCATCACGAAACTATACACACACGTTGTATACATATCTATGTTTGTGTGTATATATTTTCAGATTTTTTTGAAACTTAAGATTTGATTTTCCATTTTTTGTAAATTTCGGCCTCCTTGGAGCCCAGGAGACAAAAATCCTCACTAGGTAAATTTGTCTACTGTTATATAAAATTTAGTGATTGTTATAGGTTAGCTTTAATTCGTTAAACATATATATATATATATATATATATATATATATATATATATAACTTATTTATGCCGTCAATCTATGGGGATCCTATAAGGCCCCTTCACCTTAGACCAACCATTTTAAACGAATGACATGTGGCATAATAAATCAACCACCTCTCTATAAGATGGCATGAGCCATGATCTATAATGGTCCAACCGAAGGTGGCAGCGTTTGATATATGGTAACTACCTTAGTAATGACCTAAATATCTCAGTGGTTTGATTAATATTTTATTATCTGGTCTCCCAAAAATATAGTAATATAGTCACCCATCAGAAGTAAAAGATGTTTAAAACAAGTGTACTTAGATGACTGTATCTTTGAGTACTAACACATAAAAAATTGGTCATGTGAAAATGGTATGTCAGATTTTTCAATGAAATTGTTTGCCGGAATTCCTTTTACCAAGATAGCTCTAATATAGTTGCACGTGGCATAACATCCCCAAGTCCAGAACATCATATATATTATATTAAAATAAAGGAAATAACACATGTAGAGTGGTCAAACCTCTTTAAGCCAAGTTCTTTCATGGCTGTCTTCTCCAATGATTTGTCTGAACTACCACTCTTAGACGCTGTGAGTTCAGCCTTGACCTTCTCAACCAACTCCAACTCAGCTTCAATGTCCAAGTGGTAACCAGGCTGTAGTGATTCACCCATCTTGAGTGCTTTCTCCAGTAAAAGTCCATCTTGAGTACCAGTTACAAAAGCTAACAGACAAAAATGGAGATCGCTATTATAGTTGGCTAAACATATATGCACTCATCTTTTCCCCCACAAAAAAGGGCATGTATAAATAAACACGCATACCAGTAGAAACATGAAGCAACAATTTCAGATTAGGACACTTCTTTGCAAATTCGCATCCATATTTGGCTCCTAGTGCATTCGTTGCCAAAGCAACATCGTACCTGTACATGCAGTAAAATTCAACGAATGTGCAAAATAATTAATACATAAAGCTGGAACAGTAAGATTGTTGGACTTCTATCCTTCCACAACCCCCTCAACCTGGTATGTCTTTTTCAGGGATAGCATGTACGTAGGCAACATGTATGAACTTATCATATGAATATGAGTTCTTCGCCTGGCTAGCCATACAAGATATGATTTGGACCACCAATAGGTTGCCTCGATGTGGGTGGCCGAACTTTCATCTATGCCCCCTCTGCAAAAGGGAACAAGAGTCCGGGCTGCACCTTTTCGTCAAGTGTTGCTTCACCTACGCCTTTGGAATTTAGTCAACGAGTGGCTTAATCTAGAAAACCTTGATACACCGACATGGTACCTCGAGGATTCTATTAAGGAATGCTGGGTAAACCAATCAAGCTGGAGGACACCCAACAGAAAAGTCATGGCCTCCCACACAATGCTCATTCGTTGGACCATTTGGAACGAGAGGAACACTCGGGTCTTCTGACAGAAGAGCACGCCTCCTCCAATATTGCTCAACAACATCTAGTGTGAGGCCATTCTTTGGGTTACTGCGGGGCCAAGAAGCTGGGTACTATTGTGCCGGCAGAGAGTAAAAAAAATTTGTCTTCGACTTTGTAATTCAAACTCTATTCACTCTTAATTAATATATGAGGCAAACCTTTTCGCTCGGTCTTGAAAAAATATCTGGGTATCTGATAAATATATTTCAAGATCTAGAACAACTGTTTATCAGGTTTTTCCAAATCAGATATGTGCTCTTGATATTAATCACCATGATTTCAGTACTTCAACTTCCTACCTATTCGCCAGCCACAACTTTTCCTAGCCCCCAGATTTCCATTTTTTGTTGCCAAGACTTTATTTTGTATTATGTCTTTTGTAGGTTGAACAACTCCTTCTGTGTGTGTCTTGGTCAGTACATTTATTTTTATTGTTTATCTCAGTATAACTGGTCCTTCTAACATAGAGGTTAAAAATAAACAACTCATCATAACTAAATTGAAAACACATGAACATGCAGGTTTGCTTAGTAAGACTTCGATATGAGGAGATTCAAATTAAACTTTGCTAAATGTGATCGACTTTTATGAAGAAAATCAGTTACCTTGTAAAAGATAGCTGAAGTGCATTTACTGTTTTACCACAATTAATACTAATTGTTGTACCTTTCATAAAAGCTAGTTGTTGCAGCCCCATGGATGATAATGTCGATCTCCTCACACAGGTCGTCAGCTCTGGAGTTGTCGAGCCTGAAGTTGTGAGACCCAACGTCTCCGGCGAGAGGAACTATCTTCTCTTTGATGAGCTTCTGGAAGCCAGCAAGCCCATGCTTTTCCCTCAGGGTATTGAACAGGTCCTTCCCCAACACCTGCAAGCGCAATACCAAGACGAACTAATTGAGTTTCCAAATTTGGCACGTACTATACATCTAACGTTAGTGTTATTATGTCATAGCACTGCATGTAGCTGCCGTGATCGATGATTGAATGCAACGACACATTTCAACTCTACCTGTGTCAGGATACGCTGCTCGGCAGAGGCGACATCCGGCGCACGCACCAACAGGTAGAGTTTCTTCACGTCCGGTTGTACCCTCAGTATCTTCTCAACCATCACTGCATGAATAGATACATTATATATATGCATATCTATTCGAGGCAAGTGTTAGATGTGTATATGGTATTTGCATACATTTTCCAAGGAAACCAGTTGAGCCGGTGACGAGTATGGTCTTTCCACGGAAGCACCCGGCCACTGCTCTGGCGTCCATCGCGAGCTACCGTGATAATAAGGATCGAGAATTGACGAACCTGAATATGTAGAAGATAGTGGCCGGTTTCTCTTGGATATGATGCTAGTGGAGAAGTGGAGTCAAGCCGAACAGGCAAGGACGTGGTGTGCTTGCTAACTTAGGTCTTGTGGATGCATGGTTGATACTCTTATAGTCCACCTGTATATCACACATTTGGTTGGGCCTTGAGCTGTGAACAGACAAGAGACAAGTTCATGTCACGATTGAAATTAGTGTCCGAATGAATGCCTCCTCTGGACAGATGGTTGTCTCAGTCCTAGGCTTTATGGCATATTTAGCTTGGGTGCTCCCTTGGACAGGTGCCTAAAGTAATTAAGCGCCTGGTTTCCCTAAGTATGGATGCTTGATAGACATTGGTTATTTTTAGGACAGTAATTGGTAAATATTTTTTCTTTATCAAGGGGCACTCCCAACGCATTGTTATCTTGACCTTGTATGTGTTTACATATAACTCTCACTAGGGGTGTGTATGTAAATGACCTGTCATTCAATACATTTTGTGAGAGAGAAGTATAAGCTGCCTTGGGTTCTGCAAAGAGCCGTATATACCCATACGACACCTCTATCTTTCCTCGTTAACTAGGCCTCGGGTCAGTATTTTATCTTAGTGGAAACTTTAGGTACAGCTGAAATCATTGTGTTGGGACCACACGAAGTGCCTTCAAAAACAAGTTTGCATTTCAATGGATGGAGATTAAATGAATGCCTAATGAGTTGATGGATTCGGTCCATCACTCCCGCTCTAGCAACCTATTCCGACTGGCGCAGCAGCTCCTTCATCGCCACACCCCTCCTCTTTGTTCCAGTGGCATCCAGTCAGGTAGTTCGTCGCTGGTTGAGATCGGCATTCGATTGTTTGTGTGTGTGTGCGCGCGCGGGGGGGGGGGGGGGGGGGGGGTCATAAACTTACTATGTACATGAAATACTACACATCCCTCCTACCGCATACCAGGCCACAGCGGATATGATATAAACAAAGATAACAATATACTGACAAAAATGGACCATAACAGAAATAAATATAGGCGGGTGGTTGAGAGGTGCTTAAGTTTTGCTGCTTGGAGAGTTGTTGCTGAGTTTGTAAGGGCTGATCCGTGAGAAAGCTATGCTTTACCCTAAAAAGAATATAGACGGGTGCTTGGAGAGGTGCCTAAGTTAGGCTCCTGGTTTTTTCAAAGTATGGGTGCTTACTATATTTATATGGTGCGGGCTGTTCTGTAGAGTCTTGTAGTTTACTAATATGGATTAGTATCTAAGGGCAATCTCAACGCATCTTTATTTTAAACTTGCATCTTGTGCACTAAATAGGTAAATATATAAATTGCTTGGAGTTTGCATCTTATTTTTGTATCTAAAGGACCTATCATCTAGTACAATTTGTGAGAGAGCAGTAATTGAGCCCTAGAGTTTTTGCTAAGTTTATGGTACTGGTGTTTGGTCAGGCATTGGGTTATATATAAAGGCACCTCTGCTGTATCAATACGAGTCGGCGTCGATCTGTGTCGGAAAACATGGGTAAGCTCTCCTCAAAATCCAACCATATTTGTACCTATTAGGACGGCCAATTTAAGGATGGTGATTTCATTGTTGTATATGCTATTAGTTATGGTTAAAAATAGACTCATCACAGACAGATCATCGTACGGGCTGTTTGACAGCTACATGCCACAACAACAAAATTTATTTTAGTTCCTAGAGAGCATGATTTGATAGTAATATTGATCAACTGCTAATTAATAACAAGAATGTGGGGCATGTTTCAATGCAGGTTTGATGCACGTGACTGTCACCCCTTCATTGCGACGCGACGTGCGTCTGTCCGTGATGCCCCCATGTAACCGAATTCCTCTTTTCTCTCTTATAGACCACAAGTTGGGCAGGTTGGTTGGGTTGACCTGCTGTCGTGACCATCTGGAGGAGGTTATGCCTAGCCATCAATCGTTTTCTGCCTTTGCTACGCTGCCGCTGGAGCGACTGTACGAAGTTGAATATGAGTCTGCTGGAGGATCTACTCTGTCCTGTGACCGAATCCCATATCTTGGGGGCGGCCTATTTCTTTCTTGTACTGGTCCATTACATCAACATACATGGAGGGAGGGCCTAGGTGCTGGCTAGCGCACGAGACTTGCTTTCCTAGGTCGCTCGCAAAATGGCAATCAAAGATTAGTAAGAAGTTCATCAATCGATGCCACCAGTCCATGGGATGCATTGGCTTCTCCCCAAACAGGCTTTGGCCCCATTTTATATATAAAACAAAGAACACAGTACACGTCCGAACTATATTAGGTGGAGAAGAATCCCTCAAACAAGCAGATCAAAAGAAAACTGGACCGGCAAAATCGTGCCAAAAAAGAAAGGAAAAGAAAAGAAAGCCTGATAGGAATGTAGTTCTGTCTCGCTTCTCTCTTCTCCAAGTTAGTAATCATTCTAAGTAGTATTTCTTGTACCATTGTACCTGCCTTTACTCCACCAAAAGATTGCTTGCATGCCCCTTAACATTGTTACTAGATAAATCTCTCGCTTCACTTGCTTCAAGTGCCCGAAAAATATCAGGTGCCAATAGGACAGGTTCTGATAAAACTGCATTACCATCGGGTTGATAGATTGAAGAGTCTTCATCCCCAACCACCTTCGCATGAAGGCACTGTTTCTTTTAGTGTACCTCTCTTAGTGGTTCGTATCTCAGTGATGCATCATTCTAATATGGTTTGTCGGAGAAAAAGTACAACATATCTTGGGTTTGCAATATGAGCCATAGATCTCTCTCTCTCTCTCTCTCTCTCTGCTCATTAACTAGGCCTCCACCGCCTGACGCGTAATGCGTCCTGAGGGGGCAGCTCAGGCGAAAACCCTAGGTGTGGTCGCCCTCATCCATCTCCTCCTCCTCCAACTGCAAATCCTGTCCGGCCAACGATGGAAGCGGGGCCTGCATTTCTCGTATGTCGAGGGGATGTCCCTGACCAGCCCGGCCGCTCGAGGTGGCAGTTTTTACAGCAGCAGACCTAGTCATTGCCGACGGTGGGTACTGCAAGCTATGCGGCCTGCTAGCGAGGCAGAATGGCAACAACAACAATGTCTGGACTAGGTGTTGATATGTGTTGCAGAGACCGGTTGTAATTGGTATCATTTTAATATTAATATTAGCCTTTGTGGGAAAAAAATGTAGGCCTTCACCGCCAACGTCATTGCACTGGGACTGCTCCGAGTACCTAAAAAGAGAAGTTTGCATTTGAATTGAGGGAGATTAAATGAGTGCCTAATAAATGTATGGATCTGCTCCATCACCACCTCTGTAGCAAGCTACTCCCTCCATTTTTATATACAAGGCCACAAACTAAGATTACAGATACCAAGGTAAAACTTAATGCAAGCTTGCTTTTTTTCCGTTTATTGGGATAATTAATATGCTACATGCATACAAGAAAATTAAGTGGAGAAGTAGCTAGTGTCATTATGACCGCAAGCATGCAAGTAGTAAACAAGTTGCTAGTACGAGGAAATCTCATTAATTCTTTCCTCGATTATTCTTGATCGGTTTGCGTTGCCCACCGTTGCCGTCGACCCCGAGCGCCTCTACTCCGTCCCCGGCGCGACCAGCCGGCCTCTCGTCCGACCCGGCGGCCACGGGCGCCAAGGCGGCCCTTCGCCGCCGCCGTTCGCGCGCCGGCCCGCCCGTCGATCTACGCCGGCCGTCACCTCCCTGCTCCGACCGGGACTCCTGCATCACCCGACCCGGCGGCCTCGCGCCATGCGGCGGCCAATCATAGTCTCCCTGCCGCCCGTCGTCGCCGGCTTCATCTCGAACACCGCCGCCACCCCGTCTCCACCGAGCGGCGTTCCGGACCTCGCGCGCGATCGGATTGATCACCCGCCCGCCGCCGTGATCCGCCTCATCTACGCCGTGCGACCGACCTGGCCGTCGGTTTCGTGCGCCGCCGCAGGTCCGTGAAGATCGTCCCCGAGTTCAGCGCGTCCCTCCACCGATCGAGCAACGGGCTGCCGCTGCGTCGCCCCGTCGGGCCACAGCGCCGCCGCCCCGTGGTTCTTCTCCTGGCTGCACCGACCCGCGTCACCGCTACGTCGCCCATTCGGGCCGTAGTGCCGCGGCTCGCCGTCTACCGCCGCCCCGAGGCCGTCCGCTCCTGGTCGTCCCCGTGGCCGCACCGACCCTCGCGCCGCTGCTGCGTCGCCCCGTCGGGCCGTAGCGAGCATGGCATGCGGCCCACGCAGGCGTCCCGAGGCCGTCCCCGCGGTTGCGCCGGCCCACACTCGTCCGCCCCGCCGCCCCTTCGGGCTGTTGCGCCGTGGCCCGCGGTCTCCGCAGCCGCCCCGGGGTCTTACCGCCGTCGCCCCCGACCTGCCCGCCGCCGCTGCGTCGCCCCTTCGGGCCGTAGCGCCGCGGCCCGCGGTCCACTCTGCCGTCACCGCGCGATGACCTCCTGTGGTATGCGCCGTGCCATCTCCCTTGGCACCGGAACGCCATCACCCGCGCCGGTCTTCGTCATGTTGTCAGGACTTTCCGCCAACTTCGAGCACCGCCGCCGCGCTCCTAATCACGCCGCCGCTACCGTCAGGCCACCGCCGCCGCTTTTCTTTGGCTGCCGCCGCCGCTACCCCGTAGCCCCCGCAGCTGCCCGTCCACCTCCTGCGTCTTCATCCAGCACCAGCCCGTCGTCAACGTCGCCGTCATCTACCCCGGCCACTTCGTCTACGCCGACCACCGTTGGTGACATTGGCCCCGCGCCGATGGACGCCGCAACCGTCGTCGAGTTCTTCTATGCTGGCCCTCGGACTTCTTCGACATGGCGTACAGCTCGTGAAAGTCCTAGTCTCCGCATGCCTGGTATTGGCAACACCGCCGCGTGCCTTCGTCCACGACGTGTCCCCGGGCCTGGCAAGCCTGCTGCGGCGCTTCGTCAACTTCGTCTTCATCCGTCTACGCATGCCCGGTGCTGGCAACAACAGTGTGTGCCTTCGTCTACGATGTGTCCCTGGGCTTGGCAAACCCGCCGCGACGCGTCGTCAACAACATCTCCTCTCCGGCGCACCACTACTTTGACACCACTGCGCCCATGCTAAGTCGGCGCCCCCTTGCGCCTACGGCTCCACGGCGACTTCCTCGACACCGGGCACCCCGACTCGACATCGACCACGGCATTCTTCGCACGGCTACCTCGACCACAGCTCCACCACACACGCTCTCCGCTACAAAGACAAACGGCACAAAGGGCTACCGCCTGCTTGAGCAACCTCGTCGGTTTTCACTCCAGCCACGACTCTGTGATGCGTCGACCGTTACGACTGTGGGGGGGTGTCCGTTAGCTTGCCTTTGGATTCTTCTCCAGTCTCACCATCTGCATCACTACCGTTGTGACTACGGGGGGATGTTGAGTAACGTGATTGTATAGGAAAGCTAGGATAGCGTAGGATATTATTCTACCTTGCCTTGTACTCCAAGATGATCATGTACTCCTATATATATGCCCACGAGGCTCAAGCAATACATGAACTATTTCACCAAATCCCACTATCCCTTCTAACATGGTATCTATCGCAAGTCGATCCTAAACCCTAGCAGCCGCCGCTTCCGCACCTGCGCGCCGCCCCCGGGGCGGTCGGCCTCCATGACCGCCGCCGGGGGCCACACCAACCGTACCTAGGGTTCGTCCGCCGTTCGTGTTGACCGGCTGACCTAGAGAGTGTTTTCCCCGAGCCTTGCTCCGGGGTTTTCTCTCTCCTGCCGGTCAACTTGATCGCGCGGTTTCTTTTTGGTTTTCCGATCTATTCTTGATCGGTTTGCGTTGCCCACCGCCGCCGTCGACCCCGAGCGCCTTTACTCCGACCCTGGCGCGACCAGCCGGCCTCCCGTCCGACCTGGCGGCCACGCGCGCCAAGGCGGCCCTTCGCAGCCGCCGTTCGCGCGCCGGCCCGCCCGTCGATCTACGCCGGCCGTCACCGCCCTGCTCCGACCGGGACTCCTGCATCACCCGACCCGGTGGCCTCGCGCCATGCGGCGGCCAATCATAGTCGCCCTGCCGCCCGTCGTCGCCGGCTTCATCTCGAACACCGCCGCCACCCTGTCTCCACCGAGCGACGTCCCCGACCTCGTGCGCGATCGGATTGATCACCCGCCCGCCGCCGTGATCCGCCTCATCTACGCCGTGCGACCGACCTGGCCGTCGGTTGCGCGCGCCGCCGCAGGTCCCGTGAAGATCGTCCCCGAGTTCAGCGCGTCCCTCCACCGATCGAGCAACGGGCTGCCGCTGCATCGCCCCGTCGGGCCACAGCGCCGCCGCCCCGTGGTTCTTCTCCTGGCTGCACCGACTCGCGTCACCGCTGTGTCGCCCCTTCGGGCCGTAGTGCCGCGGCTCGCGGTCCACCGCCGCGTCGAGGCCGTCCGCTCCTGGTCGTCCCCGTGGCCGCACCGACCCTCGCGCCGCCGCTGCGTCGCCCCGTCGGGCCGTAGCGAGCGTGGCATGCGGCCCACGCAGCCGTCCCGAGGCCGTCCCCGCGGTTGCACCGACCCACACTCGTCCACCCTGCCGCCCCTTAGGGCTGTGCGCCGTGGCCCGCGGTCTTCGCAGCCGCCCCGGTGTCTTACCGCCGTCGCCCCCGACCTGCCCGTCGCCGCTGCGTCGCCCCTTCGGGACGTAGCGCCGCGGCCCGCGGTCCACTCTGCCGTCACCGCGCGATGACCTCCTGTGGTATGCGTCGTGCCGTCTCCCTTGGCACCGGAACGCCATCACCCGCGCCGGTCTTCGTCACATTGTCAAGGTTTTCCGCCAACTTCGAGCACCGCCGCCGCGCTCCTAATCACGCCGCCGTCGCTTTTTTTTGGCCGCCGCCGCCGCTACCCCGTAGCCGCCGCAGCTTCCCGTCCACCTCCTTCGTCTTCATCCAGCACCAACCCGTCGTCAGCGTCGCCGTCATCTACCCCGGCCACTTCGTCTACTCCGACCACCGTTGGTGACATTGGCCCCGCGCCGATGGACGCCACAACTGTCGTCGAGTTCTTCTCTGCTGGCCCTCCGACTTCTTCGACATGGCGTACAGCTCGTGCAGGTCCTAGTCTCCGCATGCCTGGTATTGGCAACACCGCCGCGTGCCTTCGTTCACGACGTGTCCCCGGGCCTGGCAAGCCTGGTGCGGCGCTTCGTCAACTTCGTCTTCATCCGTCTACGCATGCCCGGTGCTGGCAACAACGGTGTGTGCCTTCGTCTATGATGTGTCCCCGGGCTTGGCAAACCCGCCGCGACGCGTCGTCAACAACATCTCCTCTCCGGCGCACCACTACTTCGACACCACTCCGCCCATGTTAAGTCGGCGCCCCCTTGCGCCTGCGGCTCCACGGCGACTTCCTCGACGCCGGGCACTCCGACTCGACATCGACCATGACATTCTTCGCACGGCTACCTCGACCACAGCACCACCACACACGCTCTCCGCTACAAAGACAAACGGCACAAAGGGCTACCGCCTGCTTGAGCAACCTCGTCGGTTTTCACTCCAGCCACGACTCCGTGATGCGTCGACCGTTACGACTGTGTGTGTGGGGGGGGGTGTCTGTTAGCTTGCCTTTGGATTCTTCTCCAGTCTCACCGTCTGCGTCACTACCGTTGTGACTGCGGGGGATGTTGAGTAACGTGATTGTATAGGAAAGCTAGGATAGCGTAGGATATTATTCTACCATGCCTTGTACTCCAAGATGATCATGTACTCCTATATATATGCACACGAGGCTCAAGCAATACATAAAATATTTCACCAAATCCCTTCTAACAGATACAAATCTCGTCTATCCGTGTCGAAAAAATTTCAACACGGGCAAAGCTCTTCGACCATATTTGTACGATCAATAGCAGCACCGTGTGGCACGGGGTTTACTAGCTGGTGCCTCTTGACGGTTATGCCCAACCAATTTTTTTGTCTAATTTAAGACGAACTGCTAATCATGAAGGACTTTGGGCCTGTTTTTATGCCGGTTTGATGGACGTGACCATCGTGCCTTCATTGCGATGTGTGCCATGCGTCTGTCCCCAATGCCAGGGTATTATTACTTTTGTGGGCTGGTGTGTGACCACGTAGCAGTAAATTCTCTCGTGCAAACCGCTCCAAATTCGGCTGGGTTGGATTGGGTTGCCTTGCTGTCGTGACCATCACTAGTAGAAAAACGGGCTATAGTCCCAGTTGGTAAGGCCTTTTTAGTGTCGGTTTTGGAACCCGCACTAAATGGTCGGGACTAAAGCCCCCCCCCCCCCCTAGTCTCGGTTCAGCACGAACCGACACTAATGGCCCACCACGTGGCACGAGCCCGCGCTGGGGGTTGGGGGACCTTTAGTCCCGGTTGGTAACACCAACCGGAACTAAAGTGTTTTAAAAAACAAAATTGGAAAAAAATTTGATTTTTTTTCTTCTGTACTTCAAATTTCTGAATTATTTAACGATTTGATCTCTAATCACTCCTCATCATTCCAAATCATCTAATTTCCCGGCCGGTCACCCATCCTCTCACAACTCCAGCCTGAGCGCGCTTAACTTTCGAGTTTTATTCCCCCTAATTTCCAAGTCTGCACTTGTTGTTTACTTGACAATAGTAAACTGTCAATCCTATTAACCTCCGGAGTTTAGCTTGAGCATAAAGTCAAAAGTTTCACTATTTGAGTTTGAAACTTAAATTCTAAAAAGATAGTAATTATTTAGTAACACTAATATTTCTTGAATAAGTAGTTTGACCATAGTTTGACCAGATTTGGCTATAGTTTGCCCACACTTTGACCAAATTCATAAAAACTAAAATAATTATTTAGCAACACTAATATTTTTTGAATAAGTAGTTTGACCATAGTTTGACCACAGTTTGACCAGATTTAACCAAAGTTCAAAAAAACTAAAATTTGAGCATAACTTTTTTTCCTTGAAGAATTTGAGGATTCTAAAAATGTGCAAAACGGCCTATGGCGGTCGAAATCGGAAGCGGATTTTCATGCAGAATTTTTTGATATATTATGTGTTTTTCTTTGACATCGTATGCAAAAAATATAGTCGTTTTACTTTTTCATAACACTTTTTTGCAAAATATATCAAAATTTATGATTTTAAATTTCCGTAAGTACTAGATGCAGTAACATAACTACATCTCGAAGGATTTTGATTTTTAAAGTTTATAACATTTTATTTTAGTTTTTTAAAACAGAAAAGGCGATGGGGGTAGAAAATTGCCCTTTAGTCCCGGTTTGCGTCTCCAACCGAGACTAAACGAGCCCCTTTAGTCCCGGTTTGTACTATAGGTTGGCCCTTTAGTCCCGGTTTGTGTCACAAACCGAGACTAAAGGGGCTCGTGGGGCCCCGGCCTGACGCAAGCCTGCCACTCCCCCTTTAGTCCGGGTTTGTGACACAAACCGGGACTATAGGTACACCACAAACCGAGACTAATGCACAGACATTCGAATCGGGACTAATGGTCATGTTAGTGCCGATTCATTTACAAACCGGGAGTGAAGAGCTGAACATTAGGTAGTTTTTCTACTTGTGCATCCGGACTCCGGAGCCCATGCGTCAAGCATCAATCTTTTTCAGCCATTGCTACACTGCCGCCGCGGAAGATCGTGGTATGATACGAATTAGCTGAGTACAAAGCCTGGATGATCTATTGATCCTGTCCTCCTACAACCAAATCTCATGTGACTAGATTGCGGCACATTTAAATTCTCTCACCTTTCTAACAGCGCGCCAGACGTGTGGTCGTCTCGTGAAGAATGTTCACGGAGCGCAAACATGCTCTTCGCACGAAACATCCCCACTGGTTGTGGCCGATGGGGATGGAGAGGGAACTGATAGGGGTCAGGCTCCCTCGGCTGTGTCTAAGCGTGGGCTGGTAAACGTGCTAAATCCTGCATGGCTCCTAGCAGGTTGAGCCTTCGCATTAAAAACCTTTCTTTTAGATGAAGGATTTATTCTGGAATATTAGGGGTTTCGGTGCTAGGGGGCGCAGAGACCAGCTAAAAGATATGGATCGTTCTGAAAATATTGATATTATTGGTCTAGTTGAGACTCTTATACCCTCTTTCTCCCCAAATGAGCTCTTCGCTGTATCTGGGGTTGATAGATTTCATTGGAACTTTGTGGCTTCTGTTGGAAACTCGGGAGGTATCCTCCTTGGCACAAAGAAAGACATGTTCGATTTTGTCGCTTTTGACCATGGTATTTTTTGGGCTAGCACAGTTGTGTCTCACCGTACCCTTAACTCTTTACTAGAAATCATAGTGGTATATGGTCCGGCTGACCACTCTTTGTCTTATATCTTCCTGGATGAACTTCGTAATAAAATAGATGCCTGTCAACTGCCGCTACTTATTGGGGGAGACTTTAATCTGATGCGCTACCCTTCGGATAAGAGTTCATCTAACTTCTCGTGGCTGCTAGCCGACGCGTCTAATGCTTTCATCAGAGACACGGCGATTTGAGAAATCCCTAGGGTTGGGGCCCGTTTTACCTGAATGAATCACCAAACCTCTCCCATCCGATCTGTCCTTGATCGGGTTTTCTTGTGTTCTAGATGGGACTCGATGTTTCCCGGTGCCATTCTTAGAGCCCTGGCCATAGTGGGTTCAGACCATTCTCCTCTTCTTCTTGATGATGGTAATCGTGCGGTGTCCTTTCCAAGGTTTCAGTTCAACGCCTCCTGGCTCCTAGTGGAGGGTTTTGCTAACTTGATGGCGCAAAAGATTTCGACTTTCCTGTCTTCTCACCGTCTCTCTTTTGGTCCAATGGACGACTGGCATCAGTGCTCCTACTTTCTCCGTAAATTTCTCCATGGGTGGTCTAAAAATCACTTTGCCGAGTCAAGGCGTGAGAAAGCTAGGCTGGTTTCTTAAATTGGCGTGCTTGATACTCGTGCGGATGGCACTGGCCTCTCCCCCGCCGAGTGGCAGATCCGGTACGGCCTTGAAGGGGCCCTGTTGGATATTCATCGTCAGGAGGAAATGTATTGGAAGCAAAGAGGCACTATTAACTAGACTTTAAAGGGTGACTCTCCCACATCCTATTTCTTTGCTATCGCGAATGGTAGGCGTCGATGTTGCTTGATTGATAGCCTCCTTATTGATGGTGTCAGAGTCTGATCAATCTGCGATTATGCAACATGTGGTCCATTTCTTCTCCACTCTCCTCTCCGCCAAACCTGAGGTGGGTTTTAGGCCTCCTTCTGGGCCCCCCACGAGCAGATTTTGAGCAATGAGAACGAGGGATTGATGATCCCTCTTTCTGAAGAGGAGATTTTTTAATCGATCCGATCTGCCAACAATAACGCGGCACCTGGGCCTGATGGCTTCTCCATCCCTTTCTTTCGGCAATTCTGGCCGCAGCTAAAGGGCCTCATTCTGGCGATTATCCAAGGTTTTTGGCTGGGCACTGTTGACATTTCTAGACTGAACTACGCGGTGCTGACTCTCATTCCTAAAGTTAAAGGGGCTGATCTGATTTCCAAATTCAGGACCATCGCTCTAATCAATAATTTTGCGAAGCTCCCGGCTAAGGGAGTGGCTACCAGGCTCTCACCAATTGCCCATCGTGTCATCAGTCCTTTCCAATCTACTTTTATAAAAGGTAGATTCATTCTAGATGGTGTCCTTTGCTTGCACGAGATGGTCAATGACTTGCGGTTCAAGGGAACTAAGGCAGTGGTTCTTAAACTTGACTTTGAGAAGGCTTACGATTCTGTGAGCTGGGATTTTCTCTTGCTAAAGGCTTCGAGGGTGCGGTGGTTCATCGTTTGATGCAGCTGGTATCGGGAGGCCACACGGCTGTGTCAGTCAATGGGAAGATTAGCTACTTCTTTGCCAACGGCAGGGGCCTTAGACAAGGAGACCCAGCTTCCCCTCTGCTCTTTAACTTCGTGTTGGATGCTCTCTCTCACATCCTTTCTCGGGCAGCTATTGTTGGTCACATTTCGTCTGTTAGCTCTCACCTGATTCCCAATGGCATCACTCATCTTCAATACGCGGACGACACCATTATTATGGTTGAACTTGATGAGGCCAGCCTCACGCATCTGAAATTCCACCTCCTGTGCTTTGAAGCGTTATCTGGTCTTAAAATCAACTTTTCGAAGAGCGAAGTTATTGTGACTGGGGTCGCTGACCCTAAAGCTCAGAGAGTGGCGCATCTTCTGAACTATTCTCTTGGCTCGTTCCCTTTCAAATACCTGGGCCTCCCAATCTCCCCTCTTAAGCTCTTGGCTAAAGACTTCGCTCCGATAGTGACCAAAGTAGGGAACAGGGTTTTACCGTGGAGAGGCCGCTACAATTCTCAGGCGGGCAAGGTCGCCCTTACTAATGCCTGCCTATCCTCCCTCCCCATGTTTCTAATGGGCTTTTATCTCCTGTCCGGAGGGATTCACGCTGGCTTTGACAAGCATAGGGGTGCCTTCTACTGGAACTCCTCCGACAATAAACGCAAATATAGGATGGTAAAATGGGATCTCATTTGTCTCCCTAAGAACATGGGGGGCTTAGGTATCATTAATACAGTGGTTATGGACAAGTGCCTCATGATAAAGTGGTGGTGGAAAATTATGTCACTTGAGGAGCGCCCCCTCTGGCTATCCTTTCCCAAAGCTAAAATTTCCCTTCCTCGAGCCCCATGATTGCATCATCCTCGGGTGGTTCACAGTTTTGGCGTCAGCTTGTTAAAGTCCATCCGATCTTTCAGTCCCTCGTTAAGTTTGTAGTTAGGAATGGCAAGTCCACTCGCTTTTGGTTAGATTGGTTGGTAGGTAGCACCACCCTCGCGGTGGCCTTCCTGACCTTGTTTCTTATTGCTCTGCTCCGGAGATCTCTATCTTTGAGCTCTCGGTTAACAATGGGGACCTTAACTTCTGGCGATCCCTTTCTCCTGCGGAGTTGGATGATTGGCAACGTCTTACTGCCTGCTTCCCCTTGCTCTCGGAGGAAGACGACTCGGGCCTCACTCCTCCTTTGGTCGCTTTTCTGTCAAGTCTGCGTACGCCAAACTTATTTCTGGCGCCCATACAGTGAAATTCAAGGATATTTGGTTGGCCTGCATTCCTCCTAAGATCAAAATTTTCCTATGGCAAGATTTCCGTCGTAAATTACCTGCGGCTGATCGAATTAGGAAGAGGAACGGTCCGCGTTCTGATAGATGTGCTTTATACGGGGCTGTTGAAAACACCGAGCACATTTTCTTTCATTGTTCGCTGGCCAAATTCCTTTGGAGTTCTATTAGACATTGGCTTCATGTTAATTGGAACCCTTCCTCCTTCGAGGACTTGCGGCGTTGTCTTAATTCCTTATCTGGTCGGTCTAAGAGGGTGGTTTCGGTTGGCTGGGCAGCGATCTGTTGGTCGCTGTGGACTACTAGGAACAAGTTTACTATTGAACACATCTTTCCGGCTAACCCTGTAAGCTGCTTATTTAAAGCCAATGTCTTTTTGCAGCAGTGGAGATTATTGACTAAAGAAGTGGACCTCGAGGCGTTCGACGACATGCTATCTAAGATGAGATCTACGGCTTCTTCCCTGCTGCGGCGATCTAGGGCGATGGCTTAGTTTTCTGCTCTTTTGGTTTCAAGGCTGGCCTGCGTGCCTCGACTGGCTTGGTTCCCATGTACCCGTACTTCTTAGTAACTGTTGCTCTCCTATGTGATGTTTCGATGGTTGTGACGTGACTCTGCCGGTTGGCTTTATTTATAAAGTCGGGCGTATGCTCGGGATATTCTTTTATTTTCAATACCTCTCGTGGCGTCGCTTTTAGACACCCGTTTGGCATTTCTTTTGGATTCTCGGACGGTCCTATCTTGCCGGATTATCCACTTTTATATTTTTCTTTTCGATGCTCAGGCGGTCCCGTCTCGCCCGATTCTCCACTTCTATATTTTCCTTTTGGATTCTTGGGCGGTCTTGTGTCACCCGATTCTCCACTTTTATATTTTCTTTTGGATTCTCGGGTTGTCCTGTCTCGCCAGATTCTCCATTAACCTTCTTTGTTTGTCACTAAAATTTTTTATATGCTTATTCTTCTGCACATGTTATTATTTATCATGCCATAATTTAATTTCAGTCAACATATGCACAACATTTAATCCAGCATGAGCATATGCATTCGGTATATCTTTCGTTCATAATGTTTGCGAGTACATTCCAACATACTCACAAGCTTGTCCCTGGCTTGTTAATTTGGCCAGACCTGGAGGAAGATGAGCTTGTGGAGGAAGAGTACGCTAGCGAGCCGGACGCTTATAGGTGTTCCCAGTCAGTCAACACGTGATCTTGGAGTCTACGCAGTGCTTCCGCTACACCAATAAAATAGTCAAGCCTCACATTGACGCTTCACTCTACTTGATTGTATCAGTGTGTACATTCACCAGACTACTATCATATTGCGCCACTATCGTATATTGGCGAGCTTGTAATATTTGTTGAGCACTCTGACTCAACCATGTGTAATATTATGTATGTGCTGGTTATCTATATCAAGAAAGTCCACCAGTTGTTCTGATCTTGGGGCTGGTGTGACTTGAGGCTATTATGTGATTTATCCGAGAAATGGGCCTGACATGTCCTCTTTTAGATCATAAGTCATGTAATTTTTCTGTGTTGATCCCGTAGCCGGGTCACTGACTTAATATCATGTCACAGGTAGAAAAAATCATAACGCTCTGGAAGTCCCTCTGGTGAAACTGAAAGTCGTATATAAATTTCTGAAGCAGCTATATGTATGTGATGCTCATTGTGTCTTCGTAGTCAAAATCACGAAGGCACCACTGTGCCTGAGTGGCTCAAAGAATTAAAAAAGGCGGCTTGTCATCAGGGAGCCATGTACTCGCTTGCACGCACCAAGGCCTACCTCCCGGAAATGGAACCGTCTCTACTTGAAGACGGGTTCCCGGCGTTCAACGCGGATAACACTCCTTTCACAACTCAGGACTATCTGCGTTGTGTGAAGAAGACCCGGGTGGTGGCGAAAAAGATTGCCGAGGAACTGGACTTGACGAAATTCCAAGCTGGTTATTCGAAAGATGGAAAATGCATCAGTCCGCCCGAGCCGAAACCTGTGGAGCTTATTCCTCCTCGTCATAAGCAAAATTTTGCTACTAATATCAACACTGCAACTGTGATGATGGAAGACTCAGTTTTTGCAGCCCTGTATTCAATTCAGTGGCTGGCAGATGACCCACGGACCCAAGGAGCAGAGAAAGCGGCCCCTGAAGATCTTGAAGAGCCAACGCGGGATGACCCGTCGTCCACTGGCACAGTAGGAGAAATGAACGTCGACCCAGAGGGCCGTTCTGCCAGCTCACAGCTTTAATCTGTAGAAATCTGGGTGAAAATATGCCCAAGTGTGGCTCTGTAATATTGTAGGGACAAAACATCATTTTGCTGCAGTGTAATTGTGTACTTATTTGAACTATTGAATCGTGGTTGTATTGCAAGCCAGCATCTATATGCTTGAGAAATCCATAGGTTCTGTAGTGGAATACAAAGCACAAGTTGAATAACCGAAAAACCCAGTCAAACGTGTGACCCGGTTCGTTTTATAACCCGGGATTGTAGGAAAATTGGTACCTGCAAAGAAAATTTTATCTATCTATATATATATATATATATATATATATATATATATAGGTAATAACTGATAAATAAATTTAAAATAACAAGTCGGCTTTCGAGGCACGACATAAAGACCAACAATCGAGTCTCAAGCTTGATTCACTTCTGTGAAGCAGGCCTTGTAGCCTCATATGGTTTATCCTAACTCTCTAAAAGCCGACTCTCACGTGACATAATCCGGTGTTTTTAACTTTGATAAGTTCAGGGTCAACACGGGCCATGATAAGCATCAATGCGATTGACTTAGCAAAAGTATAGCCGGGTCACCTTTTCGGAGTAGCATCAAGCTGACAGGCAGGTTGAACCAAGTAATATAGTGGCATATGTGAGGTCAAGAGGAATGTTAATAGCTAAACTCGATGAGTTGGAAGCCCCCAAGTGACCAATGATCAGAATAAAGACTCATCACTCAACTTTTTTGAGGCGAAAATGACAAACTCCAGGATCCACAAATGCCATCTTTAGTTCATTGATCGTAATATATAAATATACTAAAAGGAAGGTGTGTACAGACAGATATACTGTCAAGTCTTGTAGACTAAGTGTAATATAGCCGGAGTTGTGAAATATTCTAGGGTCGACTGCCCTCCTCCTAAGAGGTACGTGACTTGTTTGCTTCACGTATGACAACTGTTGGGGAATGTAGATGCATATCAACGAGATGGGAGAGTGTGTCCACGTACCCTCGTAGACCGAAAGAGGAAGCGTTAACTTAACGCGGTTTATATAGTCGAACGTCTTCTCGAATCAACCGGTCAAGTATCGAACGTATGGCACCTCCGAGTTCTGCACATGTTCAGCTCGATGACGTCCCTCGAACTCTTGATCCAGTAGAAGCATGAAGGAGTCAATGAGTTCTGTCAGCACGACGGAGTGATGACAGTGTTGGTGATGTGATCCGCATAGGGCTTCGCCTAAGCACCGCGACAATATGACCGGAGGAGTAAACGGTGGAGGGGGTACTGCACACGGCTAAGACAATTGTTGTGCCTTTGGGGTGCCCCCTGCCCCGTATATAAAGGAGGAGGGGGAAGGCCGGCCGGCCCTAGGGGCGCGCCAAGTGGGCAGAGTCCTACTAGGGCTCCCAGTCCTAGTCGGCTCCCCCTTCCTTCCAACGGAGAGGGGGAAAGGGGAAAGAGGGGGAGAGGAAGAAGGAAAGGGGGGGGGGGGGCACCCTTGTCCAATTCGGACTGGCTTGTGTGTGTGGGGTGGGGGGCGCACCACCTCTCGTGTCCTGCCTCCTCCTCTCCCCTATGGCCCATGAGGCCCATTAACTTTCCCGGGGGGTTCGGGTAACCTCCCGGTACTCCGAAAAATTCCCAAAACTTTCCGGAACCATTCCGGTGTCTGTATATAACCTTCCAATATATCAATCTTTACCTCTCGACCATTTCGAGACTCCTCATCATGTCCGTGATCTCATCCGGGACTTCGAACAACCTTCGGTCACCAAAACACATAACTCATATAATACATATCGTCATCGAACGTTAAGCGTGCGGACCCTACGGGTTCAAGAACTATGTAGACACGACCGAGACACCTCTCTGGTCGATAACCAATAGTGGAACCTGGATGCTCATATTGGTTCCTACATATTCTACGAAGATCTTTATCGGTCGAACCGCAATGTCAACATATGCTATTCCCTTTGTCATCGGTATGTTACTTAACTGAGATTTCATCGTCGGTATCTCTATACCTAGTTCAATCTCGTTACCGGGAAGTCTCTTTACTCGTTTCATAGTGCATCATCCTGTAACTAACTCATTAGTCACATTGCTTGCAAGGCTTCATATGATGTGCATTACCGGGAGGGCCCAGAGATAACCCTCCGATACTCGGAATGACTAATCCTAATCTCGATATATGCCAACCCAACAAACACCTTCGGAGATACCGGTAGAGCATCTTTATAATCACCCAGTCATGTTGTGACATTTGATAGCACACAAGGTATTCCTGTGGTGTCCAGGAGTTGCATAATCTCATAGTCGGAGGAATATATATTTGACACAAAGAAAGCAGTAGCAATAAAACTAAATGATCATTATGCTAAGCTAACAGATGGGTCTTGTCCATCACATCATTCCACTAATGATGTGATCCTGTTTATAAAATGACAACTCATGTCCATGGCTAGGAAACTTAGCCATCTTTGATCAACGAGCTAGTCTAGTAGAGGCATACTAGGAACACGTAGTTTTGTCTATATGTATTCACACATATATCAAGTTTCTGATTAATACAATTCGAGCATGAATAATAAACATTCATCATGAATAAGGAAATATGAAATGACAACTTTATTATTGCCTTTAGGGCATATTTCCTTCAGTCTCCCACTTGCAATAGAGTCAATAATCTATATTACAATGTAATGAATCTAACAACCATGGAGTCTTGGTGCTGATCATGTTTTGCTCGTGGAAGAGGCTTAGTCTCTGCAACATTCAGATCTGTATGGAGTTAAAGCGTCTCTTGATGTGTTTGGTCTTTTTATGAAATCTGGATTCCTTCGCCAAGGAAATTTCTCCAGTATTGTCACAAAAGTTTTTCATTGGACCCGATGCACTAGGTGTTACACCTAGATCGAATATGAACTCCTTCATCCAGACTCCTTCATTTGCTGCTTTTGAAGCAGCTATGTACTCCCCTTCACACGTAGATCCCGCCACGACGCTCTGCTTGGAGCTGCACCAACTGATAGCTCCACCATTCATTAAAAATATGTATCCGAATTGTGACTTGGAGTCATCCGGATCACTGTTAGAACTAGCATCGACGTAACCACTTACGACAAGCTCTTTGTCACCTCCATAAATGAGAAACATATCCCTAGTCCTTTTCACGTACTTTAGGATGCTCTTGACCATTGTCCAGTGATCCACTCCTAAATTACTTTAGTACCTCCCTGCTAAACTTATAGCAAGGCACACATCAGGTCTAGTACACAGCATATCATACATGATAGAACCTATGGAAGAAGCATAGGGAATGAATTTCATTTTCTCTCTATCTTGTGCAGTGGTCGGGCATTGATTCTGACTCAACTTCACACCTTCTAACACATGCAAGAACCCTTTCTTTGACTGATCCATTTTGAACTTCTTCAAAACTTTATCAAGGTATGTGCTTTGTGAAAGTCGTATCAACCATCTTGATCAATCTCTATAGATCTTGATGCCCAATATATAAGCAGCTTCACCGAGGTCTTTCATTGAAAAACTCTTATTCAAGTATCATTTTATGCTATTCAAAAATTCTACATCATTTCCACTCAACAATATGTCATCAACATATAATATTAGAAATGCTATAGAGCTCCCACTCACTTTCTTGTAAATATAGGCTTCTCGAAAAGTCTGTATAAAACCATATGCTTTGATCACCTCATCAAAGCGTATATTCCAACTCTAAAATGCTTGCACCAGTCCATAAATGGATAGCTGGAGCTTGCACACTTTGTTAGCACCTTTAGGATTGACAAAACCTTATGGTTGCATCATATACAACTCTTCTTCATTAAGGAATGCAGTTTTGACATCCATTTGCCATATTTCATTATCATAAAATGCGGCAATTGCTAACATGATTCGGATAGACTTAAACATCGCTACAGGTGAGAAAGTCTCGTCGTAGTCAACTCATTGAACTTGTCGAAATCCCTTTGCAACAAGTTGACCTTTGTAGACCGTAACATTACCATCAGCGTCAGTCTTCTTCTTGAAGATCCATTTATTCTCTATGGGTCGCGGATCATTGGGCAGATCCACCAATGTCCACACTTCGTTCTCATACATGGGTCCTATCTAAAATTTCATGGCCTCAAGCCATTTATCGGAATCTGGGCTCATCATAGCTTCTCCATTGTTCGTAGGTTCGTCATGGTCAAGTAACATGACTTCCAGAACAGGATTACTGTACCACTCTGGTGCGGATTGTGCTGTGCCAGACCTACGAGGTTTTGTAGCAACTTGATCTATAGTTTCATGATCTTTATCATTAGCTTCTTCCCCAATTGGTGTAGGCATCACGGGAACTGATTTCTTGGATGAGCTACTTTCTAAATTGAGAGCAGGTACAATTACCTCATCAAGTTCTACTTTCCTCCCACTCACTTCTTTCGAGAGAAACTCCTTCTCTAGAAAGGTTATGTTCTTAGCAACAAAAATCTTGCCTTCGGACTTGTGGTAGAAGGTGTACCTTCCTTAGGGTATCCTATGAAGACACATTTCTCCAATTTGGGTTCGAGCTTATTGGGCTGAAACCTTTTGACATAAGCATTGCATCCCCAAAATTTTAGAAACGACAGCTTAGGTTTGCTACCAAACCACAGTTCATACGGTGTCGTCTCAACGGACTTTGACGGTACCCTATTTAAAGTGAATGTAGCTATCTCTAATGCATAATCCCAAAACGATAGTGGTAAATTCGTAAGAGATGTCATAGATGGGACCATATCCAATAAAGTGCGATTACGACGTTCGGACACACCATTACGTTGTGGTGTTCCAGGTGGCGTGAGTTGTAAAACTATTCCACATTGTTTTTATATGAAGGCCAAACTCGTAACTCAAATATTCTCCTCCACGATCCGATCGTAGAAACTTTATTTTCTTGCTACGATGATTCTCCACTTCACTTTGAAATTCTATGAACTTTTCAAATGTTTCAGACTTGTGTTTCATTAAGTAGATATACCCATATCTGCTCAAATCATCTGTGAAGATCAGAAAATAATGATACCCGCCACGAGCAATAACACTCATTGGTCTGCATACATCGGTATGTATTATTTCCAACAAATCACTAGCTCATTCCATTGTTCTGGAGAACGGAGTTTTAGTCATCTTGCCCATAAGGCATGGTTCACGAGTATCAAATGATTCATAATCAAGTGATTCCAAAAGTCCATCTTTATGGAGTTTCTTCATGCGCTTTACACTGATATGACCCAGACGGCAGTGCCACAAATAAGTTGCACTATCATTATCAACATTGCATCTTTTGGCATCAATATTACGAATATGTGTATCATCACGATCAAGATTCAACAGAAATAGACCACTCTTTAAGGGTGAATGACCATAAAAGATAATACACATATAAAGAGAACAACCATTATTCTCTGATTTAAATCAATAACCGTCTTACACTAAACAAGATCTAGATATAAAGTTCATGCTCAACGCTGGCACGAAATAACAATTATTCAGGTCTAAAACTAATCCCGAAGGTAGATGTAGAGGTAGCGTGCCGAAGGCGATCACATCAGCCGTGGAACCATTTCCGACGTGCATCGTCACCTCGTCCTTAGACAATTTTTATTTAATCCGTAGTCCCTGCATCGAGTTACAAATATGAGGAACCGAGCCGGTATCAAATACCCAGGCACTACTACGAGAATTAGTAAGGTACACATCAATAACATGTATATCAAATATACCTTTGTTGACCTTGCCATCCTTCTTATCCGCCAAATACTTGGGGCAGTTCCGCTTCCAGTGACCAGTCCCTTTGCAGTAGAAGCACTCAGTTTCAGGTTTGGGTCCAACTTTGGGTTTCTTCCCGGGAGTGACAATTTGCTTGTAAGTCTTCTTGAAGTTCCCCTTCTTTTTACCCTTGCCCTTCTTGAAACAACTGGTCTTGTTAACCATCAACACTTGATGCTCCTTCTTGATTTCTACCTCCGCGGCCTTTAGCATTGCGAAGAGCTTGGGAATAGTCTTTTCCATCCACTGCATATTGTAGTTCATCACGAAGCCTTTGTAGCTTGGTGGTAGTGATTGAAGAACTCTGTCAATGACACAATCATCTGGAAGATTAACTCCCAGCTGAGTTAAGTGATTGTGGTACCCAAAATTTCTGAGTATGGGCTCACTAACAGAACTTTTCTACTCCATCTTGCAGCTATAGAACTTGTTGGAGACTTCATATCTCTCAACTCGGGCATTTGCTTGAAATATTAACTTCAACTCCTGGAACATCTCATATGGTCCATGACGTTCAAAACGTCTTTGAAGTCCCAATTCTAAGTAGTAAAGCATGGCACACTGAACTAATGAGTCATCATCAACATGCGACTGCCAGGCATTCACAATGCCTCAGTTATTGGGCCAGGTGGTACACCTAGCGGTGCATCAAGGACATAATTGTTCTGTGCAGCACTGAGGATAATCCTCAAGTTACAAACCTAGTCCATGTAGTTGCTGCCATCATCTTACAACTTAGCTTTCTCTAGGAACGCATTAAAATTCAAAGGAACGGTAGGACGGGCCATTGATCTACAACATAGATATGCAAAAAACTATCAACCCTAAGTTCATGATAAATTAAGTTCAATTAATCATATTACTTAAGAACTCCCATTTAGATAGACATCCCTATAGTCATATAAATGATACGTGATCCAAATCAAGTAAACCATGTCTGATCATCACGTGAGATGGAGTAGTCTTCAATGGTGAACATCACTATGTTGATCATATCTACTATATGATTCACGTTTGACCTTTCGGTCTTCAGTGTTCCGAGGCCATATCTGTATATCCTAGGCTCGTCAAGTTTAACCCGAGTATTCTCCGTGTGCAAATCTGGCTTGCACCCATTTGTATTTGAATGTAGAGCATATCACACCCGATCATCACGTGGTGTCTCATCACGAAGAACTTTTCCAACGGTGCATACTCGTGGAGAACACTTATACCTTTAAATTTTAGTAAGGGATCATCTTATAATGCTACTGCCGTACTAAGCAAAATAAGATGCATAAAAGATAAACATCACATGCAATCAAAATATGTGACATGATATGGCAATTATCATCTTGTGCTCATGATCTCCATCACCAAAGCAACGTCATGATCTCCATCGTCACCAGCTTGACACCTTGATCTCCATCATAGCGTCGTGGTCGTCTCACCAACCATTGCTTCTACGACTATTGCTACCGCTTAGTGATAAAGTAAAGCAATTACATAGCGTTTCTATTTCATACAATAAAGCGACAACCATATGGCTCCTGCCAGTTGCCGATAACTTTTAAAAAACATGATCATCTCATACAACAATCTTTATAACACATCATGTCTTGACCATATCACATAACAACATGCCCTGCAAAAACAAGTTAGACGTCCTCTACTTTGTTTGTTGCAAGTTTTACGTGGCTGCTACAGGCTGCTAGCATGAACCGTACATACGTACGACACAAAAACCACAATGGTGATACATCAAGTCCGTTGTTTTAACCTTCACAAGGACGGCCACAGTCAAATTCGATTCAACTAAAGTTAGAGAAACAGACACCCGCCAACTACCTTTATGCAAAACTAGTTGCATGTCTGTCGGTGGAACCGGTCTCATGAACGCGGTCATGTAAGGTTGGTCCGGACTGCTTCATCCAACAATACCGCCGAATCAAAATAAGACATTGGTGGCAAGCAGTATGACGATCACCACCCACAAGTCTTTGTGTTCTACTCGTGCATAGCATCTACGCATAGACCTGGCTCGGATGACACTACTGGGAACGTAGCATGCAATTTAAAAAAAATCCTACGCTCACGCAAGATCTATCTAGGAGATGCATCACAACGAGAGGGGGGAGTGTGTCCACGTACCCTCGTAGACCGAAAGCGGAAGCGTTAACTTAACACGGTTTATGTAGTCGAACGTATTCTCGAATCAACCGATCAAGTACCGAACGTACGGCATCTCCGAGTTCTGCACACGTTCAGCTTGATGACGTCCCTCGAACTCTTGATCCAGTAGAGGCATGAAGGAGTCGATGAGTTCCGTCAGCACGATGTCATGATGACGGTGTTGTTTATGTGTTCCGCGCAGGGTTTCGCCTAAGCATTGCAACAATATGACCGGAGGAGTAAACGGTGGAGGGGGGCACCGCACACGGCTAAGACAATTGTTGTGCCTTTGGGGTTCCCCCTGCCCCAGTATATAACGGAGGAGGATGGAGGCCAGCCAGCCCTAGGGGGCGCGCCAAGTGGGGGAGTCCTAATAGGACTCTCAGTCCTGGTCGGCTCCCCCTTCCTTCCGACGGAGAGGGGGAAAGGGGAAAGAGGGGGAGAGGGAGAAGGAAAGGGGAGCCGCACAACCCACCCCTTGTCCAATTCAGACTGGCTTGGGGGGAGGGGGTCGCGCGCCACCTCCTGTGGCCTGCCTCCTCCTCTTCCCTATGGTCCATGAGGACCATTAACTTTCCCGGGGGGTTCCAGTAACCTCCCGCTACTCCAAAAAAGGTCCCGAATCTTTCAGGAACCATTCCGGTGTCCGTATATAACCTTCCAATATATCAATCTTTCCCTATCGACCATTTCGAGACTCCTCGTCATGGCCGTGATCGCATCCGGGACTCCAAACAACCTTTGGGCACCAAGACACATAACTCATATAATACATATCGTCATCGAACGTTAAGCATGCAGACTCTACAGGTTCGAGAACTATGTAGACACGACCGAGACACCTCTCAGGTCAATAACCAATAGTAGAACATGGATCCTCATTTTGGTTCCCATATATTCTACGAAGATCTTTATCGGTCGAACCGCAATGTCAACATATGTTCTTCCCTTTGTCATCGGTACGTTACTTGCCCGAGATTCGATCGTAGGTATCTCTATACTTTGTTCAATCTCGTTACCGGGAAGTCTCTGTACTCGTCCTGTAGTGCGTCATCCCGTAACTAACTCATTAGTCACATTGCTTGCAAGGCTTCATATGATGTGCATTACCGAGACGGCCCAGAGATAACCCTCCTATACTCGGAATGACATATCCTAATATCGATATATGCCAACCCAACAAACACCTTCGGAGATACCTGTAGAGCATATTTATAATCACCCAGTTACGTTGTGACGTTAGATATCACACAAGGTATTCCTTTAGTGTCCGGGAGTTGCATAATCTCATAGTCGGAGGAATATATATTTGACACGAAGAAAGGAGTTGCAATAAAACTGAACGATCATTATGTTAAGCTAACAGATGGGTCTTGTCCATCACAACATTCCACTAGTGATGTGATCCCTTTATCAAATGACAACTCATGTCCATGGCTAGGAAACTTAATCATCTTTGATCAACGAGCTAGTCTAGTAGAGGCATACTAGGGACACATAGTTTTGTCTCTGTATTCACACATGTATCGAGTTTCCGGTTAATACAAATTTAGCATGAATAATAAACATTTATCATGAATAAAAATATATAAAACAACAACTTTATTATTGCCTCTAGGGCATATTTCCTTCAACAACAAGGTAATATGACCCGTTGTTCTAATTCTTGCTGATGACAAAAGGTCATTCCCAAGGCGGGGAGAGCTTATGCATGCCCTCCTGAAAGGTACGACCTTGGACTCTACAGCTGTGACACTACATGAAACAGGAGATTTGCCATTAGTACTGCTCATTGCCATCAGCATTTCGTCGGGGCAGATGACAAAGACCAATTTCGTCGATATCTGCTGACGGCAAAGAACAACTGACGGCAAAGATGCTTTGTCGTCTGCGATTTATTTTACAGACGGCAAAGAGCTCACTTTGCCATCTGTAGAAAAAATCATAAATGGCAGAGACTGTCGTCTCTGATTTCTGTTAAAGACAACAAATAGCTCTTTTTGACGTTTGTAAAATAATCGCACACGGCAAAGTCTTTCCCGTCTGCGATTTTTTTTACAGACGACATAGTGATTGTATTGACTTTTTAATTTTTTTTGAAAATGCAAACAAGGTCTAGAGAATATGAAATTTGGCATGGTATTGCTTTATAAGTCCTAGAGGCTTGGAAAAAGTTTGAGAATATTTATCATATTTTAACCTGTTTATTTGGTGAACATTAGTAGGCTAAACAAACACAAAAGTTCTTTTTTTTAACACAAGAAGGGTCCCGAAGGACCCAGACTTATATTAGATAAGCATGCAACATATTACATAAAGACCCAACAAAAAGATAAAATTACAACCCAGGCTGGATATTTGGCAGATTGGACCCCAGACAACAAAAATGAAAAGCAATCGAGTCCTCTTCGCCGTCTTCGATCCTGGCACGATTCCACCACCGCCGGGGACGAAACCACTTGGGGTGGAGGAATGGTTATAGCACCACCAGTGAACCGGAGGTAGAACGTGTGAATACGAAGCCGAAGAACTAGATAAACTGCCTCCCATATGGCTCGGCGGCCAGGAGGAATTACAAGAGCCGGAGGCCGTCGCCGGAACTCCGAGTGGTCGCCCTTCGACCAGAAGATGCAGCGGCGCAATGGCGAGAATCTCATGGTGCTCTCTGCACCGAGCTCTCCAACCATATGCTGCAAAATTTTGGCTCCAAGAACTCTGAGAGAGGATACAGCGTAATGATTTGATCTGCAACTCCAGAAGCAGGGGTCGGAGCAGAGCAAGAAGATTAACGTTGACTGCACTGAAAGCCAGCTTGATAATCCCCTGGATCACCAGATCAGCAGCTTCACCAAGAACTGAGTTCCTCCCCATCCCTGTTAGCCATGCTAAGCTCACGTCATAGGCTAATTTAGTTTTCTGCTTCAAATAAACGTTGCATGCCTGCAGATGTGACACTTCCATGCAGCATGCACGTAGTAGATGGGGACGTGCAGTATGCACGATCTCGCTCTGTTCTTTCTGTTATAGTTAACCCGGTCAGCGTAGCGCGCTTGTGCATCTGGAGGTTGCGGGATGGCGCGGCCAATCCCGATCACAGCGAGCTGGCTGGGGTAGTTAGTCGTTTCCAATTTTGTAACAGAAATAAGAAGAAAAGGTAAGAGCAGAAAATGCTGTGCAATCGGTGGCAGCACAAAACTGACTCTCTCTTGTTCGTCTACCTCTGTCTCTCTCTCTCGCTCGACCTCATCTCTGATCGCTCTCGCTAAGTCCGGCAACGACAAATGGCATCAGAGCCGTGGTGTTCGATCCACTCTCCGGTGGCCGGCGGTGTCTGATCTGCGGCGTACCATGTCGGATAGCGAGGAGGAGAAGACGAGCAAGACCGGGACCAAGTCTCCGCCAAAGATGCCGACGTCCAAGGCGCCGATCGCGTCTCACCGGCAGCGGCAGCGACAGCGGCAAACTCCGTGTGGTGGAGCGCGTCGTGCGCGAGGAGTCGGGGACGGCCATGATGCTCACCCGTACCAATTACCAGGAGTGGGCGCTTGTGATGCAGGTTAAGATGCAAGTCGCCTGCGTCTGGACCGCGGTGATCGAGGACGGCGCCGAGGAGAACGACGACCGGCGTGCACTACAGATCATCCTCACCGGCATTCTGCTGGAGATGCTGCGTGTGCTGGCTGCGAAGGACACGGCGAAGACGACGTGGGAGACCATCAAGACGATGCGGATGGGCAGCGAGCGCGCCCGTGAAGCCAAGGCGCAGGTGCGCCGGCGGGAGTTCGAGGATCTCCATTTCAAAGACGGGGAGTCCGTCGAGGATTTCGGGCTGCAGCTTTCTGGCCTCGTCGCCGACCTGGAGCTATATGGCGACCCTGTCACCGAGCACAAGGCAGTCCAGAAGTTTCTCCGAGTGGTGCCGCGGAGGTACCGCCCGATGGCCATGGCGATCGAATCCTTGATCGATCTGAAAACCATGTCCATCGAGGAGCTCGTCGGGTGTTTCTCTGCATGTGAGGACCACTACGACCTCGACGACGGCACGCAATCCACCGGGCGCCTTCTGCTCACTCATGAGGAGTGGCTGGCCCGGGAGAAGCTGGGCAGCGGCGCCGGCAGTTCATCATCCGGCGGAGGTGGCGGCGGCAAGAACAAGTCGCCGGGCAAGCCAAAACCTCACGGTGGCGGCGGTGGCAGACCTGCACCGGGCAGCGGCGGCGCGGGAGGATCCGGCGGCTCAGGCGGCAAGAAAAAGGGCAAATGCCATTATTGCAACAAGCCGGGTCATTGGAAGAAAGAGTGCTACACCAGGATTAAGGCCGAAGAAGAACGTGCAAAGCAGGGGCAAGCACATCTAGTCCGCGAAGGCGACGAGCACCATGAGGGACTTATGATGGCCGCGGTCACCACTTGTTTTACCACCAGCATCGTGGCGCCCCAGCAAGTTCATCTCAATGAAGAGAAAGTGCATCCAGAGATCTCACCGCCGGGGCTGTGGTACTTTGATACGGGAGCTACAAGCCACATGACTGGTGACAGGGGCATGTTCAGTACTCTTGATGAATCTATGCAAGGGACTGTAAAGTTCGGAGATGGACCACGCGTTGCTATCCGAGGAAGAGGTTCAGTGATCTTCAGAGGACAGAGCGGCAACCAACGCGCACTGTCAGAGGTTTACTTTATCCCAAGTCTTAGCAGCAATATAATTTCAGTTGGCCAGCTGGATGAAGGGGGGTGCAGAATTCAGATTCATGAGGGACTGATGACAATTCATGACACCGTCGGGCGCATGATGGCTCATATCCGGCGTTCGATCAGTCATTTGTACACTGCCGTGCTCACCATTGACACACCGGCGTGCCTGCTGACGAAGAACGACGACCAGACCTGGCGTTGGCATGCTAGGATGGGTCATCTACACTTCAGGGCACTGCGTGCCATGTCCTCCAAAAGCATGGTACGTGGGATGCCGCTGATCGACCGCATCGACGAGTACTGCGACGGATGCACCCTCGGCAAGCAGCACCGTGCACCATTCCCGCAGGCAGCAGCGTACAGGGCCGAACAAGGCTTGGAGCTTGTCCACACTGACTTGTGTGGTCCGATCAATCCACCCACTCTTGGAGGCAACAAGTATTTTTTGCTTGTAGTTGATGACTTCAGTCGATACATGTGGTTGGCCGTACTGAAGACAAAGGACGAGGCATTCAGCTGCTTCAAGAGGATTCAGGCTGCTGCTGAAAGTGAAGGAAGATGCAGGTTGCGTGCGTTCTGGTCTGACCGGGGCGGCGAGTTTAATTCTGGTGAGTTCGTGGAGTACTGCGACAAGCTCGGGGTCAAGCACTACACGACTGCACCGTATTCGCCGCAACAAAATGGTGTCGTTGAGCGGCGTAATCAGACTGTTATCGAGATGGTGCGGTGTTTACTGAAGAGCATGGGCATGCCCGCTGTGTTCTGGGGCGAGGCAGTGAGGACGGCTGTATACATTCTCAACAGATCACCGACCCGAAGCCTCGATGGTGTCACGCCGTATGAAGCATGGCACGGCAGGAAGCCGAACGTGCAACACCTGCGTACCTTCGGCTGCACAGTACATGTGAAGAAGCTCGGACCAGGGGTGACCAAGCTCACTGATCGCTCAACTCCCATGGTGTTTATTGGCTATGAGGAGGGTGCCAAATGTTATCGCGTCTACGACCCAGTGGCGAAAAAACTTCAGGTAACTCGTGACATTTTATTTGAAGAGAGCAGGCCATGGACTCGGAGCACCCCGGGCACGAGCGCGGACACCGCAGCGCCGGTGACATTTATCGTGGTTTACACCATGGATGATGGTGTCCAGGAGATCGACAGTGGGTCGACCACCCCGCTGGCCACCCCTCGGACCGCGGCGACACCCTCTACACAAGCCTTGGGGACGCCGCGATATCCTGCAGTTGCCACACCTGTGGTGGACGCGCCCGAGTCATCACAGTACAAGCCGGAAACACCCATGGACTCGCCGAGGGCTAGCGGGGACACGCCTCCATCATATGACTCCAGGCATGATGTGCCAACGGGGCAGCCAGTTCGCTACCGGAGCTTCACGAGCGTGCTGGAGGAGACCGAGGATCAGGCGGTGCGTGAGCAGTTCGAGCGGTGCCTGCTCGTGCGTTGCCTGTTCAGTGCCGAGGAGCCGCGTGGCGTGGACGAGGCGCTCGCAAGCAAGGCGTGGAAGGGCGCCATGGACGTCGAGATGCAGTCCATCATCGACAACAAGACATGGGAGCTTGCTCAGCTCCCAGCTGGACACACGGCGATCGGTCTCAAGTGGGTATATCGCGTCAAGCGCGACCCGGATGGCAAGATCATCAAGTACAAGGCCCGCTTGGTGGCGAAAGGCTATGTGCAGCGAGAAGGCGTGGACTTCGAGGAAGTTTTCGCGCCGGTGGCACGCATGGAGACTGTGCGGCTGCTTCTTGCGCTCGCCGCGCACTCCGGCTGGGAGGTGCACCACATGGATGTAAAATCCGTTTTCTCAATGGTGACCTCGCCGAGGAAGTGTATGTGGCGCAGCCGCCGGGGTACATCACCGCCGGCAAGGAGCAGCAGGTCCTGCGGCTTCGGAAGGCACTCTACGGGCTACGGCAAGCTCCGAGGGCCTGGTACGCGAAGCTAGATGAGAGCATGAGCATGTTGGGGTTCACGCGCAGTCCACTGGAGCACGCCGTGTACCGCCGTGGCAATGCTCACTCGTTCCTGCTAGTGGGCGTGTACGTTGATGACCTCATCATCACGGGCACTGACCAAGCATCCATCATCGAGTTCAAGGGACAGATGCAAGAGCTCTTCAAAATGAGTGATCTTGGCCTTCTAAGTTACTACTTGGGCATTGAGGTAACACAAACCAGAGACTCCATTACTTTGTGTCAGAGGAATTATGCAGAAAAAGTGCTCGAGGTGGCTGGAATGGATGGATGTAATGCATGCCAAACTCCCATGGAATGCCGGCTCAAGCTGAAGAAAGATGATGAAGCAAAATTGGTGGATGCCTCGCTGTACCGTACCGTGATTGGGAGCCTGAGATACTTGGTTCACACCAGGCCAGACATCACACATGCGGTTGGGATAGTGAGCAGGTTTATGGAGAAGCCCACTGTGACTCACTGGACAGCCGTGAAGCAAATCCTTCGGTATGTGCACGACACTCTGAACTATGGCTGCTCCTACCGGCGTGGCTCCGGCAAAGCTGAACTGATTGGTTACAGTGACAGTGATCACGCCGGAGATGTTGGAGATCGCAAGAGCACCTCGGGTCAGATCTTCTTCCTTGGTGAGAACCCAGTGTCATGGACCTCTCAAAAGCAAAAGATTGTAGCCATCAGCTCATGTGAGGCGGAGTATGTTGCAGCAGCCGCAGCCACTTGCCAAGGTCTTTGGTGGAGCCGTCTTCTTGCAGAGATGAGAGGAGAAGAAGAAGCAAGCTCATTCAAGCTTCTGATTGACAACAAGTCTGCAATCGCACTGGCCAAGAACCCCGTTCACCACGACTGAAGCAAACATATTGATATCAAGTTTCATTTCATCCGAGATTGTGTTGAAACAAAGGAGGTGCAGATTGATCACGTTGGCACTGATGATCAGGTTGCTGATGCCTTGACAAAAGCGCTGGGTAGGGTGAAGTTCGTCGAGCTGCGTCAGAGGCTGGGAGTGAAGGTAATTAGCAAAGGACGCTGAGCTTACGGGGGAGAAATGTTAGCCATGCTAAGCTCACGTCATAGGCTAATTTAGTTTTCTGCTTCAAATAAACGTTGCATGCCTGCAGATGTGACACTTCCATGCAGCATGCACGTAGTAGATGGGGACGTGCAGTACGCACGATCTCGCTCCGTTCTTTCTATTATAGTTAACCCGGTCAGCGTAGCACGCTTGTGCATCTGGAGGTTGTGGGATGGCGCGGCCAATCCGGATCACAGCGAGCTGGCCGGGGTAGTTAGTCGTTTCCAATTTTGTAACAGAAATAAGAAGAAAAGGTAAGAGCAGAAAACGTTGCGCAATCGGTGGCAGCACAAAACTGACTCTCTCTCGTTTGTCTACCTCCGTCTCTCTCTCTCTCTCGACCTCATCTCTGATTGCTCTCGCTAAGTCCGGCAACGACAGTCCCTACCTCCATGGCAGCACAAAGAAGAAGAACAACCAGCACCTGATCGAGCCAAATCTGGTTTTCCCACGAGCTTATTGAAAGGGAGCTCGAGCTCCTGCTAGCCTCCACTGCTAGCCTCCACCATGGAGGAGAACAAGAGGAGGAAGAGGGTCTCCAATCGGCGTCGCCCGAGGTCGCCGGGGTAAAGCTCCAGAACGGCATAACGCCAGTCCACAACAACGCAAGTCGGAATACTACTAGGCTATAACTACTATGTACAGGAACCCGCGCTCCTCCCCCTAGCCATCGCTGACCGGTAGCGCCGTCAGATGAGGCATGGGATGTCACGACCGATTTTCCAATAAAAATATATATTGAGAAACCAATCTTTTGAGTCCAGTATGAGAGAAATCCTCCTCACTGGTAGACAAATTCTTGATACAATAAGCCAGTTGCATAAAATATATTACAGGTTCGAACTACGGTTGCTCAACCAAATTATTACAAGCACGCCAATAAATATACATATTGGCGGACATGACACAGTGGTGTGGAGGCATACTACTGACTCGAGGATAGGGTGGTGGTGGAAAAACACAACGGGGAGAGAGATACAAGTCTCTAAAACTGTCATCTCAATGAGCGTCGAGGTGAGGCTCGATGAATTTATTTGGTAGCGGAAGCGGATATAATACAGTGACCAAATCCAGGGTCGCACGAGACTGACTGGGACTCCTCTAGGTGTCGGACTCGCTATCAAATTCTTCATCCATGAGATCGCCTTCGTCAGCATCTGGCCAAATCAACAAGCCAGTGAGTACTTTGAAAGTACTCGCAAGACAGTTCGGACGTAAGATATAACAAATGCATGCATGAATGCGTCATGATTAATTCACCAATGCATATTCAAAAATTAGCATAACAAGGTAAGTAAAAGGGAAACGGCGGTAGTCCGCCTGAAATCCCACAAAACATAAATGAAGACCGATCGGGTGTCTGAAGCGACGCCTCGAAAGGTGACAAATAAAATAAGGATGATGCCACAGTCGGGCATCTTAGCGACACCACATAAAGGGCTTTAAAAAGAAATGCATCACAATCGGACGTCGACGAATCAAAGCTTTAAAAGAAATGCCACAGTCGGACGTCTGGGACATCACAAAAAGGCTTTAAAAGAAATGCCACAGTCGACGTCTTAGCGACACCACATAAAGGGCTTTAAAAGAAATGCCACAGTCGGACGTCGGCGACATCACAGAAAGGCTTTAAAAGAAATGCCACAGTCGGACGTCGGAGCGACATCACAGAAAGCTTTAAAAGAAATGCCACAGTCGGACGTCGGCGACATCACAGAAAGGGCTTTAAAAAGAAATGCCACAGTCGGACGTCAGCGACATCACATAAAGGGCTTTAAAAGAAATGCCACAGTCGGACGCTCGGCGACATCACAGAAAGGGCTTTAAAAGAAATGCCACAGTCGGACGTCGGCGACATCACAGAAAGGGCTTTAAAAGAAATGCCACAGTCGGGCGTCTTGGCGACACCACATAAAGGGCTTTAAAAGAAATGCCACAGTCGGGCGTCTTAGCGACACCACATAAAGGGCTTGAAAAGAAAGTAAAATACAACAATGCCACAGTCGGACGTCTGAGCGACATCGCAGAAAGGGCTTTTATTCATAAGTAAATAATACTCATAATAAACATTTAATTCATGAGAATAAATGGGTTAGTCCATCCACAGGAATAATCATTTAACCGGACTTAGCACTCATGCGATTCACCGGAGTCTCTGTCATCAAAACTGACATTTGATCAGGATAAGATAATATCGATCTAGGACATGGAATAGATGATTTGGAGGAATATATGACTCTGCAGAGTTTGTACAAAATTATTCCCACAGCCAACGGATTTCCGTAGTCACGAAGGACTAGTTCCATTTACGGTATTTCGGAAGAAAACACAGCTAACCAGTACACACCCATCCTACCTCTCGATGCTAGGAATCACCCTAGACACCGTCCAAGAAAAACTTTTGAGACGGGGAGATCACAATCTCGAATAGCATGGGATCAAATTTATATACGCGCGCTCTAAGGGGTGCCCCCCTCTCGGTCCCAACCGGAAACACCCATGCCCCCTGACCGGATGACTGGCTTTAATCCAGGGCCATGGAACCATCATCACGGCCTCTCCTTTTGGTGTGTACCAGGAAAGCGGTTTGCAACTTACTAAACCATATTCCTTGCGGAAAACATGTGGTAGTACAGGGAAGGAAATGAGAGGAACTGGACTGATACGGTTTGACACTGAAGTCACATAGTCTGGCATAAGACTGGCATGCTACGACACTGCCATCTTACCCATCCTCATGCCAACACATGGCCATTCATACTCACATCCATCCACTTATGGATCATCGAACTCACTTACCTCAACATTTCATAAAATAACGTTCATCGATATGCTCATCAACATGCCATGAAACTAACTAAATGCAAAACATGCCAAGACACTCATCATATCAAAAGTTCAAACATGCTTGCCTGGTTCAGAGTAGTCGGAGCCTAGCTCGGTGAAGTTCGCGGCTCCGTCACCTCCTTCGGTATCTACGGTATAAAGAAAATATATGCGCTATCGTAAATACCAAGGGTGCACAAAAAGTATTCCAAATATTTTTCAAATAAATCTGATAAAAAACTAGACAAAATTTTAAAGAGAACAGAAAAAGAATCAATCAAAAATACCTTTCTGTTTAAAAGTTATAAAGGTTTTTGTCCAGGGACTCATCTGTAATGAAACAGAAAGTTCCCAGGGGCTAGCTTATAAAAACAGAAAACGTTCCAGTGTTGAATACGCCAGCCCAGAGGGGAAAGCGCATTTTGCCCGAAGGCGCTTCCAGAAAACGATTCAATAGAGAGGGCAGAGAGGCTGACGGTGGGGTCCCACTCGTCAGGTTTAAACTTTCAAATGGGGGGGGGGACGAAGCTCGTCGGCGCCCGAGAGCCGCGGTGGTCGCCGGCGGCGATCCACGGCGAGGCAGGGGGATCGGAGGGTACCTCCGTGTTCAGGGCACCCTTCCGCGTCGGTTGGTGGTGGTGGTGGTCGCCGGCGAGTACCACGTCGACGGCGAGCTTTGCTCCGGCGGACGGCGGCTCGGGTGGTCGAGGGACTCGTCGGAGAGGGCTGCAGAGATCAAATTGAGGAGGGGGTTAGGCTCCTGGTAGCTAGAGGGAGTAATTGACGGGGTTAGAGCGCCGGAGATGGCCTCACCGGAGCGAATCGTGGTGGAGGCCGAGGCGGATCGGGGCGGCCGGAGTTGGGGGAGGAGACCTCCTCGAGGTCCTCCTAGTGGCCTGGCGGGGCGTTGGTGAGGAGTGGTGATGATGCGTGCACGAGGGTGAGCTCGGGGGCCCTTTATATAGGCGGTCCGAGGCGGTGGCCGTGAACGGGGGTCTCCGGTGACGATTACGGCGGCGCAGGGCTTGGTCGGGGTAATTAGGACGTTGGGCGTCATCGTGGAGGTCCACGGTTCCGTTTTGGTGCTAATCGAGCTGGAGTTTGGTGCTTTGGGGGTGAGTTCGACAGAACGGGGCGGCGCGGGCCCGTCGGCGGCAGGGAGCGCGTCCCGTGCTTGCCGGCCACGGTGGCGGTGCCACGGGCGTGCGCTGGCACGCATGAGGCCACGCGGAGAGCAGAGGGGCGATGGGCGGCGCGGAACGGCGTTGAGCCGCCGTTCTTGTCCCCTGTCGGCTGTAACGGGGTCTCGGCCGCCGCAAGACACGCCGGCGCGGGCGGCCAGGGGCGCCACCGACGCCGGGAAGACGCCAAGAGCGCGTGCGGGATGCTCCAGACAGGAGGAAGAGGCGGCGAGGAACGTGCCAAGGGCACTGTGGGCATGTGACTGAACCTCTGTCGAAGATCGACACTGAACTCTGAATCTTTCTGAATTTTGAACAGCAACAGTGCATGCAAGGTGTTCGACAGAATGAATTTGGCCTCTGGTGATTTTTCCTTGAGCTGATTTTTGGTGGAGTGGCTTCTCATTGCTCCAGTAGGCTGCCTGATTTTTGGTGGAATTTTTGGAGGAGTGTAGATATGAATTTCACCAAATTTGGCAAATCTGGTCCAAACTTGCAGAGACTGAATTTTGAAAAATTTGAAAAGAGAAGGAGTGGATCAAGATGGTTCTGGGTTGTGGGTACAAAGGACTATCCAGGAGAGTTGGTTTGAGGTCAAAACTCAAATGCAAAAGGGTACTTGCTTTGAAAATCACTCAGGCTCCAAATAATTTTCAGAAATGATTTGAGGGGAAAAATAATTAGAATAAAATCCAAAACTTGCTTGGATTAGTTGGGACAGAGAACTTAGGTTGATCACAAGGAGGAGGGGAGGTTTTGGAGGGGTTTTACCACATGGGCAAAAATGCAAAGTCATGGGTGGTTTTCAAGATATGAAAATCCCAAATTTTCATAGAGTTTCTTTTTAAAAGAAAAACAAATTAAACTCCCAAAATAAATTTGAGAGGGAACCAACAGAGAAGAAGTTTCAAAAGATCAAACACCAAGTTTGAAAAAAAATAAAATCCTTGCCAAAGAAAAGGAAGTTTTTAAGAGGAAGGATTTTCTGGAAAAAAATTTAAATGGCCTCTTTTCAAAAACCACAAAGTTTTTGCTGAAAACCAAATAAAAATTTTGGAGTGTCACAACACCTACCCCCTTAGGAAAAATCTCGTCCCCGAGATTTCAACTGTTCCTCAAATAAGTGTGGATGCTCTGTCCGAAGAAAATCCTCTCTTTCCCAAGTTGCTTCACTGTCGGTGTGATTGCTCCACTGGACTTTGAAAAACTTGATGGTCTTCTGTCGGGTCCTCCTTTCAGACTCCTCTAATATTCTTACGGGACGTTCCCGATAAGTGAGGTCTGGCTGCACGTCAATGTTTTCATGGGATACTTGTTTCTCTGGTTTGCTTACGCACTTCCTTAATTGAGAGACGTGGAACACGTCGTGGAATCGGACAAGTCTTCGGGTAAGTCTAGCTGGTAGGCTACAGTGCCTCTTCGTGCCACTATGCAGAATGGTCCAATGAATCTTGGTGCTAACTTTCCTTTAATCTTAAACCGTTGCAGTCCTCTCATAGGGGATACTCTCAGGTATACGAACTCACCGGGTTCGAAGCTGACCCTACGATGTTTCTGATCATAATAACTCTTCTGTCGACTTTGAGCGGTCTTAAGTCGGTCTCTGATTAGCTTGACCTTTTTCCTCGGCTTCTCTGAGCATGTCTGGTCCGAAGATGCGGCTGTCTCCGGTCTCTGACCAATTTAACGGGGTACGACATCTTCGTCCGTATAAAGCCTCAAATGGTGCCATTTGTAGGCTGGCCTGGTAGCTATTGTTGTACGCGAACTCGGCGTATGGCAGGCTTTCTTCCCAACTGGTTCCATATGTGAGGACACATGCTCTCAGCATGTCTTCTAAAACCTGGTTTACGCGTTCTGTTTGTCCATCAGTCTGTGGGTGGTATGCGGTACTGAAGGCTAGTTGGGTTCCCAGAGCCTGTTGTAAATGCTCCCAAAATCTTGAGACGAACTGAGTGCCTCTGTCGGATATTATAGTCTTCGGGACACCGTGCAGACAAACTATGCGGGAAAGATAAATCCTGGCAAGCCTCTGAGTGGTGTGGGTCGTCTTTATTGGAATAAAGTGTGCCACTTTGGTTAACCTGTCAGTGATGACCCATATGGCATCATTCCCGTGTCGTGACCGAGGTAGTCCGACAATGAAATCCATCCCTATTTCATCCCATTTCCACTCAGGTATTTTGTTCGGTTGCAGTAGTCCGGCTGGTCTCTGATGCTCAGCTTTTATGCGTTGACATGAGTCGCAACATGCAATGAAGGTGGCTATGTCCCTCTTCATACCGTGCCACCAAAATCTTTCCTGAATATCTTTATACATTTTGGTTCCTCCAGGGTGGATCGAGTACGGGGCGGTGTGGGCTTCAGCTAAAATTTGCTGTTTAAGGTCTTCTATGTTAGGCACGCATAGCCTTTCTCCGTACCATAATATTCCTTCATTGTCTATGACGAATTCCGAGGCCTTGCCCATACTCAACTTTCTTTTGATGCCTTCGATGCTGGTGTGACCGGGCTGAGCTTCTTTGATTTTCTCCACAAGGTCGGGTTGTATTTCCAAGTTTGATATGGTGCCTTCTGCTACCATTATCAAGTTGAGCTTGGCAAATTCTTGTTGGAATTCGGGCCTCAAGCTGTGCAGATTGTTTTCGTCGGAGCTGGGGTTCCGACTAAGAGCATCGGCCACTACATTTGCTTTTCCTGGATGGTAATGGATACCAACATCATAATCCTTTACCAATTCCAACCAGCGTCGTTGCCGTAAGTTTAGTTCTGGCTGTGTGAAAATATATTTGAGACTTTTGTGATCCGTATATATTTCACATCGATTCCCAAGTAAGAAATGCCTCCATTCCTTGAGTGCATGAATAACTGCTGCCATTTCTAAGTCATGAGTGGGATAATTTTCCTCATGCTTGCGAAGTTGCCTTGAAGCGTAGGCGACAACCTTGCCTTCCTGCATCAACACGCATCCGAGACCCTTTCTGGACGCGTCACAATATACTTCAAAATTCTTGTGTATGTCGGGTACAATTAATACCGGTGCTGTCGTTAACTTCCGTTTTAGTTCTTGGAAACTTTTCTCGCAGGCTTCTGTCCATTCAAACTTCTTATCTTTCTTGAGTAACTGTGTCATAGGCTTGGCTATGGTGGAGAATCCTTCAATGAATCTGCGGTAATATCCTGCCATTCCCAAGAAACTTCATATGTCCGTTACGCTGGCTGGTGACTTCCAGCCAAGTACGGCCTTGACTTTCTCTGGGTCCACTGCGATACCGTCTTGGGTCAGTACGTGGCCTAGAAAGCCTACTTGTCTTAGCCAAAATTCGCACTTGCTGAACTTGGCATACAATTGGTGTTTTCTGAGCTCTCCTAGCACAATCCTGAGATGTTCTGCGTGCTCTTCTGGTGTCTTGGAGTATACCAGAATATCGTCGATGAATACCACGACGAACTTGTCCATAAACTTCATAAATACTTTGTTCATGAGGTGAACAAAATATGCTGGGGCGTTAGTTAATCCAAATGGCATCACTGTGAACTCGTACAGTCCATATCTGGAGGTGAAGGCTGTTTTGGGGATATCTTCCGTTCGTACCTTCAATTGATGGTATCCTGACCTTAAGTCAATTTTTGAGAATACCTTGGCCTGAGCGAGTTGATCAAACAAATCGTTTATCCTTGGCATCGGGTATTTGTTTTTGACTGTGACCATGTTAAGTGCTCGATAGTCAATACACAATCTCAGCGTTCCATCCTTCTTTTTGGCAAATAAAATTGGTGATCCCCAAGGTGAGGAGCTGGCTCGAATGTATCCCTTGTCCAGTAATTCCTTTATTTGTTTCTTCAACTCGATCAACTCGGATGGTGCCATTCTGTATGGTTTCTTGTATATGGGGGTGGTTCCTGGTGCTAGCTCAATGCGGAATTCTATTTCTCGGTCTGGTGGCATGCCTGGTAGTTCTTCAGGGAATACATCTGGAAATTCACACACTACTGGAACCTTGTTTAGCTCAGAAACGTCCACCTTATTTAATCTCGGTTGCCGGGGTATTTTTCCTTCCTTGGCTGATACTCTTATTGTCTTCCCTTGGTGGTGTGTGAGAATTACGGTCCTGTTGAAACAGTCGATAAACCCCTTGTTGGTGGTTAGCCAATCCATCCCTAGGATGACATCCAGTCCTTTATTTTCCAACACAATAAGATTTGCGTGAAACTCCAATCCTTCGAACTCAATGACCACATTCTGACAGTAATTCTGAGTAACTTGCTGAATCCCAGGGGACTTGATGATCATGGATTTCTCCAAAGGAAGCATCGAAAAATTATTTTGCAAAGCAAAACTTTTCGAAATGAAAGAGTGAGAAGCTCCAGAATCAAACAAAACCATTGCAGGTATTGTGTTGACAGGAAACGTACCGAGTACGATATCCGGAGCATTTTGTGCCTCCTCTTTGGTTACGTGATTCAGATGACCCTTCCTGTGGTTATTGTTGGGATTGAAATTGTTTCGCTTGGGCGCGGAATTGTTGCCGCCGTTGTTCGGCTTTGGGGTTGAGTTCCTTGGCTTGGGGCACTGTTTGGCATAGTGCCCTTCTTCTCCACAAGCGTAACAAGTAACGCCGGGGCGATAGGTGAATTCCTTGTCCCTTGCATGAAAATTCTTGATTGGGCGTGAGACATTGGATGAGGATTTGTGTGTCCCACCCTTTTGAAAATCTGTCCTGCTTCGGTGATTGCGAGCATGGTTAGTCTGGTCCCTTTTTCGCTTGCGGATATCTTCCAGACTGCGTCTCTCATTTTCCAGAGTAATGGCTTTGTCCACCAGTGTTTTAAAATCAGGAAAAGTGTGCACGACCAGTTGGCATTTAAGCGCGGGCGCCAGACCGTCAAGGAATTTCTCCATCTTCTTGATTTCAGTCATACGCTCTTCATTGGCGTAGCGGGACAATAGAGTAAATTGACTGTTGTAATCTGACACTGTCATGTTCCTTTGTTTGAGGTCATCGAACTCTCTCTTCTTGATTTTCATAATACTCTTAGGAATGTGTGCACCACGGAAACCTTCCTTGAAATCATCCCAGGTTATGTCATTTTCGTTGGGATGCATGTGCAGAAAATTCTCCCACCACGATGCGGCTGCTCCTGTGAGATAGTGCGGAGCATACAATACCTTTTCGGGGTCTGAACATTTTGCAATAATTAATTTTCTCTCCATATCTCGAAGCCAATCCTCGGCCTCAAGAGGCTTGTCAGTATGAGAAAATGTTTGGGGACGTGTCTTCTGTAGCTCAGATAACTTGGAATGCTGCTGATACTGTCCATGGTGATTTCCCATGTTGATGACTTGGTTCATCATTTCAGGATGTTGTTGCTGACTCTGTTCATAAAGGCGGCACATTTGTGAAAGTGCCGATTCACTGCCCTGTTGGCTTGACTGTCCCTGAGTGAACTCGTTGCTGGGTTGTGCATCATAATTTTCCTCTGGTGGAGTTGGCATGGAGCGAGTCCAAGGACGAGACATTTTTCACTCTGGGAATATATTTGTAAAACCCATAAGAAAAGCGGAAAGAGTCGCAAAAACAAATCCATAAATGCATAAAGCTGGCAAATACAATTAAATAACCAAGCTTACTTAAGAAAAACAAATCGACTTGCGCACGGAGAAGGACTGCTCATTACATATCTTACACGCGGGCGGTAATTATACAATACATCACTCAGGATATGCGTACGTAATCCTGACATGTTATTTAGGCTAGTGCACTTCTCCAGATCCTACATGATGCGCAAACAGGCTACTTCTCACAACCTATGTACATATCTTACAAAGCGGTACATTACATGGCAGCTAAGCGTACTCAGGCAGAGATGTTGACGACCTCCTTTGCCCTGCCGAGGGCGAGGCGTAGCGAGGTTGGGGACTCGACTTCCTCCTCGCTAATAGGCTCCATACGTGTAGTGTTGCGCAGAGTGGACGGAGCGGTTGCCAGGGGCGGAGCTATACGTACAGGAGTGGGCGCGAAGGGTGGTGCAGTGCGCGCTGGAGTGGGTGCAATGACTTGGTTGAATTCTTCGGTAGAAGGCAGGCGACGAGTAGGCGTATAAGATGCTGAGGACGAGACCAAAGTCAGTGGAGGTGCGATGGGTAGGAGCTCCCTCCTGTTGGCAGCACAGCCATGAACTGAGTCCATGCGGGCAGCCACGAAGTCGTCCGCCAGGTTGTCGAAGGCTGCCTCCAGGGCCCGGAGATACTCAATGAGCATCTCAAAAGCCTCGTCTCGTTCTCCTCTGGGGCAGGAGTATGCGTAGTGACAGGTGTAAGGCACATGGCACGGAAGATAACGGTAACGACGAGTCTTCATCACGGGGAGGACATCCCTGAGACGAGCTATCGCCTCGCGGGCTGCCATCTGCATAGCATGCCTCTCCGTAGGCATGGCTCTTCCCAAGAACCGGAAGCGGCGTAACTCACCACGCCCTCCCTTGAACTGCACCGCGGCCTGGTGCATGGTCAGACTGTCGTTGACTCGGTGCTGGCAGAGTGTGAAGACTGGGCGCACAGATGGCCCCATCGCGACCTGAACGATGAAGGAAAGAAGCTTGACGAACCCATCGGGCACGTTGGCGAAGGTCTGAGACTCGCAGCTGTTGTCGGCCATCTACAAAAGTAGGCAAAAATTCTGCATGGTCAGATCATAAATTTATGCTGACTGACAGAAAATGACTACAATCAAGAAAATATGAAAAGGCTCAATCATGCTAATAACCAATTAGCGATCGCACCTAGTGGCTTCCTACAGTCAGCCTGGCTCTGGTACCAAGCTTGTCACGACCGGTTTTCCAATAAAATATTTATTGAGAAACCAATCTTTTGAGTCCAGTATGAGAGAAATCCTCCTCACTGGTAGACAAATTCTTGATACAATAAGCCAGTAGCATAAAATATATTACAGGGTCAAACTACGGTTGCTCAACCAAATTATTACAAGCACGCCAATAAATATACATATTGGCGGACATGACACAGTGGTGTGGAGGCATACTACTGACTCGAGGATAGGGTGGTGGTGGAAAAACACAGCGGGGAGAGAGATACAAGTCTCTAAAACTGTCATCTCATCGAGCGTCGAGGTGAGGCTCGATGAATTTATTTGGTAGCGGAAGCGGATATAATACAGTGACCAAATCCAGGGTCGCACGAGACTGACTGGGACTCCTCTAGGTGTCGGACTCACTATCAAATTCTTCATCCATGAGATCGCCTTCGTCAGCATCTGGCCAAATCAACAAGCCAGTGAGTACTTTGAAAGTACTCGCAAGACAGTTCGGACGTAAGATATAACAAATGCATGCATGAATGCGTCATGATTAATTCACCAATGCATATTCAAAAATTAGCATAACAAGGTAAGTAAAAGGGAAACGGCGGTAGTCCGCCTGAAATCCCACAAAACATAAATGAAGACCGATCGGGTGTCTGAAGCGACGCCTCGAAAGGTGGACAAATAAATATAAGGAGATGATGCCACAGTCGGGCGTCTTAGCGACACCACATAAAGGGCTTTAAAAGAAATGCTACAATCGGACGTCGGGCAATATCACAGAAAGAGCTTTAAAAGAAATGCCACAGTCGGACGTCGGGGCGACATCACAGAAAAGGCTTTAAAAGGAATGCCACAGTCGAGCGTCTTAGCGACACCACATAAAGAGCTTTAAAAGAAATGCCACAGTCGGACGTCGGGGCGACATCACAGAAAGAGCTTTAAAAGAAATGCCACAGTCGGACGTCGGGGCGACATCACAGAAAGATCTTTAAAAGAAATGCCACAGTCGGACGTCGGGGCGACATCACAGAAAGGGCTTTAAAAGAAATGCCACAGTCGGGCGTCTTAGCGACACCACATAAAGGGCTTTAAAAGAAATGCCACAGTCGGACGTCGGGGCGACATCACAAAAAGAGCTTTAAAAGAAATGCCACAGTCGGACGTCGGGGCGACATCACAGAAAGGGCTTTAAAAGAAATGCCACAGTCGGGCGTCTTAGCGACACCACATAAAGGGCTTTAAAAGAAATGCCACAGTCGGGCGTCTTAGCGACACCACATAAAGGGCTTGAAAAGAAAGTAAAATACAACAATGCCACAGTCGGACGTCTGAGCGACATCGCAGAAAGGGCTTTTATTCATAAGTAAATAATACTCATAATAAACATTTAATTCATGAGAATAAATGGGTTAGTCCATCCACGGGAATAATCATTTAACCAGACTTAGCACTCATGCGATTCACCGGAGTCTCTGTCATCAAAACTGACATTTGATCAGGAGAAGATAATAACGATCTAGGACATGGAATAGATGATTTGGAGGAATATATGACTCTGCAGAGTTTGTACAAAATTATTCCCACAGCCAATGGATTTCCGTAGTCACGAAGGACTAGTTCCGTTTACGGTATTTCAGAAGAAAACATAGCTAACCAGTACACACCCATCCTACCTCTCGATGCTAGGAATCACCCTAGACACCGTCCAAGAAAAACTTTTGAGACGGGGAGATCACAATCTCGAATAGCATGGGATCAAATTTATATACGCGCGCTCTAAGGGGTGCCCCCCTCTCGGTCCCAACCGGAAACACCCATGCCCCCTGACCGGATGACTGGCTTTAATCCAGGGCCATGGAACCATCATCACGGCCTCTCCTTTTGGTGTGTACCAGGAAAGCGGTTTGCAACTTACTAAACCATATTCCTTGCGGAAAACATGTGGTAGTACAGGGAAGGAAATGAGAGGAACTGGACTGATACGGTTTGACACTGAAGTCACATAGTCTGGCATAAGACTGGCATGCTACGACACTGCCATCTTACCCATCCTCATGCCAACACATGGCCATTCATACTCACATCCATCCACTTATGGATCATCGAACTCACTTACCTCAACATTTCATAAAATAACGTTCATCGATATGCTCATCAACATGCCATGAAACTAACTAAATGCAAAACATGCCAAGACACTCATCATATCAAAAGTTCAAACATGCTTGCCTGGTTCAGAGTAGTCGGAGCCTAGCTCGGTGAAGTTCGCGGCTCCGTCACCTCCTTCGGTATCTACGGTATAAAGAAAATATATGCGCTATCGTAAATACCAAGGGGTGCACAAAAAGTATTCCAAATATTTTTCAAATAAATCTGATAAAAAACTAGACAAAATTTTAAAGAGAACAGAAAAAGAATCAATCAAAAATACCTTTCTGTTTAAAAGTTATAAAGGTTTTTGTCCAGGGACTCATCTGTAATGAAACAGAAAGTTCCCAGGGGCTAGCTTATAAAAACAGAAAACGTTCCAGTGTTGAATACGCCAGCCCAGAGGGGAAAGCGCATTTTGCCCGAAGGCGCTTCCAGAAAACGATTCAATAGAGAGGGCAGAGAGGCTGACGGTGGGGTCCCACTCGTCAGGTTTAAACTTTCAAATGGGGGGGGGACGAAGCTCGTCGGCGCCCGAGAGCCGCGGTGGTCGCCGGCGGCGATCCACGGCGAGGCAGGGGGATCGGAGGGTACCTCCGTGTTCAGGGCACCCTTCCGCGTCGGTTGGTGGTGGTGGTGGTCGCCGGCGAGTACCACGTCGACGGCGAGCTTTGCTCCGGCGGACGGCGGCTCGGGTGGTCGAGGGACTCGTCGGAGAGGGCTGCAGAGATCAAATTGAGGAGGGGGTTAGGCTCCTGGTAGCTAGAGGGAGTAATTGACGGGGTTAGAGCGCCGGAGATGGCCTCACCGGAGCGAATCGTGGTGGAGGCCGAGGCGGATCGGGGCGGCCGGAGTTGGGGGAGGAGACCTCCTCGAGGTCCTCCTAGTGGCCTGGCGGGGCGTTGGTGAGGAGTGGTGATGATGCGTGCACGAGGGTGAGCTCGGGGGCCCTTTATATAGGCGGTCCGAGGCGGTGGCCGTGAACGGGGGTCTCCGGTGACGATTACGGCGGCGCAGGGCTTGGTCGGGGTAATTAGGACGTTGGGCGTCATCGTGGAGGTCCACGGTTCCGTTTTGGTGCTAATCGAGCTGGAGTTTGGTGCTTTGGGGGTGAGTTCGACAGAACGGGGCGGCGCGGGCCCGTCGGCGGCAGGGAGCGCGTCCCGTGCTTGCCGGCCACGGTGGCGGTGCCACGGGCGTGCGCTGGCACGCATGAGGCCACGCGGAGAGCAGAGGGGCGATGGGCGGCGCGGAACGGCGTTGAGCCGCCGTTCTTGTCCCCTGTCGGCTGTAACGGGGTCTCGGCCGCCGCAAGACACGCCGGCGCGGGCGGCCAGGGGCGCCACCGACGCCGGGAAGACGCCAAGCGCGCGTGCGGGATGCTCCAGACAGGAGGAAGAGGCGGCGAGGAACGTGCCAAGGGCACTGTGGGCATGTGACTGAACCTCTGTCGAAGATCGACACTGAACTCTGAATCTTTCTGAATTTTGAACAGCAACAGTGCATGCAAGGTGTTCGACAGAATGAATTTGGCCTCTGGTGATTTTTCCTTGAGCTGATTTTTGGTGGAGTGGCTTCTCATTGCTCCAGTAGGCTGCATGATTTTTGGTGGAATTTTTGGAGGAGTGTAGATATGAATTTCATCAAATTTGGCAAATCTGGTCCAAACTTGCAGAGACTGAATTTTGAAAAATTTGAAAAGAGGAGGAGTGGATCAAGATGGTTCTGGGTTGTGGGTACAAAGGACTATCCAGGAGAGTTGGTTTGAGGTCAAAACTCAAATGCAAAAGGGTACTTGCTTTGAAAATCACTCAGGCTCCAAATAATTTTCAGAAATGATTTGAGGGGAAAAATAATTAGAATAAAATCCAAAACTTGCTTGGATTAGTTGGGACAGAGAACTTAGGCTGATCACAAGGAGGAGGGGAGGTTTTGGAGGGGTTTTACCACATGGGCAAAAATGCCAAGTCATGGGTGGTTTCCAAGATATGAAAATCCCAAATTTTCATAGAGTTTCATTTTAAAAGAAAAACAAATTAAACTCCCAAAATAATTTGAGAGGGAACCAACAGAGAAGAAGTTTCAAAAGATCAAACACCACAGTTTGAAGAAAAAAAATAAAAATCCTTGCCAAAGAAAAGAAAGTTTTTTAAGAGGAAGGATTTTCTGGAAAAAAAATTTAAATGGCCTCTTTTCAAAGACCATAAGGTTTTGCTGAAAACCAAAATAAAAATTTTGGAGTGTCACATGGGATCAGGCCGGGGTGCCCTGTGGAGCTCTCAAGCGGAGGCGTGGGTGGAGAAGGAGGAAAAGCCAACACAAAAAAGTTCTATTGTGTTCCTATTGGCTAAACAACAAATCCCTGGATCGATGATGTGGCGGGGCAGCCGCCCCCCACCACACATCGCACGCACTAGCAAGCCATAGTGCCCCACCCATGTGCATGTATACATCCACTCCTCGATCTCTATCGTAAAAAAATAACCCACCCATCGATCTCCTTTTCTCCTTCACAGAAGCGCGGGACCAGTGCACGATCACACGTACCGGCGGGTACCACGCGCCGGCCAGGTGACCAGGCGGGTTCCTTCGACCGCCGCCGCCGGAGAAGGGCGCCTCCTTGTCCGCATGCGGCCGCCCCTCTTCGGAATACTCCTTCTTTGCCCCCCATCGGAATCCGCCCCGGCCGCCCCTCGCCGGAATCCGACCTGCCGCCCCTCGTCGGACCCCGGCCTCCCCACCCGCCTCTCCCCCTCGCCGGACCCCACCACGGCCGCCCCTGGCAGGACCCTGCCGCGGCCGCCTCTCGCGAGACTGGCCGTGCCTTAGCCTCCCTAGCCTCCTCCTTACTGCCCCGAGCACCAAAACTCCTCTGGCAATGGCAGCGGTTGCCGGATTTGGCAACTCTCGCGCCCATCGAAGCAGCAGACACCCTTAAAAGGTTTGACTAACGGCATTTAAAAATTTGTCTGTAGATTAGTTCGGACGACGGCAAAGAAAACATTGTGACTGACGGCAAATACCATGTTCTCTGTCATCTATTATTTTTGTGGCAGACGGCAATCTGTAATTAGCTAACGGAAAAATCTTTGCCATCTACCTGATGAAAAGCTGACGGTGAAATCTTTGTCGTCTAACTGACGAAAACCTGACGGTTCTTTGCAATCTATGCCCAATGGCATGGTCCAACTGAGTTCCCTCACTTTACCTATCCCATCACATGATCTAGATTTTCTGGTTGTTTAATATGCGGATGATACAATACTGTTTATTTTGGCACAGAGTCACCTGCTGGTGGCCCTTAACACTAAAAAAAAGACATAGCCGTGACATTTTGGGCTGAACGAAAAAAAAATTGTCATACTTATGACACTGCTATGACGATAATTGTGAGAAAACCAGGTATCATGATAGATGTGGTGGGCTCCTACTTCTATGACAAAAAGTCATGACAGAAAATGGGCTTTTCGTCCTGGGCGGGCTGGAGACGCAGCTGCATGACATTCTTTGAGCCGTCAGGGCCAGGAAAATATCGGGGTGTTCCCGGTTACGGTGGGTGGTCGGGGCCGAGCGATGCGCGGTTCTCTCGTACACGTACGCACGTGTGTGCGCGGCGTTGGGCTCTAACTGAACCCGTGCGAGGCATTAGGCTCTAACTAAACCCGAGCGATTGCGCTGCAGGCTACGCGTTACTGAACCCGAACGATCGATCGATGGGTGTTAACTGAACTCGATCGAGCGATTCCTTCGCTACTGCTGCTAACTGAAGCCGATCAATACTGCCTCTAGATGAATAGTGAGCATTATTGGGGGGGGGGGTGGATGAACAGTGAGCGGTGAGGGTGGATGAACAGGACCCCCTGGTGTTGCCTTTGGATGCACAGGACCCCGATCGATCGAGCCGGTTGGGGTTGGATGAACAGGACCCCGTGGAGGGCTGGATGAATAATATATGGTGGACGGGTGGATGAACAGGAGCCCGTGGAGAGGGGTGGTTGAACAGTAGCTGGTGGAGTAGCGCGCGGTGGAGGCTGGATGAACAGGAGCCCGTGGATGAACAGTTGCAGGTGGAGGCTGGAGGAGGTCGGCGGTGGATGAACAGTAGCCTGTGGAGGCTGGAGGAGGTCTACGGTGGAGATGAACAGTATCCCGTGGAGTCCCGTTTTGCGGTACGCCACACCCCTCCCAATGAACAGGACCCCCGTTTCGACCTTAGTGCTCCAACACAAGTCCGTTTCGTCCGTTCTGCGATACGCGACACCCCTCCCGATCAACAGGATCCCGTTTCGACCGGAGGAGGTCCAACACAAGTCCATTTCCTCTGTTTTGCGGTACGCCAGACCCCTCCTGATGAATAGGATCCCGTTTCGAACGTGGCTGGTCGAACACAAGGCCGTTTCCTCGGTTGTGCGGTATGCCAGGCCTCGTCTCCATCGCCTGTTCCATCCAAGCCCTCCCGACGAACACGACGACGCATTCCGTTCCGACCCAGCCGGTTGGCTCCCCATGAACATGATGATGATGTTGTTTCTCTGTTCCGACCCAGCCATGTACACAAGCCCTGGTCGTACGTACGCGCGAGTAGGCTTTCGAGACCCCGCCCGTATGTACGTACGTGGCCGTATTTACTTCCTTGCAGCCCGGCGTTGTACGTACATGTACATGCTACATGCGTGCCTCTACTACGACATGTGTGCGCCTCTACTATGACACGTGCACGCCTCTATATCGACCAGTATGACAATGCTACATACGTTTCGACCAGGTGGGTCCCGACTGTTAGGCACTTCCTTGCGTGCGAAGATGTAGCTGGTGGGTCCCAGCAGTCATGGGGGCGAATCATTTTTTTCGCAAAATACGGTGGCCCGTCCGGTTGGTCCCTGATGTCAGGTGGAGGAATAATTATTTTGCGCGTAATAAGGAGGCACTTGCTTGCGGCCGTCGTGGACATAGCTGTCAATCTCTCCACGTACAGTACTCTTCTGATGGAAGTCGTTCCTCGACCACGTTCACCACGCCGCACCGAGAGCACCAGGGCGGTGGACGATGGCGAGGCCTAGGAAGGGGACGACGTGGAGCCGGGGAAGACGCGGCAGTGGATGCCCACGCGTAGAGGAGTATGAGGGTTCACTCATTTGGCTGCGGTGTGAGGCTGCCGTCGCCGCAGAATAAGAGGGGGTGTGGGTGAGTAGAGGGATGGCCTGGCCAGCGATGGGAGTAGTAGGGGGCGGTGAGGCCTTTGCGGCATCACAGCCGGCCACGGGAGGCAGGAGCACGTGGCACGACCGGCGTTGCTTTGGGCGGCTGGAGCAAGAAGACCAGAGGTTGAAGAAGCACTACGAGCGTTGGATGGACATCACACGGTCACTGGAGCTAGAATCGTTCATATTGACTAACTTGACAAAGCCCTCTGTTCCCGTCAACTTATTAGGCCCATAAGTCAGCCTCCCACCAAGGAGGGTCCCAGGTAGCAGGGGGAGTATTCATTTTTTTTGTGCGTAATAAGGAGGCACTTCCGATGGGTCCGAGCTGACAGAGGGGCAAATGTTTTTTTCACGAAATACGGTGGCCCGTCCAGTGGGTCCCAGCAGTCAGGGGGGAATGTGTTTTTCATGAAATACGGTGGCCCGTCTAGTGGATCCCAGCAGTCAGGGGGGAAACGTTTTTTCGTGAAATACGGTGGCCCGTACGGTGGGTCCCTGCTATCAGGTGGAGGAATAATTATTTCGCTCGTAATAAGGAGGCACTTCCTTGCGGCTACCGTGGACCCAGCTGTCAGCCTCTCCACGTACCGTACTCTTCCAATGGAAGTCGATCGTTGACCACAATGACAGCGCCGCGCCGAGAGCACCACAGCATTGGGCGATGGCGAAGCCTAGGAAGGGGAAGACTCGAAGCCAGGGAAGATGCGGCAGTGGATGCCCATGCGGAGATGAGTACGAGGGTTCACTGGTTCAGCTGCGATGTGAGGCTGCCATCGCTGCAGAATAATAGGGTGTGTGGGTGAGTGGAGGGATGGCCTGGCCAGCGGTGAGAGTAGTATGGGGGCGGTGAGGCCTCCGCGGCAGCATAACCGGCCACGGGAGGCAGGAGCAGGCGACACGACCGGCGCTGCTTTGGGCGGCTGGAGCAAGAAGACCAGAGGTTGAAGAAGCACTACGACCGTTGGATGGACATCGTACGGTCACTGAAGCTAGAATCATTTATATTGACTAAATTGACAAAGCCCTCGGTACGCGCCAACTTAGTAGGCCCACAGGTCAGCCTCCGAAACGGTGTGCCCCAGATGTCAGGGGGAGGAATCATTTTTTGGGCGGCCGAAGCTAGAATATCCGAGATTGAAGAAGAAGCACGACATCCATTGGATAGACATCCAACGGCCACTGCTGCTAGAACCGTGTGTTGACTATAATAAGTTGACAAAGCCTTGCATATGCGTCAACTTATTTTTTTAGGGGACGCGCCAACTTACTAGGCCCACAAGTGTGTGGTAGAGAACTTATAGCCCATTTGCGATTTGTAAGAATGTTACAACCCATTTTTGAATTCTAATGGAATTTACTACAGCCCATTTACAGTTTGTTAAAAGTACAACCCATTGTCTAGCTAGGACAATGATTAATAATTTCAACTAACCGTTCAAGACAGAATTCAATAAAATTTCGCACATTTCGATGGGATCAGCAATATATTTATCCTGAAATTTCTAGTCAGATTAAATATAAATTTATATTACATAAAAATCCAACGAAACATTGCGCGCAATAATTAAAAATTAAGATTTTAAAAATCCATCAATAATATTTTATAAACTAATTTCGTGTTTGGTGCATTTTTTATAGTTACTGCCCAATTTTTATAATTACATCCCATTTATTCTTTTTTAAAGGTCATTTTCCTGTTAAGACTAATGCATCCCTCCTAGGAAAGATTTGCAGCCCAGCGGGGCGGAGAATAACAAGGTGACCTTGCCTGGGTATTCCTCAAAAAAATGTATAGCTGGGCTAGCCATTTTCATCTTGAAAAATTAATATCTGGGCTGGATATCTGGCCTGGGCTAGACGGGCCACAGCCCCCCAGTTAATACCTTGCTCTGCTCTCGACAACACCGAAATCATCGCCAAGAAAAACTCTGCAGTGCTCATGCCTCAAAAACTCAAATACTGCTCGAGCTGCTTGGTCCCAGCTATCGGCCGCACCTTCTGAAGTTCTCTTGTTTATGTTGACTACATAAGTTGACAATGGTGTGGGACCATGATGTTAGGAAACCAGGAGGAAGCTAAAAAATATAGTTTTACATAATAAGGAGGCACTTGCGTACGTACGGCTATGGCCCTAGTGGGTCCCTACTGTCATCCAGTCAAAATAAAGTCATCTCCTGAATCCTCATGTTCGTTGACGATGTTAACAATGCTCAGCGCCACGGCGAGCGCAACAACTCCAAGGACGACGTAGAGGGCCTCGCAGGCCCTACGGATGGTCTGATATAATGAAATCGAGGGCCCGAGGTCTGTAAGTAAAACTGGCGGGTTACGCGTGTAATTTGAGAGACCAGTGTATATTTTACTAGTCGAAATCGACCAACCAAGCGCTTCGCCCGATACCATCTGCTTTTATTTACAAGCGTTAGTTTTACAAGCGGTTTTGGTTGGAAAATGACGATCCAATCACGACCTAAGATGAGTAGTTGGTCGGAAGATCATATGGTTTCACGTCTAACCTACCCGACTTGTCGTATAGCCTATGAATGAAACATAAGATGATGAACTTCTTAAGTACGAAAACAACAGAAGAGGATGATTTTCTTAACAAGCAAATCACTGGCATTAGATCAACATGCAAAACAATACGAAGCATTATTCCCAGGAGGCACGGTGAACAGCTCGTGATGCCGCATGCCACAACATTCCAAGCTCAACTTTGCAATCAAACACAAGGCCTGACATTACATAGACAATATTCAGAACAAACTCTTAACACAGGAATATCTCAGCAGAGTAACTATTTACTTCTAAACTGAACACAGGAATAGGAAAAAACAATCGACGCTGCTCACAGCAAAGGGCGTCCCACTCAAACAAATATCAAATGCATGTCTTCTAGCTAACATCAATGAGCAAATTTTGACAAGGTTTTCCAATTCGAATATATTAAACTAACGTCTTCTTGCTAACATCAATGATTAAACTTTGACAAGCTTTTCCCATTCAAAATATGTAATGCCTATGGTCGTGGAGCCCTGTCGTGGCTTCTTGTACTTGTTTGGGCACTTTTTGCCCAGTGCACTCCACGTGTTGTAGAGTTGCCTATGCTCTCTGCAGACTAGTCATGTCACCAGCGTCTACTAATACTCTGTAAAGCTTCTCGGTCATTCCTTCTGTAATGTTTGCCTTGGACACATTGGCTCCTTTTGTGCAGTTCAGCTAAAATCAAAGTCGGAATAAAACCGAGCTTTAATTTTGATATCCCTGTAAGCAACAATAGGTATAAGGGAAACAATTACTGAGAAATAACGGTTGATGACTTGTACTCCCAGAAAAAAAGCATCTACTGATCTACCTTATCTTAATGGGAAACAAAGCAGGAGAGTAGCAATTCTCCATCAATGTGATTTATTCATATTGACTGAAACATTATCTTAACAATTCCTTGTTTCAACATGTATAAAGAATGACAAAGCAGAAAATTACGATTCCTAAAACAATGCGACACATTCATTTTAACACAGATGTTATCTTAACAATATCTTGGTTGAACATGTAGAAAGAACTACAAAGTAGGATAGTATCATTCCTAAAACAATGCGACTGATTCGTTTTAACATAGGCAAAAAAGGAATCAATTACTGGCCAATAAAGGAGGATGAAACATGCGGCCACAAAAATGGTAATCCCGCCAATCGCTAACAAGTGTTGCAGTTTTGAACTAAGATTCAGTAGTTAATTAATTCTAAGAGTGGCATTGCTTAATTTTACCAGCAACATTAGATTAACAAAAAGAATAAACAGTTCCAGGGGAGAGTGGGCGCAACAACAACATGTGCTTCCATCTACTTATAAAGGGGGTGAGGCAGAGTTTTGTTGTAACAAAGAAACAAGCATGATGTCTGGGTTGGAACAATTTCTGCTCACTTAATGGTAAAAGACAATAGTTCAATAGCTTCAATTCAAAATTTATCTAAAACAGTATCAATACAAGTAGCACAACATCTCAAAGCACACTGCATCATCATGTGGATGAAAGTCGGTACTAACCTTTCTTTACCATGATTTTAAACAGCTCAAGAGGAAGACTGGACACATATCCCAACACATATATGAAATCTCGATCTCCTTTTGTGCAGTTCCACCAAAATGAAGCAAAGTCGCCGGTGTGATATTCAAGTTGAACTGCAGAAAACACTCTTAAAACATAAGTGTTTCGCGTAGCGAAGCAAAATATCGCAATAACAAAAAGTTGAATAGATATTCCTGTTTGAACAGAGGCAAAAAAGGAATCAATTACTGACTAATAAAGGCGGATGAAACATGCGGCCACAAAAATGGTAATCCCGCCAATCCCTAACAAGTGCTGCAATTTTGAAATAAGATTCAGTAGTTAATTCGAAGAGTGGCGTTGCTTAATTTTACCAGCGACATTAGATTAACAAAAAGCGTAAAGAGTTCCAGGGGAGAGTGGGGGCAACAACAATATGTGCTTCCATCTACTTATAAAGGGGGTGATGCAGAGTTTGTTGTAACAAAGCAACAAGCATCATGTATGGGTTGGTCCCATTTTTGTTCACTACTTAATGGGAAAAGACAGCAATACAATAGCTTCAATTTAACATTTATTTAAAACAGTACGAATACAAGTAGCACAACATCTCGAAGCACACTGCACAATCATGTGGATGAAGGCATGTACTGACCTTTCATGAGACCACGATCATAAAATACGAATCTACCAACACGAATAGGAAATCCAATCTCGTTTTGTGCAGTTGCACCGAAATCAAGCAAAGTGTTTCGCGTGGCGAAGAAAAATGTCGCAATAGCAACAAGTTGAATAGATATCCCTGTTTAAACAGAGGGAAAAAAGGAATCAATTACTGGCTAATAAAGGAGGATGAAACATGTGGCCACAAAAATGGTAATCCCGCCAATCCCTAACAAGTGTTGTAGTTCTGAAATAAGATTCAGTAGTTAATTCTGAAAGTGGCATTGCTTAATTTTACCAGCGGCATTAGATTAATAAAAAGCATAATCAGTTAGGGGAGAGTGGGCGCAACAACACCATGTGCTTCCATCTACTTATAAAGGTGGTGATGCAGAGTTTGTTGTAACAAAGCAACAAGCACCATGTCTGGGTTGGTACCATTTTTGTTCACTACTTAATGGGAAAAGAGAGTAATACAATAGCTTCAATTCAACATTTATGTAAAATAGTACCAATACAAGATCATGTGGATGAAGAAAAGTACCAACCTATCATGAAGCACACAAGATCACCTACGAATCTGCCAACCCGAATAGGAAATCCAATCTCATTCTATGCAGTTGCACTGAAATCAAGCAAAGTGTTTCACGTAGAGAACCAAAATGTTGAAATAGCAACAAGTTGAATAGATACCCCTGTTTTAACAGAAGCAAAAAAGGAAACAATTACTTGCTGATAAAGGACGATGAAACAAACGGTGACAGAAAGAAGCATCTAACTTATCTATATGGAAAACAAAGGAGGGTAGTAGCATTTCTAAAATGGTTGCATTGATTCATATTAACAGAGACATTCTCTTAAAACAACATTTGTTAAAAATGTAATTTACTTTTAACAGTGGCAATGCTTCAATTTTCCAGTGGCATTCTTAGATTAACAACAGCAAAATAGCTGTATGGGACATGCCAACACCATGTGTGTCCACACGTATAAATGGGTGATGTAGAGTATGTAGCCAAGCAGCATATCTGCGTTCGTCCCATATTTTTTCTCTTTGAACCTTTTTTCTATGTGAGGGCAGCAAATCTAGTTCTACACAAACTACCCAACCCCCAAGTTTCTTTCCCTTTTCAACAAAGAGATCGGTTCCTTATAGATGTGTGTACTGGGTTACCCCCTTTTTCCCTTTTTGACCAACAAAGCGGCTGGATAGCCAGTCTATACTACTCTTCGTCCCTCCTTTCCTCATTGAACCACGTCCTAGATTCATGCTCCAGCCCAGCGCACCCTTCTTTCCTCTTTGAACCAAGACCTAGATTCGACTACAGAACGAAAAAGATCCACATGCAGCTAGAGCAACGACGGTTTCAAAGAAACTTATACCTTAAGGTCGTCGGGATATCGCAAGGCATGCGGAGGGAGGCCGGATCTGCCCACACTACGTACGGCAGCAAGGAAGAAGGGGTCGGTGGCCCTCCCGCACAGGCTCTGGGTGAAAGAGAACTGCGGAGCCGGCAGTGGATTGCCTCCCTCACCGAAGGCAATAGAGTGAACGCTGCACCTCCTCCCCTTCCCGGTGCGATAGGATCCGGATGCCTCCTTCACCAGCTGTGAGGGGGAAAGAGAGACAAGAGGCCAACGCAATCTTGTTTAGATCTGGTGAAGAGAGGGTGAGAGACTGTGAATATAGCAAACACAACGCTGAGCCTCCAGTGTGTATATATATATATGTAGTGCGACGAGAGTGTGGAGAGTGCAAACCCTAGCGAACAAGCACAGAGGCTCCAGCTTATATATATATATACTATTGTAGTACGGACTGAGCTCCGGAGCCTTAACTGCACCTGCTTTTGGCTGTATGACAGGTGAGCCAGTCACATTTTGGGCCCACCTATCATAAACCCAAAGGCAGGTGTACTAAAGTCAATGAAGCTGCTTCCATATAGTACTCGTGTATACGACTAATATATAGTGGAGTGGTTTTCTTATTCTCTCCATAACAATCATTTTAAATTGTGTAAGTACGAAACGAAACTCTTTATTTAACGCACAGTGAAGAAAACTACTACTACTTCCGATGAACTAACGATCCACGCGTCCTAGCCGCACTTCCTGTCCTTCACGTGCGGTACACTACCCTCCCTTAAGTGAACAACCACACATGCGCCAAATTATCGGAAACGTGTGAGAGTGTGTACAAATAAAGAATTTTAATTTCAATTATCAAAAAGGTTTGAGAGTATGTACAGTTTTCCCTCTCTAATAATTATGGTTTGTTGTGTTGGCCTAAACTTGGTCTAATTTTACAAAGTTTGACTTCAGTCAAATCTAATATGCGGAGTAAATAAAAATGGAGGGCTACTACGTCCATACGGGGTTTTAGTCCACACCATATTTTAAATCAAAGTTAATAGCTGGACAAATAAAATTACAGGGGAGCTGGAGACAAAGTTGTGAGAAGGCTTAGAAATCAATACAAAACTTATGCTCTTAGTACCAACGTCAATCCTTCTTCGAGGAAACACTTGGTTCATAGCCAATTGTGTGATAAAATTGCACCAACGTGAAAGACGACTGCGTCTCCAATGCAACCAAGGTGAAGTGAGGAAGGATATCATCTTTGTGCGTAACAAGCAAAGAGCACCGATGGAAGACAGCTTGTTTTTCATTGAAAATCGATCAGCTTCACCAGCCGACGCAACCATTAGGCGCAACCATCAACATCGATAGGTCATCGTGGTGATGCATCATCCATTTGGCATCAAGTTTGGGTGAGGCACCTATGAAGTTCGACAAATCCTCATCGTGGTCTATTTCTTATCAGTAATAAAGCTAGAGGAAGGAGGAACCACGTGGCAGAGGACAGTGAGGCAGAACAACAATGGCCATCCAATTTTGTGCAGTTCCACTAAAATTGAGGAAGACATGCCCAGGTATGGAGATACGCATCGCTGTTTCCAAAAATATAAAAAAGGGATATAGTGTTGTTACTTTGTTTTACAAGATTAACAACGACATCTCAATTGTCCATAAGAATTAACGAAAAGTACACCAACAAATAGAAGCATCATGATTATCCTGATGGGAACTAAACCAGGATACTCAAGAAAAAAAGCATTTCTTCATTTAACCAGTGATAGTATTAGATTAGCAGCAGCAATAGGAGCATATGGACAATGACCGCACAACCACCATGTACTTTTTGTCGAAACAACATGTATACCTCCACCGAGGCATAAATCAAGACAACTTTTCGAGTGGCATTTCTACTATAATAGAAGGTGATGTTGGACCAGCCGACGAACCCTAGCTACTATACATGGGGAGCTGGGGAGTAGTCGCATAGAAGAAAACCCGCATGCAGCGACCTGGGGAGCTGGACCAGTACAAGAAGTTATACCTCAGGTGGGCGAGATGTCGTTTAGGCGGCCGGGCGGGATCTGCCCACACGACGGCAGTGAACAAGGACGCGGAGGACCTTCGTCCGCGCCAGTGCCGGCTCCGAGAGGACGGTGCGCATCGGCTTCCTCCATCGCCGACGGCGACAACGTCAACGCTGCACCTCCTCACCTCCCGCAGCGGACGGGATTCAACCGGATCTGTGACCACCGGTGAGGAGAGAGATAGAGTGGACACTGTCATCTTGTTTTTATATGGAGAGGGTGAGAGAGCGAGATGCGAAAAACTCTATCAAACAAGAGGCTATAATGGAGTTAAAAAATCATCTCCATAGCAGTGGTTTTAAATAGAATACACGAGTTTCCGGAAAAAAGAAACGAAAACTAGCGGACAATTTTTTAACTTACCAAGAAAGAAAACTCGATCAAAAACACGGCCCCACTTCCAGGTCGCGAGAGTCGTCACGCACACACACATAGACATAGACATGCATATCTGAGTTTACGTAAAATTCCATTTCCATCTCCATCTCCATCTCCAATCATATTTGTCCAACTAGCACATTATTTACGTTGTTAATTATATACGCAGCAATATTTACATAAAACATCTCTTGTTTGCGGGCGTTCGGACCGCTGCCATGGCCGGTCCTGACCAACCCGAACCCTCTTCATCACCCATGTGTGCTTTCCGCCTGAAATGATCAGTGCCGCATTCATGCCCGGCCAGAGCGGACGCGACCTCTCACTGGCGCCGGCATTGAAGCGGCATGCCGGTCGAGAGAGCGTCGCCCGCGCCGCTTCCTTGTGCACGCGACTACTCCGTGTTCAAAGGTCGCAATAGCCGGCCACAACATGCATGTAAAAAGTTCTTGGGAGTCCATGCTACAGCTAGTTGTCCTCCCCCAACTCATTAATCTCTTCCAGTAGTGCTAGTACTCCATGGCGCGATCCATCGACAAGCAGGCGAGAAAGTTATCGTATGCTCGGTTTGCGGTGAGTGGCATGCCGAGCGACCGTGTGGGGTCGAGCCGTGGAGGAGGGTGAGACACGAACACGACTGACATGATTTAAACGTTGTTGTTTCTCGATGGCGCGATCCAACGAAACGAAATGTTGGTTTCTCTCCGTTTCCATTTTTTCTCCGCAAAAACAGAAACTGTCCACTCCATTTTCATTCCTATTCCAAGGTTGCCCCGTTACAACATTCCATCAAATACAAGGAAAACTAACACGCATGCTGATGCATCTCAATGATTCACAGATCATAGCCAATATTTACTTCACAACTAAAGACAAAAGTTGTGAGAGCGTGTACGAAAGAAAAACTACTGATGGGGTCACTATGACTTAAACCCTAAACCTAAACAGGATTTAATTTCCTGGCCAGGTAGAACCTGTCGAAGGAAAGACGGCTGGCACCCTCGGATCATATGATGCTTTTGTGCAGTTCCATTAAATCGAGGTGAGCATCCCTGATGGCAAAGATATTGAAGAAGTGTGATAGTACTGGCACTAGTTCATGAGACATAAACTCATCACAAGTAGAAGCCGGAAGAAGTAGAGAAAGATTGACATGGAGATGGTGGTACATGGGGAGCTGCGGCAGTGGAAGCAAGCTGGCTCCAAAAGGAAGATGGACTACCTGGGACGTCGGGCTGTAGCTAGAAGGGTGGTTGCGACGCGGCATCGACCCATACCGCGGTGACCCCCGATTGGGATGCACCGACTGTGGGTTTTCTCCCTCGCCAACGTCGACCGCGTCTACGTAGAACACTGTTCCCTTCCCCCAGCTGTGGGATCAGGCCGGATATGTGACCAGCGTGTGGCCACCATCGTTCTATGCTTGTGAAGAGAGCAACCTAAGCAAGCAGGCTTGTAGCTTAGGCTCCTTCTAGTGTATATATAGTGGTTTTATTTTTCTCTCCATATCAACCATTTTATATTGCGTACGTGTCATTGAAGAGTGAAACGATGGTTGCTTCTTCAGACTAACTTACTGTGTGATTTGACTGCTCCTTAGTGGCCCCTACACGTACTCCCCATACGTGTATGCAACAGTCACACGTACACATGGACACAAAAGCGCGCGCGACGCCCTAATGCATGCATGTCCGAGCACACGACGGAACACACACGGTCATGCTCAAGTGCTCAACCTACACGTGCATGCACACACATACTCAGTCAGGGTGATCTAGTGACCGTATAAACACCAGAAAATATATATATTGAGCGCAATGAGCGAATTATGAAGTCCACTAACCGTATTTTTACAAATATACAGTGATAGACAGTGTATTTATCTCGTTTGGAATTAAGCCATATTAACCGGAGAGGAGGCAGTATGGAGTAGCATTACTTTGTTGTGTCCCATCAACTTGCCGAACAAGGAGAAGCTTGCAGGATAGGAGAAGCTTCCGCGCGGTGGCTCGCATGACAAGGAGAAACTTTTGACTAATGTAAGCTTTCCATCGCTTAGGCGGTGGACGTGCAACAGTTAATTCGGGGTCATATTGCCAGAAGCATACACTATACTAGTACTATTATTGTTCGACTTCCCGAAGAGGCAAACAGCCAAGTGCAAAGTTTACTAGTACTACTAGTACAACTACTATAGTCTATAGAGGTATGTACTATACTAGTACTAGGAACCGGATGGAGGAGCGTCTGCACTCTTATTATAATTTTTAAATATGATAAAGCAATCTTCAAGACATTTGGTTCTATTCGAGGGTTCTCGCATGTGATAATGGAAGTTGATTGCATGGAACACTTGCCACAATTGTCGCTTAATTATGGCTCATATCCTCTTACAAATAGGATCGCTCGGTAATATTTCCTCTTTTTTTTGTTATTGAGCATGTAAACAGGTCAGCAAACCTTGCAGCGCATCTTTGTGTGAACCGTGCTTGCTGCACTTTGAATGTGGCCGACAACTGGCTTGATGAAACACCTCGCTTCCTACTTCTTTTTTTGCGGGGTACCTCGCTTCCTAGTGACTAGTGTCTTGGCTGATCGTCCTAAGAATGCTTATATATGAATAAAGCTCTCTCATTTACCCGAAAAAAAAGATTAAGCCATATTAACCCGAAAGGAGGGAGTATGGACTAGCACTACTTTTTGGTGTGTCCCGTCAACTCCCAGAATGAGGAGAAGCTTGCCGGACAAGGGGAAGCTCGCTTACACCTTTTGACTAATGCAACCTACTCTCACGCAGGCGGTGGACATGCATCAGTCCATTCGGTGTCAGATTGTCAGAGGCATACACTATAGTACCCAACATGCGGAGTACCATCATTGTTCGACTTCATGAAGAGGCGAAGAGCCAAGCGCAAGGTTTAGTAGTACGAGTAGTACTACTAGTAGAACCACATGGTGGAGCGTCTATACTCTTTTTTTTAATCTCTGATAAAGTACACGTTTATTCCGGAGAAGGGCAGAAAACGGCAGCCCAACATGTAATGATGATATCGGTCAACCAACCATGCTTGAATATATTTTGGCCTCCGTGCGAGCCCATCTGTGTGTTCTCGCTCCTCGTCTCTCTCAAGGAACGGCGGGTTGGCCATTTTGCCATCAATTGAGATCGGTTTGCTCACACTCCTGTCCCACATGTCAGTGATATGCCAAGAGGAGGTGCGTTGACCGACTGGCCATACGCGTACTTGGTTTTGCACCTTCATACTACTCCTCCCTCCGTCACAGTTTACAGGGCGCACTTCATTATGATGCATTTCTCTCAATGCATTTCCACCACCAGAGAGACTTTAGACGCGTTTGGTTTAATGCTCAATTAATTAGAGCATGGTAACCGCAATCAAGTCCATAATTTTCTCTCGATGTAGTACTGCGGAGTGGAGTAAGTGCATGCATGTGTGTACCCGGGGTGGAAGCACTGCATGCATGTGTGTACACATTATTTCCTCTAGTAATAGACAGCGTTCTATAACTACCAATGCTATTTTTCAGGCCGATCGCTAGTCATCTTGGTCCCATAGATTTTTTTTCTTTTTTCTGAAGCGTGTTCTATAAACAGTGACGAATGGAGTAGTATGAGTGGTTTCAAAGAAGAGTGTATTGATGGTTGCTTCTTCCGAGCAACTTACAGTGGGAAAGGTGGGGCTTATGATTTGACTACTCATTACTCACTATTAATGCGGCGCTACGACTGGGCTGAGTCTTCCATGCGGTTGTGCACTACCCCCTCGGTTCTTAAATATACTCTGGAGTATTTGTCTTTCTAGAGATTTCAATGAGTGACTACTCAAATATTTGTCTTTTTAGAGATTCAAATGTACTCCTCCCTCCGTCACAGTTTACAGGGCGCGCTTCATTATGATGCATTTCTCTCAATGCATTTCCACCACCAGAGAGACTTTAGACAAGTTTGGTTTAATGCTCAATTAATTAGGGCATAGTAACCGCAATCAAGTCCTCAATTTTCTCTTGATGTACTACTATGGAGTGGAGTAAGTGCATGCATGTGTGTACCCGGTGTGGAAGCACTACATGCATGTGTGTACGCATTATTTCCTCTAATAATAGACGCCATGCTATAATTACCAATGCTATTTTTCAGGGCGATCGCTAGTCGCCTTGGTCCCACATATTTTTTATTTCTTTCTGAAGCACGCTCTATAAACAGTGAAGAATGGAGTAGTCTGTGCGGATTCAAAGAAGAGCGTATTGTTGGTTGCTTCTCCCAAGCAACTTACAGTGGGAAAGGTGGGGCTTATGATTTGACTGCTCATTACTCACTATTAATGCAGCGCAACGACCAGGCTGAGTCTCCCATGCGGTTGTGCACTACCCCCTCGGTTCTTAAATGTACTCCGGAGTATTTGTCTTTCTAGAGATTTCAACGAGTGACTAATCAAATATTTGTCTTTTTAGAGATTCAAATGGACAACTATATATGGATATATAGAGACATACTCTAGAAAGACAAATAGAGTATTTAGGAATGGAGGGAGTACACATACGAAGCAAAATGAGTGAATCTACACTCTAAAATATGCCCATTTGAAATTTGTAAAAATACAAATATTTAGGAATGAAGGAGTATAATTTTGTGCATGGCACATGGACCCGGATGCTGAAGAGGCTTCTGGCAATGCTATCAAGCTTCTAGCATTTGTTTACATAATTGACGTACTATACAAATAATTTTCTAGCGACATGAAATTTTACAATGGTGTGAGCTTTCAGATTTTGTTTCGTGTGTCTTGCCATCGATGCTCTTTCGGAAACAATAAAAAACTAACTTCCTTGTTAATGCATCTCAATTATTAGCAGATCAGAGCCAATATTTACATCACAACTGAAGACAAAGTAGTGAGAAGGTGTTAAATTAATATTGATCCATGCTTCCATTGGCAGCAATGTCCCCCCAGCTCTGTCTAAATCAACAAGGCATGTTGGGAAAAAAAGTAGCTGTCTAGAGCATGCAACATTCCGATCATTTTGTGCAGTTCCTCTAAAATAAAGCTGAGCGTCCCTATTTCAAAGATATTAAGTGTGATTATGATAATAGAGGATTGTTGATGAAACAATAAACACACAAATAGAAGCCAGTCACCTTTGCAGTCTCTCTTAAGACTAACTAGTTGGAGAAGATTAGGCTCGGAGTTGGATAAGGAGGATAGAGCAAAACCAATCTCCCTTTGTGCAGTCGCCCTGAAATGTAGAGATGTTGCCCGTGTGACATTTTAGTACAACTGAACAAAACACTCTTAAGAAAAAAGTGATTTGTGCAGTTCACCAAAAGGTCGCAATAGCAACGAGGTGAAATGGATAACCCAGTTTGCAAAAAAGAGGTGGAAAGGAAACTGAAAGCACAGGTGCTCCCTAGGTGCTTTTGGTAATTAATGTCAACATATCTCTTGTTGGACTAACACTTTTATCTAGTATTTTTCAAATAAGTTCAACAGTGGAGTGGCATGGACTAAAGGATGTGGGAACTCCTTTAAGATGCTAAGGACAAAGAATTGGCTAAAGCTTCAAGCTCAAGACTCTTCATTTTTCATTTTAGTGATCCCAGATCACATTGAGTCTATAGGAAAAGCCAATACTATCAAGGAGGGATGAGGTGTTGCTTAATGAGCCTCTTGCTTCATGTGCTTAGTGATATGCTCCAAAACCCTCAGCTACTTTCTCACATCCACAAATGACCTAATCCCAAAGCCAAAATCGGCCGTACCGATTCTTTCTATCCGGAGCCACCGAGTTTGGATGTCTTAGCCACTGCCACAAACCCTAGGCAAATTGGTCTTACTGATAGGGATCTTGGTCTCACCGAGATGGGATTGTAATCTCTCTGTGTATGTCCATTACCAACATCGGTCTCACCGAATATGTGTGATAGGTACTACCGAGATTACAACGCAAACTCTCTGGTTAACTTATTACCAAAATCGGTCCCTCTGAGTTTGAGTAATCCGTCCCACCGAGTTTGCCTGACCAACTCTCTGGTTAGCTAATTACCAAAATAGGTCTTACCGAGTTTGTGTAATCGGTCTCACCGAGATTAAGTTATGCCCTAACCCTAACCATATCGGTCTCACCGAGTTGCGTTTCGGTCCCACCGAAAATCATTAACGGTCACTAGGTTTACTAAATCGGTCCGACCGAGTGTGTTGAATCGGTCCCACCGAGTTTGGTAAATTGTGTGTAACGGTTAGATTGTTTGGGGGGCTATATATACCCCTCCACCTCCTCTTCATTCGTGGAGAGAGCCATCAGAACAAGCCTACACTTCCAGCATCCTATTTCTGAGAGAGAACTACCTACTCATGTGTTGAGGCCAAGATATTCCATTCCTACTATATGAATCTTGATCTCTAGCCTTCCCCAAGTTGCTTTACAGTGAAATCTTCTTTCCACCAGATCCAAATCCTATGAGAGAGATTTGGGTGTTGGGGACACTATCATTTGAAGCACAAGAGCAAGGAGTTCATCATCAATGCACCATTTGTTACTTCTTGGAGAGTGGTGTCTCCTAGATTGGCTAGGTGTCACTTGGGAGCCTCCGACAAGATTGTGGAGTTGAACCAAGGATTTTGTAAGGGCAAGGAGATCGCCTACTTCGTGAAGATCTACCGCTAGTGAGGCAAGTTCTTCGTGGGCGACGGCCATGGTGGGATAGACAAGGTTGCTTCTTTGTGGACCCTTCTTGGGTGGAGCCCTCCGTGGACTCGCACAACCGTTACCCTTCGTGGGTTGAAGTCTCCATCAACATGGATGTACAATAGCACCACCTATTGGAACCACGCCAAAAACATCCGTGTCTCCAACTGCGTTTGAATCCTCCAAAACCCTTCCCTTTACATTCTTGCAAGTTGCATGCTTTATTTTCTGCTGCTCATATACTCTTTGCATGCTTGCTTGCTATGTGTTGTGAATGTTAAACTTGTGCCTAAACTCCACTTAAACTTAAATATGTTAAAAACTGCAACTTTGGTACTTAGTGTCTAATCACCCCCCCTCTAGACACCTCTTCTCAAGGTCCTACAAGTGGCATCAGAGCATTGGTCTCCATTGCCTTGGTTTAATCACTATTGGAGGAACATGGATGAGTCTACTTTGGGGAGTCTTAGACATAGAGTGCCTATTCTTGATGGAGAGTATTTTCATGAGTGGAAAAATGAGATGCTTGTAATTTTCAATCAATATCATTTGAACAAGTACATTTCTAGCCCTTATGCACCTTATGTTGATCCTATGCATCCTACCCTTGATGAATCTATTGACATGATTAGGAATCTTAGAACTGTTAATCTTATCACTAGAGGCTTGCCTAGAAACTTGATTATAAAACTGCCTACTCTTGAGTGTGCCTACACTAGATGGAAATTTCTTGAGGAACGATTTCCTGATTATTCTTTGAAAAATCTTGATGAAATTCTTCATAAGTCTATTGCCTTGAGTAAGATGAATACTAGTGATCCTATGTTTGGTGATCATTTATTTGAACTTAGTAATCTTATGCGTGCCAAAGGAAATGTTGGTATTATTAGTGATATTATTTCCGAAGCTATAAAAATTCATAGACAAGATCATTGTCAAACTCACTCTAACGAATCACCCTCTCTAGGACTTGATCAACCACATGACGATGTTGAACATGGATACTATGATGAGGATGATGATGATGACTTTGATCTTGATGATGCAATGAGACACTTTGGTCTTATGGAAAATCTTTGGGGATATATGTCAGGAGGAAAGGAATGGGTCCTTGACAGTGGATGTACCGATCACATGACCGGAGATAAAGACATGTTTCGTGAGCTTGCTGATAATGATAGTCCTCGAAAGTATGTCACTTTCGGTGACAACTCAAAGGGTAAGGTGGTTGTCCTCGGTAAGGTGGCCATCACACATGATAGCTCCATACAAAATGTCATGCTCGTTGAATCTCTTGGATACAACTTACTTTCAGTATCTAGACTTGCTGACTTTGGTTTCATTGTCTTATTTACTGAAGTTGATTGCCAAGTGTTTCGTCGAGACAATCATAAAATGGTCTTTACCGGTATACATAGAGGTGATCTTTACATTGTTGATTTCACTAAAAAGGCCCAACCTAAAACTTGCTTCATTGCTAAATCCTCAAAAGGTTGGTTATGGCATAGACGACTAGGTCACGTTGGCATGAGAAACCTTGACAAGCTTATTAAAGGAAATCATATCCTTGGAGTTAAAGATGTCATATTTGATAAGGATAGACTTTGCAGTGCTTGTCAAGTAGGTAAACAGGTTGGAGGAAGGCATCCCGCGAAGAACATCATCACCACAAGGAGGCCACTTGAGCTACTTCACATGGATCTCTTTGGTCCCAACTCTTACAAGAGTCTCGATGGAAATTCTTTTGGTCTAGTTATAGTTGATGATTTTTCAAGATTTACGTGGGTGTTCTTTCTCGATGATAAATCGCAGGTCCAAAAGATCTTTAAGAACTTCGCTAGGAAGGCCCAAAATCAATTTGAAGTGAAGATCAAGAAGGTTCACAGCGACAACGGAACGGAGTTCAAGAACGCAAAGGTGGACACCTTTCTTGACTTAGAAGGGATTTCACACGAGTTCTCGGCTACGTACACACCTCAACAAAATGGAGTTGTTCAAAGGAAGAACCGGACGCTCATCGAAATGGCGAGAACGATGCTTGATGAGTACAAGACGCCGAAGCACTTTTGGGCAGAAGCGGTTGAGACAGCTTGTCATGCAACAAATTGCTTGTATCTTCACAGCTACTCGGCAAGACGGCATACGAGCTCCTCACCGGTAACAAACCCCAAGTTGGATACTTTCGAGTATTCGGCTCAAAGTGCTACATTCTTGATAAGCATCGTCGTTCTAAATTTGCTTCTAAGTCTCATGAAGGTTCCCTACTAGGTTATGGCTCAAACTCTCACACATACCGTGTCTACAACAATTTCACCCGAAAGGTTGAAGAGACGATAGATGTGAAGTTTGATGAATCTAACGGCTAGCAAGTAGAGCAATTGCCAATTGATGTAGGAGACAAAGATCCTTCGGAAGCAATCCAAGACTTGTCTATTGGCAGGGTTCGTCCAACGGAGGTGAAGGAGAGTACCTCGTCCGTCCAAGTGGAAGCTTGTACTTCACGACAAGGTGAACCAAGAGTTGATACGGAAGCATCCACAAGTGGGACACACCAAGATGAAGAAAACGATGAAGTGCATCAAGAACGTCAACAACCTCCTTCTCCAGCACGACAAGAGAACGACAACGCCAACAATGAAGAAGAAGATGATGATGAAGAAGGAGTTCAACCAAGATCCAACCAAAAGCTTTCACGAGTTCGAGCAAGAATTGCTAAAGACCATCCCGTCGAGCAAATCTACAATGATATTTGAACCGGGAGAATCACTCGCTCTAAAACTCGGTTAGCTAACTTTTGTGAAAACTATTCTTTCATCTCTAGCATTGAACCTATGAAGGTCGAAGAAGCATTGGAAGATCCGGATTGGATAAATGCTATGCATGAAGAGCTACACGACTTTGAGAGAAACCAAGTTTGGACATTGGTTGAGAAGCCCGACAACAACCACAACATCATCGGTACCAAATGGGTGTTTCGCAACAAGCAAGATGAAGATGGACAAGTTGTTCGCAACAAAGCACGTCTCGTCGCCCAAGGCTACACACAATTCGAAGGTATGGACTCGTGAGACTTATGCTCCCGTTGCTAGACTTGAGTCTATTCACATCTTACTTGCCTATGCTAATCACCATGATATCACATTGTACCAAATGGACATTAAAAGTGCTTTTCTAAATGGTGAAATAGAGGAGGAAGTTTATGTTAAACAACCTCCCGGCTTTGTCAATCCTAAGAAGCCAAATCATGTTTACAAACTTCACAAAGCTCTTTATGGTCTTAAACAAGCTCCTACAGCTTGGTACAAATGCTTAACTAAGTTTCTTCTTGAAAAGGATTTGAAATTGGGAAAATTGATTCTACTCTTTTTACTAAAAGGGTTAATGGAGAACTATTTGTATGCCAAATTTATGTTGATGATATCATATTTGGATCGACTAACCCTCATTTTAGTGAGAAGTTTGGAAAGCTGATGTTGGAGAAGTTTGAGATGTCAATGATGAGTGAACTCAAATTCTTTCTTGGGTTGCAAATAAAGCAAACTAAGGAAGGTACTTTTGTCTCTCAAACGAAGTACACTACGGACATATTCAAGAAGTTCAATATGCAAGAATGCAAAGGTATGTCTACACCCATGCCTACTAGTGGACATCTTGATTTGACCAAAGATGGTGAACCGGTTGATAAAAAGGTTTATCGCTCTATGATTGGTTCATTGTTATACCTATGTGCTTCACGTCCCGATATTATGCTAAGTGTGTGCATGTGTGCAAGATATCAAGCTGCTCCTAAATAATGTCATCTTAAGGCTGTGAAAAGGATAGTGAGATACTTAATACATACACCAAATTTTGGCATTTGGTATCCTAAGAGGGCCTCTTTCGATCATGTTGGCTACTCTGACTCAGACTATGCCGGAGACAAGGTTGATAGAAAGTCCACTTCGGGTACTTGTCAATTTCTTGGTAGATCTCTTGTGTCTTGGTCCTCCAAGAAACAAAACACGGTATCCTTATCTACCGCCGAAGCGGAGTACATTGCCGCTGGTTCATGTTATGCTCAATTACTTTGGATGACCCAAACTCTTAAAGATTATGGGATATATGTGAGACATGTTCCATTGCTTTGTGACAATGAAAGTGCTATCAAAATTGGACATAATCCTGTGCAACATTCTCAAACTAAGCATATTGAAGTTCGTCATCATTTCATTCGAGATCATGTTGCTAAGGGTGACATTGATCTTAAGCATGTTCGCACCGAAAAGCAATTAGCGGATATATTCACTAAACCTCTTGATGAGAAAGTGTTTTGCAGGTTGAGAGGAGAATTGAACATCATAGATGCTTCAAACTTGGATTAGAAACTCCATTGGATACATGCAAGACATGAGCTTATGACTAATCCTTGATATTTCTCTTATGATGAAAATCTTATGTCATGGATATATTTGCATCTTGCATGTTATCTAACCCATGTAGGTACTTGGTTGAATCAAATTCCATGAGATTATAACCTACTCACATCTTGAGCAATCTCTACAACACCAAGTCTCTATACAAAAGTGGTTGAAGACAAGGTAGCACGAAACCATTCAAACATATCCTTTGACAAATTCTATGTTGAGCTTCATGATTGTCATTTTTAGATACACAAGTGCTCTTCCTTGCAAAAACTAACCCATGTAGGTAGATGGACTAAAATTCCAAGTGGTTCTCCCAACTCTTGATGAGCTACATCAACCTTGAGAAACCCACACAAGTTCAACTACATGATCAACACCACCAACCAAGGTATGTTATTCCTCTTAGAGAAGCTTTACTCCGAGACATGACCTAAAGCAACTTGACAAGATGTGAATACATCAAGATGCTTAAACGAGAAATGGTAACCCCATTTTGAGCTTAAACGATGAGTATGACCTATGATCAAGTGATCTCACTTGACTCCTAAGTCAATATACTCTAACATAGGTGACTTTGTCGCCGACCATCTCTAGATGAAGTTCTCTTGTGTTTGTCTCTGTGTTTTTGCATTTGTCTCATGCATATTTGTTTCCCCTTTCAAAAAAAACTTCATCTAGATTTCTTTCTTTTCTTTTTGTTTGCTCTGCATTCTATGCATCAATTCATTGCATATCATTCAGTTAATTCCTTGCAAATCTTTGTGAGATCCTTTTAGTCTAGTGAGCTGAGGTGACAAGTGTTTTCTCTGCAATGAACTCAGTTCCACCGATTAGTTATTTTCGGTCCAACCGAATTCTTTCTGTACCACCGAAGCCTACAACTCGGTGCCACCGATTTCACCACAGGAAAAACAGTTTGCCACTTAATCTGTGATTCTTCCGATCCAGCTCCACTCAATGAATCTTGTCCTCTAACAAGCATCACATATTTATCAAGTGCTCTATGTTGTGACTCAAGGATCAAACCCATTCACGACAAATTCCAGAGGTAGAGAGAGAGATCACATCTTTATCAAACCCTTCTTGGAAATTAATGTCCAAGGGGGAGAGAGAGATCACATCAAAGCTTATCATTTTAGAGAGAGTATCACCTTCTCAGGGGGAGAGAGATCCTTCAGGGAGAGAGAGAGATCTCCAGGGGGAGAGAATACTAGTAGAAAGTATTTCTCAAGGATCCCAGATGCTTGATGTTCAAGAGGAGAGATGCCACATGTCTTCTTGAGGGGAAAGACATGTTCATATGTGCTTACTTGCATTAGTTTGCATTAGCTCTGTTCATTTATATCTTTCAGCTCTGATTTTCTGTTCCATATATTCTCCGAGTATCCCATGCTAGATTCAGGGGGAGCAAGACATCTAAGGGAAAGAAATCGTCAAATTAATTGCATATCTTTACTCTTGGGGACATGTCTAATCAAATGTGGTACTGAGTACTCACTCTCTACATATCATCCTAGTCTTGGTATTCTTGTGGTTTCTTCTGTTTTCTCTGGCTATTAGATGTATCTGTGTTATCTAACCTTGTTTACACAGGTCCATTCCGTCCTAAGCCTACTCAAGACCACAAGGTAAGTATATGCATCACAATCATGTGTATGAGGAATTCTTGCTGATGTACATACTGTTTGCAAGAAGGACTCATGAGCATTAAGGTATTTCCCTTAATACTTTTTGCTCTGATGGATATGGCCAAGATACATGTAACACATTGCCTGCTCTATCATGGTTATGCTCTCACATGCTTCCATATTTCATATTCACATGATCGCATACATATAGGGGGAGCCTATGCTTGTTACATGTCTTTCCAAAGCTTTACTTGCTATTCTTCATATCCTTATCTAAAGATTTGATGTATGTTGTCATCCATTACCAAAAAGGGGGAGATTGAAAGCACAAGTGCTCCCTAGGTGGTTTTGGTAATTAATGTGAACATATCTCTTGTTGGACTAACACTTTTATCTAGTATTTTTCAGATAAGTTCAACAGTGGAGTGGCATGGACTAAAGGATGTGGGAACTCCTTCAAGATGCTAAGGACAAAGAATTGGCTAAAGCTTAAAGCTCAAGACTCTTCATTTTTCATTTTAGTGATCCAAGATCACATTGAGTCTATAGGTAAAGCCAATACTATCAAGGAGGGATGAGGTGTTGCTTAATGAGCCTCTTGCTTCATGTGCTTAGTGATATGCTCCAAAACCCTCATCTACTTTCTCACATCCACAAATGACCTAATCCCAAAGCCAAAATCGGCCGTACCGATTCTTTCTATCCGGCGCCACCGAGTTTGGATGTCTTAGCCACTGCCACAAACCCTAGGCAAATCGGTCTTACCGATAGGGATCTCGGTCTCACCGAGATGGGATTGTAATCTCTCTCTGTATGTCCATTACCAAAATCGGTCTCACTGAATTTGTGTAATCGGTACTACCGAGATTACAATGCAAACTCTCTGGTTAACTTATTACCAAAATCGGTCCTGCCGAGTTTGAGTAATCGGTCCCACCGAGTTTGCCTCACCAACTCTCTGGTTAGCTAATTACCAAAATCGGTCTTACCGAGTTTGTGTAATCGGTCTCACCGAGATTAAGTTATGCCCTAACCCTAACCATATCGGTCTCACCGAGTTGCGTTTCGGTCCCACTGAAAATCACTAACGGTCACTAGGTTTACTAAATCGGTCCGACCGAGTCTATTGAATCGGTCTCACCGAGTTTGGTAAATTGTGTGTAACGGTTAGATTTTGTGTGGAGGCTATATATACCCCTCCACCTCCTCTTCATTCGTGGAGAGAGCCATCAGAACAAGCCTACACTTCCAGCATCCTATTTCTGAGAGAGAACTACCTACTCATGTGTTGAGGCCAAGATATTCCATTCCTACCATATGAATCTTGATCTCTAGCCTTCCCCAAGTTGGTTTCCACTCAAATCTTCTTTCCATCAGATCCAAATCCTATGAGAGAGAGTTGAGTGTTGGGGAGACTATCATTTGAAGCACAAGAGCAAGCAGTTCATCATCAATGCACCATTTGTTACTTCTTGGAGAGTGGTGTCTTCTAGATTGGCGACGTGTCACTTGGGAGCCTCCGACAAGATTGTGGAGTTGAACCAAGGAGGTTGTAAGGGCAAGGAGATCGCCTACTTCGTGAAGATCTACCGCTAGTGAGGCAATTCCTTCTTGGGCGACGACCATGGTGGGATAGACAAGGTTGCTTCTTTGTGGAACCTTCTTGGGTGGAGCCCTTCGTGGACTCGCGCAACCGTTACCCTTCGTGGGTTGAAGTCTCCATCAACGTGGATGTACGATAGCACCACCTATCGGAACCACGCCAAAAATATCCGTGTCTCCAACTGCGTTTGAATCCTCCAAAACCCTTCCCTTTACATTCTTGCAAGTTGCATGCTTTATTTTCCGCTGCTCATATACTATTTGCATGCTTGCTTGCTATGTGTTGTGAATGTTAAACTTGTTCCTAAACTCCACTTAAACTTAAATATGTTAAAAACTGCAACTTTGGTACTTAGTGTCTAATCACCCCCCCTCTAGACACCTCTTCTCAAGGTCCTACAGAAACAATTACTGGCCAATAATAGTTGACGACACATGCGATGACAAAAAAGAAGCATATTCCTTGTCCTAAGGGAAAATAACAACACGGTTGTGTTTGTCTAAAACGGTGTGAGCACGAGATTACAATATGGGAAGTACCCCGGACGAGATACGTTTTGGAAAAAGAACTATGGAAGATCCACATGCAGCGATGTGGGAAGACGAGCAGTGGAGCAAGGCCGGAGGGGATACCTGAAGGTCGTCGGGATGTAACTAGGTGAGCGGCGACGGGCGGAATCTGCCCATATTAGGGCAGCAAGCAGGTGGCGTACGCCCTACCGCGCCTGAGCTTGGTCAGAGAGAATGGCGTGTACCGTGGATCCACTACAACAAAAACGGCTTGTATGGTCGCTTTTTCCGAGACGCTATTTGTATTCATCTCTACGTCCATGAACACTAGCAAGCTAAAAACGCTTCTTAAGACGTTTATAGGGTGTCATAAACTTTTTCTTATAATTGGCCATTTAGAGAATAGGTATATAATTTTAATTAACTTAGAGACGATTTGTGAGACGTTTTATATACGACTATAATCAATTTTGTTGTACTCAAAAGGCTAATAAAATTGTAGTTGTGGTAAAATTCGAATAGATGACCCGAGTAATTGCACGAACAAATTGACGAAGAGGCATTTTGTTATTTGATTGTGACCTTAATCATCACATTCATAATATTCTCCTAAGTAATATTATATTACCTCTTTAATATTCTTATGTTAATACAAAAACCTTAATCATCTCTCCCTAGAACAAGAATTTTTAGTCATCCCAAAAATACAAGGGATTTAATGATTTGTCCTATTTTAGTTTGGCACTTGATGATTTGCAACATTTGATTTAGACTTGTATATACTTTACATTAATTTACTGATCATTTGCCCTTAGTGGCGTTTTGCTTATTTCTAATTTATTTAACTTGATAAATCCTGGTGGAATGACCTATATACCGTTTGGTAACTTTGCAATCTGCTTTGTACTACTATACGCGACTCCTGGACTAAACAAATCGAACTACTATGAGGGTTCATCCTTAGCACCGCCGCTGCTCTCCCGCCGTTGTTTGCCCCCAACCAGAGCTCTCAAGCCGCCGAAGGTCGCCACTTATCATAGATCTGACGCCACCGCCACTCGCCCCTAGCCTGAACTCCTGCTTCGCTCCATTCAGCTCCCCCGCCGCTCGACGGTGGTTCCCTCTGGCCAGAGCTCCCCTGCCGCCCCCCGCTGCTCCTCCCAGCCAAGTTCCCTAGCTGACATATGCTGATATCCTCCCTCCTGCACAAGTTCCCCTGCCACCCGACGCCGGTCTCCCCCCAGCCCAAGCTCCCCGGTCGCCTGGCGCAATGGCGGAGCTGGGATTATTCCTGGGAATTCCGGGCAGATCCTATATAACGCCCGTGTGCGTCCGTTCGTAGCTGCTTCACTGAAACGAAGCGAGCGAACGAGGCGCACGGGCCAGCCCAGTTCGAGCGAGACCTGATTTTGGGAACCTTCTAGTAGGTTCCCTAAACCAGTTTTTTTCTTCTTTTGCTAGTTTTTCATTTTTTTCCTGATTCTTTTTTTTGTTTTTCTATTTCTGTTTCTGTTTCTTTTCTTTCATCTTATCCTTTTCTGTTTTACTTTTATACTTTGTTTTCAAGAAAATGGTTCGAATTCCAAATTTTGTTCATGATTTAAAAAAATCATGGATTTGAAATTTTGTTCACGTAAAAAAAAATTGTTCAAAATTTCGAAATTGTTCAGCGTATATCACAAAATGTTCAATATGTATTTAATATTTGTTTAGTGCATATAACAAAATTATTCAATGTGTAGTTAAAAATTGTTGAACGTAGATTACAAAAATGTGCAATGTATATTTAAAATTTGTGCATCATATATCACAAAAATTTACACTATGTAGTTGAACATTGTTCGGCATATATTCACAAAAAAATTCAATGTATATTTGAAACTTATAAAAATTCAACAAATGTTAGGATTTTCATCAAACAAAAAAATTCAACAGAAAAATTCAATGTATATTTGAAACTTATAAAACTTCAATGTATATTTGAAACTTATTCACGTTTTTTTGTAAAATCATGTTTTAAAATTTTGTTCGAGAAAACATTATTCATTTTTTGAAGATGATTAAAAGACGGACCTACCTCTGTACATAATACCTATCTTTGAGCGCTCTAATTAAACATATGGTGAGTTGCTGGTGCAGTGGCGAACAAAGCTGCTGTATCGCGATTGGTCGCGGGTTCGACTTAACCGAACTCTGTATTTTTGACGTGGCATTTCCCTTTTTAGGTTTTCTCGTGGGAATGGGCCGACGCGTTTTACGCTAATCCTTCGGCGGAAGCTGCTCGTTTTGACGCACGCGAGCGTCAGCTAAGAGCACTCGGAATTCCGTGGACTACTTTGTACTAATGAAGTGTGCTTCAGGTTCACTTCTCCTGATTGGATGCTTCTTTGTACTAGTTTATAGAAAATGAAAGTAGTCTAGTCGATATTTCAATAATACTCTCTCCGTTCCTAAATATTTGTCTTTCTAGAGATTTCAACAAATGACTACATACGGAGCAAAATTAGTTAATCTACACTCTAAAATATGTCTATATACGTTCATATGTGGTAGTTCATTTGAAATCTTTAAACAGACAAATATTTAGGAATGGAGGGAGTATTTTGCAAATGCATGACATCGACTTTGCATGGTTGACATCCCAGTTAACCAGAACAAATTATAGTAAAAAAATGGAGAAACTGGAAAATCATAAAAATCAAAAGCAGTAAGTTATATTTGGTGAAATCCGCGAAGTGTTAGAGTAACTAGTACATTTCTTTTGTTATTCTTAAAATCCTGAGAACGCCCACATATGGCCGTTGACTTTTACAGAAGTTCAAAAATTTGGGGGGAAACCAAATTTGAAAATCTTTGCGTTATTGAAAAAAAAACATGAATTTGAAAAAGGTTCATGCCATCTGGAAATGATCGTGAATTTGAAAAAGTTCACCAATTCAAAGAAATATAATCACAAACTAAAAGATGAATTTAAAAATTATTAATGACCTCAAATTATTGTGAATTTGAAGAAAGGTTTGTGAACTTCAAATTATTGTGAATTTCAAATTATTGTGAACTTCAAATTATTGTGAATTTCAAATTATTGTGAATTTGAAGAAAGGTTTGTGAACTTCAAATTATTGTGAATTTGAAAAATGTTCACGGTTTGAAAAAATATTCATTAATTAAAAAAGTTTGGGAATTCTTAAAAAAAGTTCACAAATTTGTAAGAACTTCAAGAATTTGAAAAACAATAGAAAGAAAGGGAATTATAAAAAGTTGAAAGTAAAAAATAAATAAAAACTAAAACAAAAAGTAAAAATAAAAGATAAAGGCAAAAAAAGGAAAATCCAGGAAAACATAGTAAAACGTGACCGAAATTAACCGAAACAAGATAAAGATAACTGACTTAAAAACCTGACAAGCTTCCGGATGCTTCCTATAATCAGACCGAGGAAGCTTTTGGGGGCCTTGAAAACCAAGAGCAAGAGGGGGGTTCATGCTTGTTCCTTAGTTGGGCCGGTCATTTATAACATATCAAGGGAAGGGGGTCTGTAATGTTTTCTAAAACCAAATGAAGCAACGGGAGGGCCTCACGATAACAAGAATTCCATGGCGCGAGATGTTGCAACCTGCCATGCCTCCAGATGGAAATGGTGACAGTGGCCCTGCTGGATGCTCGAGCCAACCACACGATTTGCTGGAATCGGTGTCGCAGGTTTATTTCGAACCAACTGCATTTTTCCTCCAACCGAAGTTGGGTGTGGACTATGACCGGCGGCATGAGATGCTCGAAATGGGAGGCGGTGCGGTGCTTCAAGTGAGGTACTACATTGACCACTGTTAGAAGCTTAAATGAACGCGGGGAATGAGAAGCCTCCCCTCTGATAAAGCTGCGGAGACCAAACCAGATGTTGCCTCAAGGAGGAGCCACCCCCTCGCGCATCACATTCGGCTGTTTCGACCGACTCATCACCGCCGCACCACAACTGGCGTGACAAGGTCGTGAAGGAGGAGGAGCTCGCCTGGGCGCCTCCACCATTTCCTCGACATGGCAACAACACATCGTCACGTAGCACCCTGACTTCGGCCAAGAGGGTGGCACATGAGGACGAGCGGCAGGAGTGGCGCAAGGCCGAGCCACATTTGCCACATCGGACACCGACAATGTATCAGTGATCAACTGGTCTAGATCGGCTTGGAGGAGTCTCTGCGAGTCGCCTCCCCCGTCGCCGACAAGGGCTAGGTGAAGGGATGGCACGCCGGGGCGGCGTGCGCGGTCGACACGACAGCGCGTGGAGGAGGGGCAAGCCCAACTTCAATCTACCACTTCCTTTATTATTTTTGTTAAGCTACATCGATATTACTTGGATATGTATATTACCCAATGAAGTTTGATATTTTTTTGAAAAAACAAGCATACGGGTTTATCCAATAAAGGATACACCTAAAAAAATATTTATCGATATATGCGTTTTTTTAACACATACATATATGTGATTACTTAGAGCTGCCAAACTATTCACATTTAATTAAATTTGGCCTTTCAGAATATTTTCGCTTAACAAAATTTGGCGCTACAGATGTTTTCTTTATGGCGCGCAAGACTTCCCGCGACTCTAAATTTTCTTTTTCATATATTATCGCCTGCTATTTTTCCTCCACGCCATCTTCCCCACCTCCCCGTTATCCAACCTCCCAATTCCTTGCGCACCGCCATTCCCGCACACCGCATGGTGGCAGCCTCATCCTCAAGCGCTGCCGTCCGCCGCTAGTTCCGCCCACCGACGACTCCCTTTGTCCTCCATCAACAAGGTTGTCCGTCATCCTCACCATGACGAAGCGGTGCTCCCCCCGACTTCGTCCTCACCATCATGAAGCCGCATCCGAGCCGATCTCATCCTTCACACGAACCTGCGCCGTTTGTCCATCTGTACACCACCCAGCAAGCAGCTCTCGCCTCCATCTAGCATCTTCAACCTCCACCACGTCAAGCAGGTGATCCCTTGAATCCCATAGCCCCTCCAGTTTTACCATTAAATCAACCCAAGTGGCTCCTTCATTTATGCATCTCAAATCTTGATCCTCTTCTCCTTCGTCTCCTTACTTCCTTCATGTAGGCAATGCACTCTAAGTGTTTGTTGAATTGCTTGCTTGCCTAGGTATCAATTCTGACAGATTTTCTTTGAAATATGTGAGCAACTGTTTGGTCCAATCAAACTTTATATGGTAAAATTCACAAGTAGTACAAGTGGTGTTAGATAGATTGGCCAACGGAGTGAACGAGCGACCAAGGGGAGGCCAATTTCAAACAAAAAGCAAAATGTGCGTAAAAATAGATGCAGCTCACAGCCTCACATCCTCACAACATAAACTGGAACAAGATGTACATCTTATATACATATATCTATATTGCTTGTTGTTTCACCATTGTTACCTGAGATAAAAATTTCAAAAAGTACTGTCACCTATTCTCTAAATCAGAACATGTCCAGTACTAGTACAATGTTAAAAAAGCATAGCACAAAAATCCTGGATGATCTGAATCTTATGCGGGTCTCTCAACATGAGAACACAATTACACAGACGACATTGAACTTTATGCAGGTCTCTGAACATTGAACATCACTGAATTTATTCAAGTCTCTGAACATTGAACATCATTGAATGTATGCAAGTCTCTGAAAATTGAACTTTATGCAGTTCTCTGAACATTGAACATCACTGAATTTATGCAAGTCTCTGAACATTAAACTTTATGCAGGTCTCTGAACATTGAACATCACTGAATTTATGCATGTCTCTCAACACTGAACATCACTGATTTTTTTTCTTGAAACATACCTAGCTTGCTATTGCAGTCTTGACTGGCAGTTTGGGGGAAGGATAAGGAGGAGAGACGAGCGATGCGTCTGTGCGTGGGAGAGTTGTCGCTTCATTGGGCTGTGTAATATTGGGCTGGGCTGAATGCTTACTAGTAATAATTTTTTTTAGTTTTGGAAGGGGGGAGAGTGTCGTTGCCCCCTTTGGCCTCCATGAGGCTTTGCCAGTGCAAATAACCTCACATTCCATTTACGCTGGAGCATAAAACATGATAGTGTTTGGTTTCACAGGCTGCAATGTACTATGCTATTTTGTACTAATTTTAGTCTGTCCTACTCCCTCTGTAAACTAATATAAGAGCGTTTAGATCACTATTTTAGTATTATAAACGCTCTTATATTAGTTTACGGAGAGAGTATTTCCTACCTCATCTTAGTGCAGTCCCAATATTTTGTTAGTTTTGATTCTTGCATCTTAGTTGAAGGGAGGTTTTAATGAGCAGCTCTCAGATTTTGTACTAAATGATTGTTGTTACAGGTTTGTATGTTGCTATGTGCGTTACAGTAACTTCTGAAGTGCTTTTTGAGTGCCTTTTCAGTTACATGTGTGTATGGGTCATATTTACGGCAAGATCACCTTATTCACTGGACTCCAACATATACCGTTTGCGACAACTAGATTCGCTTCAAAAACTTGTAAAGCATAAAGAGGCTAGTTATCTAGCAGATGTAAGATAAACTGGAGTGTGATGTGACATCCCAAAGATAAAGATATGAGTATTAATATACTATTATCCTGTTCTTATTTCAGGTTGATCTCAATGAAAGAATTGTTGGCAGTGACCTCCCAAACGAATCACATAAGGAAGCTGAAGAATATGCTCCATTGAATGCTATGTAGGTGATGTAATAGTTTCTTCACTAATAAATATTCTACTTCATTCTCATACTTAAACAATTGTTCATCATAAGTTGCAGGAACTACATCCTAGCGATTGTGCGGGAACCAAAGAGTGTTACACCGGTTTATCGTCACCACAAGAAAAAAATGTTCGCTAAGGTGTGTGCATAAATTTCTGCTTTGTTATTAAAAATGCCTATGTTTTGTATAAGTTTACTTACAATTGAACTGAAACCTCAATTGTAGAAAGGACACATCGAAAAGTTTGATAGGGCCAATGAAGGAAGTGTAGAATCAACTTTGCCGGACAAGCAGATCACTACCCAGGAATTGCATCCTAGTTTTTCTATGAGAACCAAAGAGGATTACACTGGTTTATCTTTACCACACATGGTTGCTATGGTGTGTGCGCATAATCTTTTTACTTCATTACAACCAATGCCTATGATTGTGTATGTTTATGTCGTACTAAACTGACCCTCAGGTGTAGAAGGCACACATTGAAAAGTTTGATAAGGACAATCAAGGCCGCGCAGAATCAACCAAAGAGGGTTACACCAATCATGCAAGTGCAGAATTTACTTTGCCAGATAAGCAGATTACTGCCCAGGAATTGCATCCTAGCTTTCCTTTGAGAACCAAAGAGGATTACACTGGTTCATCTTTCCACACATGGTTGCTAAGGTGTGTGTGTATGCATAAACTTCTGATTCATTGTCAAACAATGTCTATGTTTTGTGTATGTTTACTTACAACTGAACTAAACCTCAACTGTAGAAAGCACACATTGAAAAAAATTGATCATGGGGTCAATCAAGGGTGTGCAGAATCAACTTTGCCGGACAAGACTAACCAGGAATTGCATCCTATAAATTGCGCAAGAACCAAAGAGGGTTGCACCAGTTTATCTTCACTACATGAACACACAGTTGCTAAGGTGTGTGTGCATGAGCGCTTAAATTTCTGCTCTCTTATCAAACAATGTCTATGTTTTTTACAAGTTTACTTACAACTAAACTGAACCTAAACTATAGAAAGCACATGATGGTCCGGAAGCATCAAATACCATGATGGTCCTTCATATAATGATATTTGATGCTTATGAATGTGATTGGTGATATGGGTGGATGCTTTTATGTAACAATATTTGTTGATCATTCTGCACAAGCATATGGCATGATAAAGTTATTGGATTTGAAATGGCGAAGTACAAATTTGGAATAAATCAAATATTTTTTAAAGTAAAACATTACGTGGTTAAAAAATCTTTTGTATATTTAGAGATGAATATAACGTCGGTACCTAGCGTCTATAGGAATGGGCCTAGGGCCTATGACGAATGAAATGGCCCTATTAGTAGGGACATACAAGCGCACCTAATAGAACGACTCTACATATCTAGAGACGCTTCTGAACATCCAAATATAGTGTGTCATATCTAGAGACGCCTTTGGACGTCCCAATATAGCGTCTCATGCCATGTATAGACGCTAAGCCAGCGTGTCTATATGTTTTGAGACGGTCCGTGAGGAGACGCTCCAAAGACGCTTTACTAAGTCAACTCTATGGTTGCCTAGAGATGAAATAACGCGTCTCTAGATTTGGAATATGACGTCTCTACATGCAGTTTTTATTGTAGTGATCGGGACGTGCTGCCTCGGCGCTGTCGAACGGAGAAACTATGCACTTCCTCCCTTTCCGCCGGCAGACGGGATGCGGCCGGATCAGTGACCAACAGTGAGAGAGAGAGAGAGAGAGAGAGGCCACCGTAGCCTTGTGTGAGATACTCTGAAGAGAGACAAACCGGGCAGGCAGGCTCCCTTGTATATAGTGGAGCGGACTTCCTTTTTCTCCATAAAAATCGTTTTATATTCTGTGTACGTGCCATTGAGCGCTATAACTTTATTTAAAAATAACGCGCCAATGCGTCAAGTCGAACTTTGTTTCGTGCACGTGTGGTACACGACCTCCCTAGGTAACCAACCGCTACACGCGTTCAAATTAGCACGTGGGCTACCATTTCGTAAAGAAATGAGCTCCACCGCGTACCCGCGCGGGTGTGGCTGGGCACGAAGTGTGAGTACGTGCACGGTGCACCTATTCTCTTCTTGTATACGTACACCACCTACGTGGGCTTGTGTGAGAGAGATACAAACCTAGAGAGATATAGTGTGTGGGTTCGTGAGAGTTTTTTTTGGGGGGGTGGGCAATCAAAAAATGTAACATATGCAATGTGTGTGAAATACAGTCCTAGATATATCATATATATAGAGGGGGCGATCCACGAGAAGAGAGTGGAGGTATCATCGGCTTGAGGTGTCCATAGAATCGAAGAGAGGGATGATGTGTGTGTGTGTGTGTGCGCGCGCGCGCGATCGATAAAGAGTGCCATCGAATTTGTGTGTGCCCACGTCAAAGATATAGAGTGGCTGGCCTACTGGAACGTGAGAGGGGACATGTGCAGTTTGTCTTTTTGGCATGGATACCTACCTACAGCGCTCGACTATCGGTGTGTGGTGAGGGGAGAGGGAGGCCTAATTAACTATAGAGGTACAATGTCTGGTATATGTGTGGAGGAGGAGAGAGGCCTACCTCATGAATTAATGAGATCGATCTACCTCATGTATTAAGGGAGATCGATCGACATCCATGCATATGTGTAGGAGAGGAATAAGGTTGGGAGAGAGACAGAGCTAGAGTGTTGGAGGGGGGTGGTAGTGGAGTTGCTTCTAACAAATGGTGGGATAGGCTTGCTAGACAAACGGAGGGCACGCCCGCAATATCAATAAGAGAGGAGATGGTTGCTTGTCTGTGCACGTGCGTGTGAGAGATGGGTCAAGAGGCATGCACGAATGACGAGGGGGGACGATATGGCTCTGGTAAGCAGATGTAACTACATAGGAAGATCAATCACCCTTTGTTAGAAAAAGGAGAGACATAACTTGTGAGGTACGTCGATCGATTGGGGGGGAATAGTTAAAGTCGATCTAGGTATATGTTGGGAGATCGATCGCTATACATGCATGTGTGTGTGTTAGAAGCAAATGAGGCACGGGGAGAAGGATAGAGAGAGAGGGATGCATCTAGGAGGTGGTATGAGAGGCATACTATACCGAGGGGGAAGGAGTGTGCGAGTACGAGATCGATGAAAATAGTGGTGGGAGTGAGGCATGGACGGTGATAAGAGAAGAGGGGAAGCTTGTATTTGTGCTAGGCACACCTGGCTACAGAGGCATATCGATCGATGTGTGCCGTAAAGAAGGAGCTGGGGGGCCTACACACACCGTGGGTGAACGGCCTAAAGTGAAAAAACGAATTTGCGCGATGGAGCTAGAGAATGCTGAGGGAGGGTGAGAGGGATGCGTGCGTGTGCATGCACGAGAGGAAGTTAACGCTAGCTACAAAGATAAGAGGATTATGTGGGTGTAAAAGACAAATAGAGATCATACTTCATTATAAAAAGCGAATTTGGTTATTTGAAGAATTTATCATAGTGTTTTTAACCGACGCATTTGTGAATATATATAACGGTGATACACATGGTGTGGTTATGAACATGTTATACTACATATAATATATTTTATCTCTACTCTTATAAAAAAACAGAGTTGTTGATGATGGTGTGCCTGTCATTCTGCAATATAGGTCGTCCGATTTATATCTGGTGGATAACAAGGATACTATGGCAATTTTGAAAAAAGATACCCACACCCCTCTCAATATTTGCAAATTAGCCCACTTCATCATGTTGATGTTCTGTGGAACGCATTGACATCTTGCTAGTACTACGTATAATACATAGAACATTGATTATAATTTGGGCTAATGTGTGGCTTTTGCAGCTCACGTCTAAATACTTGTCATGATGTAGGGGGCGGGGCACTATACTTTGTGTGATAAACACGGTGTACGTATGGAACATGGTTTAGAATATGAATATATATATATACAGTTAGTACATCAAATATACTATTATTTGGAATCAACATCAAGTGTATTCAAAAAATAGAATTCGAGTTCATGTAGTACACATAGTTCATATCTACCTCTATAGTAATCATGTGGTGTGTTGTTAAGTTAATACATGAATGATGGTTGAAGTTGGCAACAATCATGATTGTAGATTCTTATTGCAATAGAGAAACGAATTCAAATTCAATTCGAATTGCAGCGGTAGTATAGACATTTGGAATGCACTGAAATGTTGGCATGAGTAGGTTACATGCATTGTACAACAAGCGAAAAAAATTTAATTGGACATAACGTGGATTCATACTCCCTCCTTCCATCTATATAGGGCTTAATGAGTTCTTTAAGACCGCCTTTGATTATTGACAAGATTAATAGTACATGACATGCAGAATGTGAAAATTATATCATTGAAAGAACCTTTCACGGATGAATTTAACGGTGTGCTTTGTGTAACTTGCATGTCATATATTATTGCTCTAATATTTGGTCAAAGTTAGCATCGAAAAACGCATTAGGCCCTATATAGATGGAAGGAGGGAGTAGCTTTGAATAGCATTTGTATAGTAAAACGGGGCAAGACTCTCTCTTTGTGTGGTGTGAATAGTTTTATTTTTTTCATTTTCTTTTTGGTTGAGGGAAGTGCGAATTGATTTGGTACATACAAGTACAATATTACTACATGTTAGGCTTGTCCCTAAAATTCAACCCGTGTCTTGTTATATCCCGAAAATTCAGATATCGTGCTCCCAAAACTGGCGCTTTCACAACCCGCGCCTTGCTATCCCGAAATTACAATGCGCGCGAAAAGTCCCTCCAGCTACCAAATTCCGACACGTGAAATACCCCTTCTAACCCTGAGCCGAAAGGGCTGCTAGTTCAAATCAGTGGGGGTACTTCTGTAACACACCCTACATTTTGGACAAGCGCTTCCCTAAGTCATGGTTCACCCCCTTCCATCGCCCCCTTTTCGCCATTCAAAATCCCAGGCCGCCATAACCTCTCTGCTGTAGCCGCGAAACCCCACCCTCCTCCGTCCGCCACCTCACCGTTACCCAGCCGGAGCCTCTTCCCCGACGACGTTGTCCACCACAACAGCTCGACGTACCTCGTCCACCTCCCCGGATGAGGATTTGTCGTCCATCTCGTCGTCTCGCCGGTTCAGCCGCCCCGTCCTCCACCACCAAGGAGTTGCCCCGACGATTGCCTCGTCTATCACGGCTACTCCATCCCCACAACGCGGCCTTAACCTGCTCCACCGGAACCGCAGCATCCTCACCGACTCCTCGGACGAAGCCGAGGCCTACTCGGCGCCACCAAATAGGTTGTACACTCATCGCATCGCGCCTTCTCCTTAACTCGACCTCCTAGCACCGACGGTGCTCCATCCCGCACACCCATGGAGTGGCTACCTTGAAGCCGGCGCCATGGGCAACATCTCCATGGCGGCTCTCCCCTAGTGTGAGGCCCCTTCGGCGATGGCGTCCATACCAGCTGGATCTGCTGCAGCTGCTCTGGCTCTCGCTCGGTCGCTCGTGCTGCTGTTGCTACTCCGGCTCTCGCTCGATTGCTCGCTCGCCTAGCTGCTGCTACTCCGGCTCTCGCTCGCTCGCTCATGCTGCTGCTCTTGCTCTCCCCCTTGCTCGTGTTGCTGCTACTGCTCTCCCCCTCGCTCGTGCTGCTGCTCTGCTTCGATTTAGCTACACTTCAGTCGACTGAATTGACTTTTGGGTCAGTCGATTTTCAGGGGGTGGGGGGCTCGCCGGAGTTAAGGACGAACCACCAACAGCGGGGACGGGGGCTCGCCGGAGAGGCACCCCACTATCTATCTTAGGGTTCAGGGTGGGGGCTGGGGGCCTAGAGGGCTGGCCGGGGCGGCGGGGCGGCGGCGGACCGGCAGTGGGTAGTTGTTTCGAGGTGGCGAGGTGGCGCTGGGGCCGGCGGTTCGGCCGGTGGTGGCTAGAGGCTCAAGGGGGTGCAGGTTGAAGATGAACTACAGGCCCTCCCTATACTACATGTCAAGTGCCTCTCTGCTACCATTGCGTTCAGTTTCGACAGTAACATTCAGATTCCACAGTAAATTTCTGTTTCGACAGTTAAGTTCAGAGTCAACAGTTTTTACCTCATCTGTTGTAGTCAAGTGGTTTTTGGTGATGTAATTTTTAGATCTATTTTACATAATCTATTCGAGATGTTATTAGAATCCCACTTGAGATTGACGATGTTTGTCTTGTGCTGCTTCAGCCGTGACGTCTTACGGCTCACCGGAGCTGCTCCAATGACAGAATGATCCATCACAACAGAGCAGTGCCCTGGAAGCCGTCTACAGATTCCTCAGATCTTCCTCCACACCTCCAATAGCCACCTCTGCCTCAACTGCTTCAGCGACCAACCCAATGATGCTGAGGTCGACACGGCTACGCCAAAGAGGTTGTACACTTGTTGCATCAATTATTACTATACATTCATGTTGATCCATTAGGGCTATTTTGGTTCAACGGAAAAACATACTAATAGGGAATTTTCCAACGGCACTCTACTATTCAATTATTCATGCATTTTGTTGAAAGGAATGAAGCAAAACATCCCCCTAGACTTACTTTTCAAAATCCTATGCATGAAAACAAGACCAAGTGCATTAGTGGCAGAATAACATTCTAACTGTACACGCTTTCATATGGTTTCACTTTATTTTGGCCATGTTTCTTTGCATTCCTATGCTCTTCCAATTCCTATAAACCAAACACCCAAGTTGACAGAAATCCACTGTTTACAAATGCTCTATTTACCATGTGCATTCCTACCCTATTCCGGTGTTTTTCCTATCCCTGCGTTTTTTAGAATCATGCAAGCCAAATGAGCCCTTATAGAATTACTTCAGTTATAGGTAGGTCTCGAAGGGAACTTTGTGTGGTTTGTCCTGCTCCTTCTGCGACGTCGTCCACCTCACCTGAGCTGCTTCACCGACAGAAGCATCCACCAAACCAGACATCACGACTCCTGACCGTCTTTCGCCGCCTCAGATCTCCTTCCCTGCCGGCAGCACCCACCGCAACGGCATCACCATCATCGACTCAGCAGATGAACCTGAGGACTACACGGGTCCACAAGAGAGGTCACACTCTTTTGTTTCTACTTATGTTATGCATTGCTTAAAATTGCTTGCTACTTTATCGTCCTGTTCACCTCCTGGACTCCAAGTCAGGTCCAAATTAATGTTCAAACTTGAGTTCTAAATTAGTTGTGGGGCACATATCAAGGAAGCAATGAATAGTATCTCTGTCTAATATCTCGTTCACCTAGGGTATGCCTATGTTGTTCATCTTGGGTGGGAAACAAATAGTAAAGTAATCATCATCTGTATTTTTATTAAATTAAAGAAATCATCAGCCTGCTATCATTTTTTTGGATCCATCCACTAGTCGTTATCATCACTCTAAATTTCTGCATGCTCTCCTTACATAATCTCACTATATTTTTTTCGTATGCATGTCATATATTGTACACAGTCATGCTGAACATGTAGAGAAAAAGAGAAGAGTTTTGCACGGCAATACAATGTCATGCAGACATCGATCCATGGTGGGTTCAATGGCAAACCCTTCCCACCCCTCTCCAGATTGTAATCCAGAGGAAGATATCTGTTCTGAGGCGGATTTAGACGCCGCTGACCACTCCTATTTACCCCCCAAGGTGTTTTCTCTACCTTGCCATGATGATGTTAGTCATATCATGCATATGTTGCCTTGAGATGCCTACTTTTTATATCATATGTGTCATCTACTTAGTTTGGACATGTTCTGCAATGCCACCTGTTTCGTTTCTATATCATATATGGTAATTATTCTGTCTCATGTCTTTTAGCCAGCTATAACATATGTGAAATGTGCAATGCCATCCTGTTTAACTAGGCATCGTATATTTGAATGATATCTTGCCCATCCTTTTCTTCATTACATTTCCATTTGTCGACAATGTTTGTACATTAAACTACTCTTCCTGTGAATCAGCCATTTGGGTGGGAGATGGAAAAATCTAGAGTGAAAACAAGGCCTTCAGAGCATACAGTGCTACCTGTCGAAGCAGATCTCTTGTTGGGTCCTGAGAGCTCCTCAGATATGGATTCAGAGACAGATGACTAGTCCTATTCCCCCACCGAGGTGTATGCTCTAACTTGGCACGATTATACTGCTCATATCATGCATATGGTGTCTTGCATTGCATAGTTTAGACATCATATACACAATATTCAACACCATGTTCTTAGTTCGGACATCATATCGAATGCCCTTTGTTTAGCATATAAATCACATATGTGAATTAAATGATGCTATCCTGATTACTTAGATAACATGTAGGTGAATTATGTCATGTGATCCTCTTTAGTTATTCATCATATCTTTGAATTATGTTATGCTATGCTATCCAGTTTAGATAGACATCATAAATGTGAAATTATGTCATGCTATCCATTTTAGTTAAACAATATACATGTCAACTATTTCATGCCCTCTTTTTTCCACACTATCTATTACATCTGTCTCTCATATAATGTTTATACATTCAACTATGTTTCCTATTTATCAGCCATTTGAATTGGAGCGGCTGATGCCAGTATCTAGCGGACTAAAAACACAGTCTTCAAATAAAACAGTGCTACCTCTTGGTGGAGATAGCACCCCTGTTATACTTGCACGAGAACAAGCCCTACCACACATAACCCAAACTCTCGCAGATTGTACCCCTACTACGATGGACAGAGAACCAGCTTCACCAAATCTAACCCCAACCCCAGCAGATAGTAACCCAGTTCCTGTTGACACAGTATCATCTCCACCACAGAGCTCCCAAACAAGAGCAGTTAGTAAGGCAGCTCCAGTGCCCAAAGGGCCAGTACTACCACGGCGAACCCCAACTCCACCAGTTAGTATGCCTATTCCTATGGAGGAAGCACAACCAGCTAGTCGGAGTTTAGCATCTATCGCATTTGATGTTCTTAAATCGTATGTGCGTATCTTCCCATCTTGGAAATATTATACTGAAGATGAAGGAAAATGCTAGTTGCAAGTGTTTGTCCAGGAGTTATGTGTAAGTAATGTTATTCATGGCAATTACATTGCTTTGGCCCATACATCCTATCTCCATGATGGTTATAATACAACAAATTTCTCCATTTTTCTCTACAGAGAAGGACCTATTTGGAAACTCGGGATGAGGTAACCTGTGCTAATACCTCTGCTATCTTCAAGAATGCTTGGTGGCAGAATCAGGGTTACCAGAAAAAACATACTTCACCGGCAAAGAAACTCATCAAATTCCCTTACGTTCTCCTGAGACACATTTACTGGATGATTACTAGGAACGCCTTGTTCTGTACTGGTCCCGAAGCAAGAATGTGGTAATGTCTATGAGCTCATTTTCTATTTTTAAGTACTATATTCTTGTGTCTTACTGTACTCTGTTCATGTAGAACAAGTGCCTAAACCTGAAAAACAACTGTTCTATTTTAAGATTCCATTGCTATCATAGTTCAAAAAAGCGCTAGGCGTTAATTGTGCGTTTTCCACCGCCTTGCGCTTTACTGACCAAAGCGCATGCTTATGCACAGATTAAGCATAGTTATGCGCAATGCATTTTGCCAACGCCTAGATCCTAGGCGCACTTAAGCGCTTGCTTAGGCGCGCCTTTTTTATCTATGAATGGTATCGTGTATACTGCTTTGCTCTTGTATGACTGTATTTACTAATACAAACTTATTTTTAAATTGAAGGATCCAATCGAAACTCCAATGACACAGCAGGTATGTTCACGCATATTTTTTTAACATGTTTGCTCTTATCAATAGCTCAGTTGATTTCAATTTCAATTGTGTATACAGTTGACTTCTCGTATCATGCACATTACTAGCATCACAACGGAGCCAATAGTGTTGTTGTACATGTAGACCCGTGGTACCCATCTGAAATCTTGTTGTGTCGTGTAGTTTCCCACGCTTTGTATTCCTTCACTGCTGCTTTGTCTTGAACTGATATGATTTGAACCGTGTCTCTATTTTGATTTGGCAAGACAATACAGTGACCATAGGACATAGATATATGTTTGTTTGATGCTTTTACTATGTACTAGTACTTGGCAATAGAATACTTGGTAGTTTAATCCTGTCCACCTTACTAATGAACTGGTTCACCGAAATGAGTTTCATATACTAGTCCATGCTAAACCTGTTATGTGTCTGCTCGTTTCTTCTTTTAGAATGCTGACAGAATATTGGGGAAGAGTGTCTTATTAAGCAATGGTAAAGGAAGTAATGCAGATAAGGTTCAGGATAGTGACACATCCTTGTTGTTCTCCAACAAAGCTGATAAAACAACTAAGGAAGACTATCTTGAAGACAGTGAGACAACCCCAAAGTCTTGTCTTGGTTTAGTGTTCGAGTTACTGGCCACTACTGCTTGCAAAAGCTATTCAAACTCACTGTCTGAATCAGTTGGGTTTCTTGAGTCTCAACTACAAGCTGAAAGACACCGATCAGCTGTGTTGTGACAAGAAGCGGAAGGACTGCGGAAGTCCCTGGAGCATTCAGATGCATACTTTCTGGTGCAGCAGCAAGCGTTGGAGGATTTTAGCGCCAAACAGGACAAAGCTAATAAGTTTGCTAAGCTTATTGCCAGCATGGTGGATATCCAGGATAACGTTTCTTGAGCTCTTCTGAAGTTGTTTCAGTTATGCTCGTGTTTTGCTGCTGCGTTTATTTGCACTGGTGGCAAATTTTGACGGCCAGTGTATGTAATATTCTGCTTTGTTCCCTATATTTGCACGGGTGGCGAACTTTGATGCCCAGTGAATGTAATATGTGTAATAGCGGTAATATGCTAGCGTTAATTGCTTGCTTATTTATTTCCTTATTGTCTTGTTTAGTTGTTTGCTTGTGAACAACGACTACATAAGTTATTCTGTAAGTTATTTCGTAAGGGGCTGATTTGGATCCATATGTTTCATGCTATGGTTAGATTTATCTTAATTCTTCTTTCGTAGTTGCGGATGCTTGTGAGTGGGGGTAATCATAAGAGGGTTGCTTGTCCAAGTAAGGACAACACCCTAGCACTAGTCCACCCACATATCAAATTATCAAAATAGTGAATGTGAATCAACTAAACACGATGAACGTAAGTAGACTAGAATTCCCATGTGTCCTTGAGAATGGTTTGCTCATTGTAAGAAGTACTTTCGGTTTGTTCTTTGATATAAAAAGGATTGGGCCATTTTTCTGCACTCTTGCTACTAGTGTTACCTGTTAGTTTTTACGAATTACCTTTCTACAAAACTATCTATTACCGCTAATTTCTGTACCTACAACGAATACCTTGCTGAAAACCGCTTGTCATTTTATTCTATTCCTCGTTGGGTTCGACACTCTTACTTATAGAAAGGACTATGATTGATCATCTATACTTGTGGGTCATGAGGTTCCGGAAGTGGTGTGTCGGCCATGGTTTGCAGGCGGTTACCCTGCGCAGCGTGGGTTGCGGGTGGTGTCGGGGAATGACCTTTGCTCAAGGTGCTATAGTTGGGCTCCCCCGTATGGGAGTTTGCAGCAAACAGTAAGCCTTTTCCCCCTATGAGGAACCTATGTATCAATCCATGGAGGTATAGGTTCTTCCAACAATTGAATGCCCTGCAACACAAGTAAAACCCCTATTGTGCCCCAACAATCCTAATGGGGTGTCAATCCCTGCTAGACTTGCTAGTCGAACATGCCTCTTAAAAAATAATGTGTGTTAAATATTTTTAGTATTATTGGAATAAAATAAAACTAAAATAAAAAAGCATGTAAAGGTTGTTGGAAGGTGATTCTTATGATGGAAATTGGACTAGGCTTCATAGATTCACCAATTGTAACTCTCCAATGCATAAAACGTGTGAATGGTGAATTTCTCATGTGTATAGGTGCAATATGGAACGCTGATGTTCATGCCAGACAAGTAAATGTTGTGACAATATATATAGGCAGTACAACCATAATACTAAAGACCAAGACCCTCTCATGCATCTTTAGCTAAATAGCCCATCCATAGACCAAGACACTCCGCATCATCTGGACATTATGTGTAAACATGTGTATAAGTGCAAACATACTGTTATGATTATGGAATTATTCATCCTCTAGTAACCCTTAACCCTTAGTGGCAACAATTCTAACAAGCGTTTTCCATTTTCAGTCACTATGGTAGATTACTTGCAAGACTTGAACCCAACTAATGGACATCTCTTCCACTACTGGCTACTAATCTAAACTAGAGAAGAGAAGACAAGCAACCGGAAAGAATTATGCATCTATATATTAAACATGAATCATGAAAAAATCTGAAAATATAGAGTTAATCCATCACATGATCTATATCACCACCACAAACTCATCTGATAAACTACAATCATGTAGGCTAGCTCAAGTAGCTATTGTATTGAACATGAAAAAAATATCTAGGTGGACTATGATGAACCCGTAGTCCGGGGGTGGACTACTCACAACACATCTTGGAGATGAATTCCTCGTCCGGCAGAGTTCCGGATCAGGGCTGAAAATGAAGATCGCCTTGGAAACGTGATGTGGTGGCGGCAGAAAAATGGTCGATAATTCTGCGGCACGAAAGGAGGTATATATAAGCCAGGGGCAACGGAGGCCTGCCGCGAGGGCCCACGGGCTTTTGGCGCCCCTTATAGGCGCCTCCAGCCCAGGGGCGCCTAGGGGGGAGCCTAGGGCCTGTGGCCAACACCAGATGCGGGGCCAGGTCCCCATGGGTCCTTATGTTCCTCAATCTTTCGAAACAATTTTTTTAATTTTTTCTGCCACATTTTCTGAGTATTTCCTTGAAAATGCAAAAACAACAAAAAACATGGACTGGCACTTGACACTGGATAAGTATGTTAGTCCAATAAAATTCAATAAAAATCTTGCCTTGAGTGTTTAAAATTGATAGCGATACAACATGAATCATACAAAAATTATCGATATGTCAGTGACATATCAGCATCCCCAAGCTTAATCCATGCTCGTCGTCGAGCATGTAGATGATAAAAAGGATAATTTTTGGATGATGAATGCTACCAAACATGATCTTAGATTAATTGATGTGTTGCTTGTGGTGGATCTAAGTCAATAAAAGAAACATTTGGAAATGTCTATATTAACAATGAAGTTCATACATATTCTTTGATAATATGATGCATTAAGTCAAAATCACAAATGCCAAAGGTTTAGAAGGAATGCCAAGCTAAATGGATAAAACAATGATAATCATTCATTCATAGCCTATTAACCTGGCAATCACTTCTAGACTAACCCTCAGTACAAGACCGAATACTATCACTTGTTGTATGTTTGCTCTATTTCACAATCTTCACAAATTTAGAATCTTGCAACAATGCAGCTGACCATTAGAATCTTCACAAGTATGAGTTTATGCCCTTAGCCAGGCAAAGAGAAATAACGATGGGGTTTTAAAGAAGTGAAAAACAAAATCCTATATGGGGTTCCGGCACTAGTGTCATGCTCATGGTTGCCGCCTGATCCTATTCTTCCTGTGGAAGTAGCAACTTCAGGAAGCTGGAGCTAGTATCAATCACAAGTGGGTCTATAGAAACACTATCACGTTGAAGCTTTGTGAGCCACAACAGTCATCCACCGCGCAGAACAGATTCATCAAAGTCCCCATGGAGCATAAGCCAAGGGCATGAAAATTCAAAATTCGCAAACTCCATGAGGCCCCGCCATAGGAGAAAGCCAAATCTACCCACCATGAGTCATCGGTGTTGTGCTGGACTAAGATTTTCTTAGTAAACGATCTGACTCTATTGATAAACTAATTAGAGTACATCAGATAGAAGAAAAATAAAACATAATGAATGAGAAAGATCCTTTATACAACTAAAAGTTACATTGAAGACCTTTGAAGTCGTCGACTCTAGCTCCACCTTTTGCATATTGACGCTCTTCCAAAAATCTGGTGAAAAAACCATATAAGACCAAACAAGCACAAGCTGGAGTAACCTCAATGACTTTGAAGAGCCAATTGAGTAGCCCACCCCAATAAGTGAGAACCCGTGATCACTGAACGAGTTGTGGCCAGGGCACACCTCTTACAAGGCAGGCTGCCCAACAGTTAATTAATCTAGATACTATTGGGGAGGAAATTTGTTAGCACAAAATAAACGAAATATGAAATGTACCGGCCACATCAAACTTGACGCCACAAGATCGTATGCAAATAATCTGCGGGAACCAAAACCATAGGCTCCCCAGTGAATACCACATCGGCTACGACAATCCCATCAGTACGGGTATACAGTCGTGAAACTTTTATTCGCACGTGCAATGCCATCTCCACTGTCAAATCGTCTCCACTAATCACAGAAAAAACTATCATTGAAGGAAACTAAATTTCATCGAGCCATAGATATGGGGTTCCCTGTCTCCAGCCACTAGATTAGTGACCGAAGGGGATGGGAACCATTGGAACACAGCGGAACGAGAACATATTTCTCTTGTGGCAGCCAAGTTTTTTTAGCACAAATCCGGAGTCAAGTATCCCTCGCAGCACACATTTTTTCTTGATTGGAAAACATGATAGAGGGGGTTACTTTTTTCATTCAATGCATAAGTATGACGGCCTAACATGGAAACCATGACCTCAACAACCCAGTGTAACACAGAAACAACAAAATCCACTCACGGGTTCAGCCTTTTTGAAAAACCCTGGGTTTCACCTCGCCGTGCAGGTCGAGCTGGTGGAGATTGCCAACCGGTGAGGCAATTGCCTCCTGCGACATGATTGCCAACACCATGGGCCTCGTTGTTCTCTCTTTGAAATGTGGCAACATTGACTATGCACAACAATATTGACGAAAAAGTTGACATTATTTGGGTCAGTCATTGTACTCCTTCAGTATTTGTCCCATATAGTTGATGGTATTTTAGTGTTATCCAAATATTTTCCATACCATAAGAATAAATTGGTGACACAAATTTCCCGGCAAACTGATGTCCAACAGGATCAGATCACTTGCGAAATTATTACACAAGGTTCTGCCGCCATATTCAATATAGTACTAATAACTGTTGTGCAATATTACAAACATATAAGTGATGCCAAGTAGCTTTGATCTACAATGGCAGTATCACATATTCAGCTTAGGTAACCTTGGCCTGTCCAAGACAATACATTTGTTCTTTTTTTGTGTGTCTATTCAATTTCGTGTGTGAGACCTCATCTTTCTGATTCTGGAATCTTTTAAAACGAATGTTGAAGGCGAGTAATGAAGCAGACATGTACGACTGTGATGGACCAGAGGCGAATAGGGAAGGGGAGCAGTCAACAGAAATAGGGCCACCAAACATAAGGGAAAACTTGTCCACCTCATCACTGACTTGCTCCATTACAATAAGGCACACCACGGCTGGAGTAGAATTTTCGAAGACTAAATAGTCAGTGGTTGACGCATCGTAGTCAAGAACAACATTTTGTATTAGGCTACTTGATCTAACAGGTTGATAAACTTCAACTAAAAAACATACTTTTATTTACCACCCCAAATGTTGATGCAACATGATTTACAATCCTTTGTCCTGGTGACATGTAGGGTGCTTAATCCTCCTGTGTATTCTTCGGTTGGATCTATGATCATTTATTTCCACAACACTGAACTAACTAGCATATGTCTTATAAAATCAAGACAAAATTGGGATATGTGAGTATCTATATATTCATATAATTATATATTCAAACGAATGTGATTTACTTCATACAAATTATAATGTTTAGCAGTACGATATACATTTCTGTTGGACAAGATGCTTGTTCTTTTTCTCATGAATAGAAAGATCCCGTTCTTCTTTATACACTTCCCTTATTTTTGCGGCCATACTTTAGCACAGCTGGGACGTGTACATTCAGGAGATACGAGTGCCAGTCCATAGATTTGATATCAAAGTTAAATATGTTACTAGCATTGCCATCCATTTTTACTTCCATCCTCAACCTTCTGATGTTCGTATCATCAAAGCTTCAGAGATAAGAACATCAAAGAAAATTGGATTAGCATATATACATAGCAATAAATAAATGGAATGAAATCGCGCCACTAATCTTATGTGTGCATGAATAACTGAGTAATTATCGGAAGTTGGTAACCACATGAAGGGATAAGCATAATGCATGATACGACCCCATACTACTTTTTAGTTTGTGTAAGCTCTAATAAGAACCCTATCTACTAGTACTCCACTAATCTCCATGCTGCGTGCATATGGTTGAATGGTAACTTGGGAACTAGACAAGTCTGTAGTCAAATGGGATTGTGAAGACAATGTTGATGTCTAGAATGACAAGTTGAAGAGTAAAGTAATTTACGAAACACAAGAAAAAAATAGACCTCACCATCCTTTGAAGAAGGCATATGGTGCATACAGCTTGACCAAGAGCATTAAGAAATTGTATCTTCGGTTTTGCTTAATGTAGTATTGTGAAAACAACCCACAAAATAACAGGCTCACGGCATGTAACATCTGTTTGGTGGGAAATAAAGATATGATAGAAAGTATGAGTCCCTTCATAATACAACCACAATATTGGCATGTGTATAAATGAATTACGAAACAGATGATCATGTACCTCAAGTGGTAGCTTATACACCAGCATCAGATATGCGCGGAATAAAGCGAATCTCTTAAACACGTATGGCCTTTTGTTTTTGAGGGGTTTCCCATTCTGTACACGAGGATATATGGAGAAGTAATCCCAACATGCGTCTTCTAAGACATAACCCGTCAATGGGTTTTGGAGAGCTGAGCACACATTGTAAATGACATGTCCTTTCTCATTCAAGTGAACAGCCATGGCTACCAGCGTTGCATTTACTACCATGTCCGCAGGAACCTATAAATAGAGATTATTAGTAGCTTTCAAGTTTAAGAATGTAGTCCACTTAATAAGGTTACTCTATTAATCTGTCTACATCCCTAATAGCTATTACATATGTATTACTCACAGCATCCATTGTGTCTTTGCGATCACCTACGAAACATGGGAATGCTTGCTCATTGTAGGCGACAATCATAGCATCAATTGTCCTGATGGAAACAATTATAGCAAAACTCAGTTTGTTATTGCGGGATGTCCAGCTAGATTATATATGTATTATAATACTTCTATGGAAAAAACTAATATCACACCATTGATATAAAAATTGATAAAAAGAATAGATCTTGAGCATACCTCGCCCCTTCTATCCAGCCTGGAAATGGATCTTGGAAAGTGCTAGTTACCATGGTAGGTCGAATATTGACGACAGGAAGGTCTCCCCTATGCTGCTCAAGTAACATCTCACCCATAGCTTTGGTAAATGTATATACGTTTGGCCATCCAAAATGGCAAGCCCTTCATCAATTTATGAACAAGTTTAGGTACTGTCAAGCTGATTTGTCATACATCAAGCACTTTCCACTCGCAAATGAATAATGTTGTCTGAGCAAAAATATAAAAGATAAAGCTAAGACATATCTACATCGACTTTTGATTCATATTAGATTCCTAATTTCCTATAACTTTTGTCAATATTTTCTAAAAGAGCACACACTATCCAGAGTAGTTGATGTGTAAATTGGAGCCTGGATTTTGAAAATTACAAAAATCTAAATTTGAAGTGTCAAAATATCATGGAAAAACCTACACACATAAGTAAGGACTTATACTGTCAGTAAAGTTTCATGGTGAAATACATTTTTATGTGAGCTGCAAAAAAAATTCATGCATTTCTAGCACATTTACTATACACTATGAAAGTACATGATTTTTTGTGCAGCTCGCATAGTAATGTACTTCATCATGAAACTATACACACACGTTGTATACATATCTATGTTTGTGTGTATGTATTTACAGAATTTTTTGAAACTTAAAATTTGATGTTCCATTTTTTGAAAATTTCGGCCTCCTTGGAGCACAGGAGACAAAAATCCTCACTTGGTAAATTTGTCTACTGTTTTATAAAATTTAGTGATTGTTATAGGCTAGCTTTGATTTGTTAAACCTATATATAACTTATTTATGCCATAAATCTATGGGGATCCTATAAGGCCCCTTCACCTTAGACCAACCATTTTAAACGTATGACATGTGGAATAATAAATCAACCACCTCTCTATAAGATAGCATGAGCCATGATCTATAATGGTCCAAACGAAAGGTGGCAGCGTTTGATATAGGATAACTACCTTAGTAATGACCTAAATATCTCAGTGGTTTGATTAATATTTTATTATCTGGTCTCCCGAAATATAGTAATATAGTCACCCATCAGAAATATAAGATGTTTAAAACAAGTGTACTTAGATGACTGTACCTTTGAGTACTAACACATAAAAAGTTGGTCATGTGAAAATGGTATGTCAGATTTTTCAATGAAATTGTTTGCCGCAATTCCTTTTACCAAGATAGCTCTAATATAGTTGCACGTGGCATAACATCCCGAAGTCCAGAACATCATATATATTATATTAAAATAAAGGAAATAACACATGTAGAGTGGTCAGACCTCTTTAAGCCAAGTTCTTTCATGGCTGTCTTCTCCAATGATTTGTCTGAACTACTACTCTTAGACGCTGTGAGTTCAGTCTTGACCTTCTCAACCAACTCCAACTCAGCTTCAATGTCCAAGTCGTAACCAGGCTGTAGTGATTCACCCATCTTGAGTGCTTTCTCCAGTAAAAGTCCATCTTGAGTACCAGTTACAAAAGCTAACAGACAAAAAAGGAGTTCGCTATTATAGTTGGCTAAACATATATGCACTCATCTTTTCCCACACAAAAAAGGGCATGTATAAATAAACACGTGTACCAGTAGAAACATGAAGCAACAATTCCAGATTAGGACACTTCTTTGCAAATTCGCATCCATATTTGGCTCCTAGTGCATTCGTTGCCAAAGCAACATCGTACCTGTACATGCAGTAAAATTCAACGAATGTGCAAATAATTAATACATAAAGCTGGAACAGTAAAATTGTTTGACTTCTATCCTTCCACAACCAGCTCAACCTGTTATGTCTTTTTCAGGGATAGCATGTACGTAGGCAATATGTTTCAACTTATCATATGAATATGAGTTCTTCGCCTGGCTAGCCATACAAGATATGATTTGGACCGCCGATAGGTTGGCTTGATGTGGGTGGCCGAACTTTCATCTATGCCCCCTCTGCAAAAAAGGGAACAAGATTCCGGGCTGCACCTTTTCGTCAAGTGTCGCTTCACCCTACGCCTTTGGAAGTTAGTCAACGAGTGGCTTAATCTAGAAAACCTTGATACATCGACATGGCACCTCGAGGATTCTATTAAGGAATGGTGGGTAAACCAATCAAGCAGGAGGACACCCAACAGAAAAGTCATGGCCTCCCTCACAATGCTCATTCATTGGACCATTTGGAACGAGAGGAACACTCGGGACTTCTGACAAAAGAGCACGCCTCCTCCAATATTGCTCAACAACATCTAGTGTGAGGCCATTCTTTGGGTTACTGCGGGGCCAAGAAGCTGGGTACTATTGTGCCGGCAGAGAGTAAATTTTTTTTGTCTTCGACTCGTGTAATTCAAACTCTGTTCACTCTTAATTAATATATGAGGCAAATCTTTTGGCTCAGTCTTGAAAACAAAATCTGGGTATCTGATAAATATATTTCAAGATCTACAACAACTGTTTATCAGTTTTTTCCAAAGAAGTTCAGCAAGGAACACCCCCCCCCCCCCCACACACACACCCACACCAAATCAGAAATGTGATCTTGATATTAATCACCATGATTTCAGTACTTCAACTTCCTACCTATTCGCCAGCCACAACTTTTCCTAGCCCCCAGATTTCCATTTTTTGTTGGCAAGACTTTATTTTGTATTATGTCTTTTGTAGGTTGAACAACTCCTTCTGTGTGTGTCTTGGTCAGTAGATTTATTTTTATTGTTTATCTCAGTATAACTGGTCCTTCTAACATAGAGGTTAAAAATAAACAACTCATCATAACTAAATTGAAAACACATGAACATGCGGGTTTGCTTAGTAAGACTTCGATATGAGGAGATTCAAATTGGACTTTGCAAAATGTGATCAACTTTTATGAAGAAAATCAGTTACCTTGTAAAAGATAGCTGAAGTGAATTTACTGTTTTACCACAATTAATACTAACTGTTGTACCTTTCATAAAAGCTAGTTGTTGCAGCCCCATGGATGATAATGTCGATCTCCTCACACAGGTCGTCAGCTCTGGAGTTGTCGAGCCTGAAGTTGTGAGACCCAACGTCTCCGGCGAGAGGAACTATCTTCTCTTTAATGAGCTTCTGGAAGCCAGCAAGCCCATGCTTTTCCCTCAGGGTATTGAACAGGTCCTTCCCCAACACCTGCAAGCGCGATACCAAGACGAACTAATTGAGTTTCCAAATTTGGCACGTACTATACATCTAACGTTAGTGTTATTATGTCCTGTCCATAGCACTGCATGTCGCTGCGGTGATCGATTATTGAATGCAACGGCACATTTCAACTTTACCTGTGTCAGGATACGCTGCTCGGCAGAGGCGACATCCGGCGCACGCACCAACAGGTAGAGTTTCTTCACGTCCGGCTGTACCCTCAGTATCTTCTCAACCATCACTGCATGAATAGATACATTATATATATGCATATCTATTCGAGGCAAGTGTTAGATGTGTATATGGTAGTTGCATACATTTTCCAAGAAAACCAGTTGAGCCAGTGACGAGGATGGTCTTTCCCCGGAAGCACCCAGCCACTGCTCTGGCGTCCATCGCGAGCTACCGTGGTAATAAGGATCGAGCGACGAACCTGAATATGTAGAAGATAGTGGCCGGTTTCTCTTGGATATGATGCTAGTGGAGAAGTGGAGTCAAGCCGGACAGGCAAGGATGCTAGCTTAGGTCTTGTTGATGCATGGTTGATACTCTTATAGTCCACCTGTATCACACATTTGGGTGGGCCTTGAGTTGTGAACAGACAAGAGACAAGTTCATGTCACGATTGAAATTAGTGTCCGAATGAATGCCTCCTCTGGACAGATGGTTGTCTCAGTCCTAGGCTTTATGGCATATTTAGCTTGGGTGCTCCCTTGGACAGGTGCCTAAAGTAATTAAGCGACTGGTTTCTCTAAGTATGGATGCTTGATAGACATTGGTTATTTTTCGGACAGTAATTGGTAAATATTTTTTCTTTATCAAGGGGCACTCCCAACGCATTGTTATCTTGACCTTGTATGTGTTTACATATAACTCTCACTAGGGGTTTGTATGTAAATGACCTGTCATTCAATACATTTTGTGAGAGAGAAGTATAAGCTGCCTTGGGTTCCGCGAAGAGCCGTATATACCCATACGACACCTCTATCTTTCCTCGTTAACTAGGCCTCGGGTCAGTATTTTATCTTAGTGGCAACTTTAGGTACAGCTGAAATCATTGTGTTGGGACCACACGAAGTGCCTTCAAAAAGAAGTTTGCATTTCAATGGATGGAGATTAAATGAATGCCTAATGAGTTGATGGATTCGGTCCATCACTCCCGCTCTAGCCAACTATTCCGACTGGCGCAGCAGCTCCTTCATCGCCACACCCATCCTCTTTGTTCCAGTGGCATCCAGTCAGGTAGTTCGTCGCTGGTTGAGATCGGCATTCGATTGTTTGTGTGTGTGTGCGTGCGGGGGTGGGGGGGGGGGTCATAAACTTACTATGTACATGAAATACTACACATCCCCTTTTGCCCTGCTACCGCATACCAGGCCACAGCGGATATGATATGAACAAAGATAACAATATACGACAGAAATAAACATAGGCGGGTGCTTGAGAGCTGCTTAAGTTTTGCTGCTTGGAGAGTTGTTGCTGAGTTTGTAAGGGCTGATTTGTCCACAGTTAATCCGTGATAAAGCTATGATTTACCCTGAAAAGAATATGGACGGTTGCTTGGAGAGGTGCCTAAGTTAGGATCCTGGTTTTTTCAAAGTATGGGTGCTTACAATATTTATATGGTGCGGGCTGTTCTGTAGAGTGTTGTAGTTTACTAATATGGATTAGTATCTAAGGGCAATCTCAACGCATCTTTATTTTAAACTTGCATCTTGTGCACTAAATAGGTAAATATATAAATTGCTTGGAGTTTGCATCTTATTTTTGTATCTAAAGGACCTATCATCTAGTACAATTTGTGAGAGAGCAGTAATTAATCCCTTGATTTTTTGCTATGTTTATGGTACTGGTGTCTGGTCAGGCATTGGGTTATTTAGATATGTCTTGTGCACCGAATTGAAGTAATTTTTTTATCTAGGGGCACTCCTAATGTATTGTATCTTAAACTTGTATCCTGTTCACTAAATATATATTTAGCTAGTTTTAAATAGCGAGCTATTTCGACCGGTGCTGCTCCTTCGTTGCCGTACCCTCCACTTTGTTCAGAAGGGATCCAATGAGGTAATTCATTTCATCGCAGGTGGTCGAGATCAAATTTCAAGGGAAGGTGGCCACAAAATACAGTCGGTGTCTCTGCTGTATCAATACGAGTCGGCGTCGATCTGTGTCGGAAAACATGGGTAAGCTCTCCTCAAAATCCAACCATATTTGTACCTATTAGGACGGGCAATTTAAGGATGGTGATTTCATTGTTGTATATGCTATTAGTTATGGTTAAAAATAGACTCTTCACAGACAGATCATCGTACGGGCTGTTTGACAGCTACATGCCACAACAACAAAATTTATTTTAGTTCCTAGAGAGCGTGATTTGATAGTAATATTGATCAACTGCTAATTAATTACAAGAATGTGGGGCATGTTTGAATGCGGGTTTGATGCACGTGACTGTCGCCCCTTCATTGCGACACGACGTGCGTCTGTCCGTGATGCCCCCATGTAACCGAATTCCTCTTTTCTCTCTTATAGACCACAAGTTGGGCAGGTTGGTTGGGTTGACCTGCTGTCGTGACCATCTGGAGGAGGTTATGCCTAGCCATCAAATCGTTTTCTGCCTTTGCTACGCTGCCGCTGGAGCAACTGGAGGATCTACTCTGTCCTGTGACCGAATCCCATGTCTTGGGGGCGGCCTATTTCTTTCTTGTACTGGTCCATAACATCAACATGCATGGAGGGAGGGCCTAGGTGCTGGCTAGCGCACGAGACTTCCTTTCCTAGGTCGCTCACAAAATGGCAATCCAAGATCAGTAAGAAGTTCATCAATCAATGCCACCAGCTCCATGGGATGCATTGGCTTCTCCTGAAACAGGCTTTCGCCGTTATATATATAAAACAAAGAACACAGTACATGTCCGAACGATATAAGGTGAAGAATCCCTCAAACAAGCAGATCAAAAGAAAACTGGATCGGCAAAATCGTGACAAAAAGAAAAGAAAAAAAAGAAAGCCCGATAGGAATGTAGTTCTGTCTCGCTTCTCTCTTCTCCAAGTTAGTAACCATCCTAAGTAGCATTCCCTGTACCATTGTACAGAGTGGGGTGTTTCGGTGCCCATGCTCATCTGCACGCGGTTAGAAAAAAATTCGTAAAAAATTCAAAACAAATTCAAAAAATTCCAAAAAAGTTTTGCGGTAGACAATTTGATGTGTGAGGCCCGCTCCAAATTTCAAGTCATTTGATCATCTGAGCAGTTCTCAATTGTCTTTTTTGCTGAGAGCTCCTCAGATGTCCAAATGATTTGAAAATTAGAGCGGAGCTTACGCATCAAATTTTCTACCGCACAAAAAAAAATTTTTTTAGAATTTTTCTAGTATTTGTTTTGATTTTTTTTTTCGTCAGCGCAGGAGCAGAGTTGCTCGGGTGCAGAGATGGATTTTCGCATTGTACGTGCCCTTACTGCACAAAAAGATTGCTTGTATGCCCCTTAACATTGTTACTAGATAAATCACTCACCTGCTTCAAGTGCCCTAAAAATGTCTGGCGCCAATAGGACAGGTTCTGATAAAACTACATTACTATCGGGTTAATAGATTGAAGTCTTCATCCCCAACTACCTTCGCATAGAGTCACTGTTTCTTTTAGTGTAACTCTCTTAGTGATTTGTATCTAAGTGATGCACCATTCTAATATGGTTTGTCAGAGAAAAAGTACAACATATCTTGGGTTTGCAACATCTCTCTCTCTCTCACACACACACTCTGCTCATTAACTAGGCCTCCACCGCCTGACGCCTAATGCGTCCTGAGGGGGCAGCATTGGCGAAAACCCTAGGTGTGGTCGCCCTCATCCATCTCCTCCTCCAACTGCAAATCCGCTTCGGCCAACGATGGAGGCGGGGCCTGCATTTCTCGTATGTCGTGGGGATGTCCTTGACAAGCCTGTTCGCTCGAGGTGGCGGTTTTTACAGCAGCAGACCTAGTTGTTGCCGGCGGCGGGTGCTGCAAGCTATGAGGCGGCCTGCTAGCGAGGCACAATGGCAACAAAAATAATGCATCATTGTCATCAAGAGCGTGGCAACGACATGTTTATCCTCTATATCACATCACCGATAGATTGGATCCATAATCCTAGGCAGCTCAGGAGGTGACATACTTCATCCAGTCCTTTCCGCTCAGAACGAATAACAGGGGCGGTGGGATTAGGGTGCATCCGAGGCGTCTTGGGCGAGGCGGCTGCGATAGCAATGGCAAGATCCGGTGTAGTGGAGGAGCACGAATGGTGCAGCTATGGGTTGTGACAGCTAGAGAGATGTCGCCACGTCTCGGCGTCGTCGTCATCGTCAGTCTCTACCATAGTGGTTGTGGAGCACGTGCGCGCAAGATGTTGAAGTTGTTGATGATGTTCGGCTCTCCCTGTAGTGCGGAAGTCTTGTGTACGCATGCATGACTCTGGTTGTGTGGTGATGTCCACGACAGGTATGTGCAGCCAAGCGGTTCTCTCCGGTCATATATGCCATGTAATGTTTTGGATTTCAGTTTCACATTACCAAGGTGTGTGTCTATCCCTTTATGCATAATCATCTTCTTTGGCAAGTAATGGCGGGAACCCAACGTGACTTCGGCTAGGTGGTGCTCTTCCAGTACCGAGTCTCAAGCTCCAGTGTGGAAATCCTAGGTATGATATTCGATGGTTACACCTAGCAATTGCAGTGCTTACGTGTCGTGTCACTATTGATGGCATTGATTTGGGAGCTCAGACATGCTCTGCGAGGTGAAAATCCAAGATCTGACATTCATTGGTTGGATCCGGCAATGGTGGCGTTGGCACATCATTTCCTTCCCGTAAGCGTTGCTTTAGGAGAACCTTTCTCATAGTTCGTGTGATGTCAAGTAGACAGGATGGTGGTTCTCCTTGTTTGTTGCATGTCGTTGAGCGTGTCTGATTTCCTTTTTATTCAATTTTTTCTTAATCTTTTTTGCTATGTGTATCATAAATGTCTGGACTAGGTGTTGATATGTGTTGCAGAGACCGGTTGTAATCGATGTCATCTTGATATTAATATTACCCTTTGTGGGGAAAAATGTAGGCCTTCACCGCCAAGGTCATTGCACTGGGACTGCTCTGAGAACCTAAAGAGTAGTTTGCGTTTGAATTGAGGGAGATTAAATGAGTGCCTAATGAATGTATGGATGTGCTCCGTCACCCCCTCTGTAGCAAGCTATTTCGACTAGCACAACTCTGCCCTCCACTTTGCCCCGAAGAGGACCAGCTAGTTAATTCATCTGAAATCAATATTCAACAACAGGGAAGGTGGCCACAATATATTTGAAGTATTAGCTATCTCCTTATGTCTTGCTACAACATATATACCGGGCCACGATTGATACGGATGTAGATGTAGATCATAGTGGATCAATAAAAATGGAACACAACAGAAATAAATACACACTGCAACGGGCATAAAACGCTGATAATTGTGACGGGGACGCCTATCGATACACATCTCGTCTATCCGTGTAGAAAAAATTTCAACACAGGCAAAGCTCTTCAAAGCCCAACCATATTTGTACGATCAATAACAGCACCGTGTGGCACTGGGTTTATTAGCGGGTGCCTCTTGACGGTTATGCCCAACCAATTTTTTTGTCTAATTTTATGACGAAATGCTAATCATGAAGGATTTTGGGCATGTTTTTATGCTGGTTTGATGGACGTGACCATCGTGCCTTCATTGAGATGTGTGCCATGCGTCTGTCCCCAATGCCAGGGTATTATAACTTTTGTGGGCCGGTGTGTAAGCACGTAGCAGTACATTCTCTCATGCAAAGTGCTCCAAATTCGGTTGGGTTGGATTGGGTTGGCTTGCTGTCGTGACCATCCGGACTCCGGAGGCTATGCGTCAAGCATCAATCATTTTCAGCCATTGGTACACTGCCGCCGCGGAAGATCGTGGTATGATACGAATTAGCTGAGTACAAAGCCTGGATGATATATTGATCCTGTCCTCCTACAACCAAGTCTCATGTGACTAGATTGTGGCACATTTAAATTCTCTCACCTTTCTAACAGGGCGCCAGGCGTGTGGTCGTCTCGTGAAGAATGTTCACGGAGCGCAAACATGCTCTTCGCACGAGACACATGACTGCATGTTAAGATAACATACTTACATAATGAGTATGTGATGGTGTATTTTGGTTAGAGAGTAAAGATCACGATGGCTTTCAAGGAGGGAACCATCGTCGTCTTGGAGGGCGTAGGGACTTGCTTTCCTATTGTTCTTGGCACCACAGGATTAGGTGGAAGCTCATCAATGCCGCCAAACATCAATTCCAGCAGCTTGGAGGCGCGGCGGCCCAAATAAATCCATAAGAGCAACCGCTGAACTAACCACCAGTACAGCTTAGCTGGGCTCCCATGTCTCTGTCCCTGCATTCATTCATACCTTTCCCTAAGAAAAACAAAAAACAAAAGAGAGACCTTGTACATACAAAGCAGATAAGACGAATCGCCCAGCGAACCAACTAAGCCTGCAAAAACAAAAGCGTCGGGGCTTGGAAGCACAAGCCTGATCCTGGAAAATGGGATAATACGAGCCAGTGTTTATAGCAAGATCAAGACGAAGGGTTGCGGGCCATCTTTATAGGCCATGCATTCTCGAGGCCCACGCGACCTTGCCTTTGCCGAGCCGACGACTGTTAACGTTTGGTTTCTGAGGGCATATGCACTTTGCTGAGCTTTTTGTTCCATTTTATAGCTAGTCCGGCTATTGCCGGATTGGGCTTGTGCAGCTCTTCTCCCCCTTTTTAATACAAAAACAGAGCTCCGGATAGCCCGTCAAAAAATAAAAGGTAAACGAAGTGCACGTATGGCCCAAGTTCAAGTACCGTGGATGCATTTAACTTGTGGTTGATAAGTCAGTCAACCGGAGTTTCCATGGCATATTAGTTAGCCTAATTCAACTTGCAAGTTGTGTATGTTTAATAAAATGCTAGTGCAATTATTAGTCGATCACTAGCAAGGTGGCGTTAGTGTTTCGAGCGTCTCGTACCCGTTCGTTGGCGACTCTGGCGAACAACGATATGGTTCACCCTGCCTCCTGCCGACGCCACCGCCGATCTTCCTCGCCTCCCGCGGCACGGTGGTTCCCGGCCATTGCTGGCGGGAGGATTCCGTTTTTAGGTGTTTGTGTCATGCTCAGGAGGGCAAGTTGATGGCGGCCCCCTAAAGATGATATAAGGTTCTCCTCGCCTAGCCCCCATCCCGGCTATGCGTCTAGCGTCATTGAAGGGCGTGTGGAGATGTGTCTCTCGTCGATCTCATGGGATTCTGTCAGTGTTTGTCTTCAGTGGATCCGCTAGGATCCAGTCTTCGTATGTCAGCGTTTGTGGGTATACAAGCTGGATCTATACTTCTCTTCATAGGCGACGGTTGTTGTTTCCTATGCTAGTCACGTGGGGTCTTAGCACGACGACTTCCCGACTGTCTACTACAATAAGGTTTACCTGTCTCCGGTGAGCGAGGGGCGATGACGACAGCGTGCCTTCGGATCTCTTCAGTGCTTGTAGTGGTCGCTAGGTGGTCCACTGGACCTGAATGTAATTTTGGTACTTCTGGTGTTCTTTCTATTGCCTTGATAGTTGATGAATAGATACAAAGTTTTTCCAAAAAAAAAGCTAGCAAGGTGGCTCTTACAAATGTCTGGTCGTCGTCTTTGGAAATAAATTTGTAGTTTCAGAGGTATTCATATTATCCGACACAAAAATAATATAGGAAATAGTTTCCTCTACAATTATACATTTTTTAAAGCAACAAGCGTTTATTTTGATAGAGGCTGTGGATCACTAGGCTAGATTAGATCGGTGGTCCTACCTAATCGTTTTGAGAAACAATTATCATAAATAGTAAATCGGCTATTATTATTATTTTTTAACCAGCTCAGGAAATAGATTATTTTTTGAGTCAAAGCCCAGCAAGTAGATGTATTGGCAAACAAAATGAAATGGGTTGTAAAACCTAAATAAATGGGCTAAATTCCAACACAGCTTTCGAAGCTGACTTTGTGGGCCCACTAGATGAAGCCCGCGCAAGGTTTTGCCCATTTAGTGAACAAAACAATTTAATGGTCTAAAACAAAGAGTCAACAAATTATTCTGACATCTGTAGTAGTTGGATTGACATCCAACAGTGATCCTGCTTCTTCAATCTCTGATCTAGTTGCTGTTGCTCTAGCCACCAAAACCATCATCGGCTGGAGCGCCTACATCTGCCTCCTGTGGCCGGCGGTGCTGCCGCACATGCTTTGCAGCCCCACTCTACTCCCAACAGAGGGCAGCTCATACCTATACTCACCCACACCTTCTGTTATTCTCTGGCGAAGGCAGCCTCATCCGGCAGTCGAACCAGTCCCTCGTACTCCCCTCCGCCAGGGACTCCAGTGCCCCTTGTTCCATGACTCCAGATCTTAGGCCTCACCGTCGTCCACCACCTCGATGCTCTTGGCGCGACGTGGTCAACATGATCAAGGAACACCTTCCATCGGAAGAGGACTGTAGGTGAAGAGGCTGACAACAGGGTCCACGACTGCAATAAGGAAGTGCCTCCTTATTACGCGCAAAATAATAATTTCTCCACCTGATAGCGGGACCTATTGGAAGGGCCTAAAAAAGGTTTCCTCCCTAACAGCTGGGACCCACCAGCTACATCTTCATACGCAAGGAAGTGTGTCCATATTACGGGCAAAAAAAATGATTCTTTCCCCGACAGCTGGGACCCACCAGCTATATCTTCGCATGGAAGGAAGTGCCTCCTTATCCTCCCTGACAGCTGGGATCCACAAGCTATACACTACTAGGCAAATGCATATACGCAGTAGCATAGTAGTAGTGCTGTAAAATAGTAACCGCTGCTGATATTTAGCAGTAGTGCTTTTCCTAGCGGGCGCTACTAGTAACTCTGTAGTAGTAGCGCTCGGAATAAAAAACACGCTACTACTATGTGGGACCAGACGAGGCCACCGAGGGTAGCTGAAGTTGTAGCGCTGTACAGGAACAAGCGCTACTACTAACTCTTTAGTAGTAGCGTTGGATCCTAACCCAACGCTACTACTATTTTGAGTTAACCACGGCGAGGGCTGAAATTTTGGAAGTCCCAACCCCATTCTCCCCACCCTCTTCCCCAACTCTTTGTCGCTGCCGCCGTCGCCCTGCCCTCCCTCGACCGCCGACCGTCGCCCTAGCCGTTGTCGACCTCGTCGCGGGCCATCTCCTGCCTCTCCCCTGCCCGCGCACCATCAACCTCATCGCATGCCGCCCCCGCCTCTCCCCTGCCCGCGCGCCCTCGACCTCGCCGCCGCCTACGTCCAATGCCCTCGACCGGTGTTGCCTGAGCCCGAGCTCCCTCTCTGTAAGCCTCTCCTCTCCCCTGCCCTCCTCTTCTTCTCCTCTCCGCTACCCTCCTCTCTCTCTATAAAAAAATAGGGCAGTAGCAAGCTAGGGAAATAGCAAATTTAGCAAAAAAAATTAGGGCAGTAGCAAGTTAGCAAAGTTATCAACTTTTCTTAGCAAATTAAGGCAGTAGTTGATTAGCAAATTTTTCTTTTTTGTTTTTTAGCAAGTAAGCAAATTTTTGTAGCAAGTTAGCAAAAATTATGTATAAAATTAGCAAAGTTAGCAAGTTAGCAAAGTTATCAACTTTAGGGCAAGTTAGCAAAGTTAGCAAGTTACACTAGTAGAAAACAGGGAATACGTCTGGGCCAGATAAGCCCATTAGTCCCGGTTCGCTCACGAACTGGTACCAATGGGCCCATTGATCCCGGTTCGTGACGCCAGGGGCCTGCCGGGCCTCATGGGGCCATTGGTCCCGGTTCGTCTGGCCCCTTTGGTCTCGGTTGGCGGCACGAACCGGGACCAATAGGCCCCGCCCTGGCCCAACACCACTGGTACCGGTTTGTTGCCTGAACCGGTAACAAAAGTGTCATCTTTCGGGCCGGGTCAGGCCACAAACCTGTACCAATCCAGCCAGGCCAGAGGGCTTTTGTGTGTAAAACATTAAAAGCAAAAATAATTTTCATAAAATAAATAAAAAAGCAAAAAAGAAAAGAAAATAAATAAGTAGAAACAAAATAAACTAAATAATTAGAAACAGAACTTTTTTAATAAATTAGTAGAAACAAAATAAACTTTAAAATGTAAAATAAATAAACTATAATAAAATAAATAAAAATAGCAAGAACAAGTAGAAACAAAATAAAATAAATAAAGCAAAAAAGAAAGAATTTTCGTAAATAAATAAAAGAAGCAAAAAAATATAAGTAGAAACAAAATAAACTTTAATAAATAAGTAAAAACGAAATAAACTTTTATAAAACCTCTAGTATTATTGAAACTAAAATTATATCTCGAATGCTTTTTGTAACAAACGAGTTTCCGTATGAAACCCTGATACCTCGAATGTTGCATTTTGAACACACAAGAAGTCTGGAGTTGTAATAAGTTATTAAAAATAAACGAGAGGCGCAATGCTTACCTGCACGTTGCTTAGCTTCAGGCCTTGAGGAAATCGTGTAGACTGCACGGAGCTATGTATAGTTTTTGTCCGAAACCCTGATAGCTCCGTGCAGTCTACACCACTTCCGCAAGGCTTGAAGCTAAGCAATGTGTAGGTGAGCATTGCGCCTCTCCTTCGTCGTCTCTGCACTCAGGGCTTATAAACCGCTGTGAGTGCCTCTCGCTTGGCGAGGTGGGACTAAAAATAGCTGCAGAAAGAATCAACTAAAAAACTCTTTTACCGGTTCATGCCATGAACCGGTGCTAAAGGTGCTCATGGCGCCCCAGCCTTAGAACCGGTACCTAGCAAAATGCCTTTGTAACAGCCTTAGAACTGGTACTAAAGGAATCAACTAAAAAGCTTTTATAAACCTCTAGTATTATTGAAACTAAAATTATATAGAATTTATGCAACTAAGAAGCAAAAAGAATTTTCATAAAATAAATACAAAAAGCAAAAAAGAAAACAAAAAGAAAATATTATGTTGAAAGTAGAAAAAAATAAAAAAAGAAATACAAAAAGAAAGCATAAAATAAATATGTAGAAACAAAATAAAATAAACTAACATAAAAGAAAATAAATAAACCTTAATAAAATAAATAAAAATAGCAAAAGTAAGTATTTTGTTGTAAGTAGAAAAAAAGTACCAAAGAGAACAAAAAATGGGAAAAATAAAAAAAATGCCACCTACTGGGCCACCACTGCCTGAATACGACTAGAAACCAACCCATGGGCCAGGATTCAGGCCCGCAGAAGGCCCAGTAGGCCCACAATAAGATACAACGTGTGTAGGCCCGAAAGCCTGCATTTTAGAGGAGCTCGAGATGGTAGCGGGAGTGGGGCTTATAAACCACTCTCGAGCACCCTCAACTAGCAAGGTGGGACTAAACTTTCATGCCGCAACGCGGGCAGCACAGGGCCTTTGGACCCGGTTTGTGGAACCAACCGGGACTAAAGGGGTGCATTGGTCCCGGTTTGTGCCACGAACCGGGACCAATGCCCCACCTTTAGTCCCGGTTGGTGCCACCAACCGGGACCAAAGCTCTCTGCTTCCCGCCCTTTGGGCTGCTGAAAAGAGACCTTTGGTCCCGCTTGGTGGCACCAACTGGTACCAAAGGGGTGGATTGGTCCCGATTGATGCCACAAACTGGGACCAATGCTCTTGGTATATAAGTAGCACTTAAGAATTTTGCAGAGTTCATCACCAGTTGCCCCCGACGACGCCGAGCACATCGACGCCGCCAGGCTGCCCCATCACTGTCCGCCGCCCCCGCCGTCACCGTCGCTCTCGTCATCGTCGCTCTCATCGCCGTCGCCGTCGCTCTCGTCACCGTCGCCGTCGCCCGCACCCCTGCCCGGCCCGTCCCCTCCGTCGTCGTCGCTCTCATCGCCGTCGCCGTCACCCGAGCCCATGCCCCGGCCCGCCCCCGCCGTCGACGCGCTCTCGTCGCCGTCGCCCGCGCACCTGCCCCAGCCCGCCCCCGCCATTGTCGTTGCTCTCGTCGCCGTCGTCGTTGCACGCGCCTCTGCCCCAGCCCGCCCCCATCGCCGCCGGCACGTTCGGTCCGGCCGCCGGCCTTCCCCTTTGTTTTCATATATATGATGTTTTTTTAGATTATATGCATATGTGTTATTATATGTATGTGTGTATATATGATTATATGTCTTGTTTTTTCAGATTTTTTGTTCATATATATGATGATTTTTTTTGCTTTTTTATAAAAATGTATATTCTCTGATTTATATTTTTAGAAAAGTTTTATCTATGTATGTTCTCTGATTTAGTGCATTTTAGGTTAGTTTCGTTTTTAGGAAATTTCATATATTTAGGAAGGAGGAAGAGAAGGAAGAAGGAAGAAGGAAGAAGAAGAAAAAGGTTTATATATGGAAAGGTTACATTTTTAGAAAAAAAATATATCTAGCTAGGAAGAAGGAAGAAGGAAGAAGGAGAAGAAGAGGAGTGGAAGAAGAGGAGAAATAAATAAGAATTGGAAAAAAAGAGGAGAAGAAGAAAGGAATAGAAGAGAAAAAGAAAAAAATAGAGTAATTTCTCGCTAGCCGAAAAGATTCCAAGGAGTATGCGGCCATGTCTAAGATGCTCGAGAAGTAAGTTGATTCGATCATTATCGCACCATATCAGCAACTTCGTTCATTTCACGATATCAAGTAATTGTTTTCTTTGTCTCGCGGGGTTTGGAAAGTATTCACCGCACAAGTTACTTCATTGCCACGGGATCTGGTATGGAAATACCCGAAAGTAAGTACTTCTAGCTAGCTAGCTAGTTCTGCGCATCTCGCGTTGATTCTAACTACTATCATCAATGCCATTTATAATGTTCATTATCAGTTTGATTGACCTCTATTTCTCATAAAGTGCTTGTGGTAGGAAGCCAGAAATAATTACTGTGGATACTACGTCTTCAAGTTCATCTACAACGCGACGGCCAAGAATAGGCGGGGCTACTCAAAAAGACAATATGAAGTGCGTAAGCAAAAATATTCACAAGTTTATTTTATTGCCATCATTTCTGTTGAGTTTCATTCATATATATGTATTGACCCCCTTATTCAATTAGATGTGGCAGATGTGGGATGAACTCCTACCAGAAGATCGTATGCGAGCAATACAAGAGGAATTGGCTGGATTCTTTCTTGACCACGTCACCGATAAAGCCGGAGAATACCACCATGCATCTGGAAGTTGAGTTCATATGTTAGGGTATTGTAAGAGATCTTACACATCGTAAAGTGATTCCCGCCACAAGCTCTCCGAGAACTTGTTGTTAGACCAATCTCTCGGAGAAGGGGAGGTCGATCACTTCTGTATATATTCATGATGATCTTCTGTATACTTAATACTTTCCTTCATTTGCTTACTAGCTAGCCAGCGTGTCGAGTCCTCTCTATATGTAGCGTCGACCAAGAACGGAGATAAGAGAGGACACTTCTCTCTATTAGCTAGCTAATACAATATATGAAACCCCGTAAATTAACCCTACAAAACCCCCCAACCCCCCCCCCCTTCAGAAAATAACAAAAATCCAAGCCTTTGAAATGCTGACACGTGGAATCCTTTTGGTCCCGGTTGGTGGCAGCAACCGGGACAAAAGGCCCATGCCTAGGCAAGCGGTAGCGTCCACGTGGAGTCCTAATCTGTCCCGGTTCCTGGGCGAACCGGGACTAAAGGGTTAGGGCTTAGTGATGACCCTTTAGTCCCGGTTCATGAACCGGGACCAATAGCCCTCACGAACCAGGACGAATGAGGGGCTTTCTACTAGTGTTAGCAAATTAGGTATAAAATTTCAGGGCAAGTTTGCAAATTTAGCAAAAAAATAGCAAAGTTAGCAAAGTCATCAACTTTTCTTAGCAAATTAGGGCAGTAGCTAATTAGCAAATTTTATTTTTTGTTTTTTTAGCAAGTTAGCAAAAAATTATGTATAAACAACAGTAGCAAAAATATGTAAAAAATAGTAGCAAAGTTTAAAAAACAGTACCAAATTGGAGAACTACTCCTATTATTGAGTGCTCGAATTGGAGCGCACTATTTTGAATACTATTTTGTTTTTGCAGCCAAATCTCCATGTCGTTGCCACCGTCATCCCCATCACAGGCCCCCTCCGACCTTGAGGTGAGACTAGCAAAATCTCCATGTCATTATGAGTCCTATAAGATATTTTGAAATGTTTTTGTTCATATTTTCAACCATTGAAATGCTATGATCATCAAGTTTGAATGCAAATAGGATATGTGCTTGCCCAAGTGGCCATGTTTGCAGGTAACACCTCCGAGTGGCCTATGTTTTGCCGGAGTGTTGATTAATTTCCATTCTGGCAAATTGCAGGCGCTCGATATGTCCTTTTTTAGCAAAGGTCGTGGCTGATTTCTCCGTAAATTTTGGCATGACTTGTGCTAAAATATGTAGGAAATATCGAGTGGCCTGGATTTTCTAGAAATATAATTAAATGACATTTTGGGTTGACTTTAAGTCTATCGAGGCTCCATACATGGCAATCAAAAAATGAGTGAGGGAGATAGTCTGCACCATATATGAGAGAGGAAGAAACCCGACTGTTGTCGTGGGGGTCGTTTCTCCTTCTCCTCCTTATGCTAGACCTTTGTTAGGCACTAGGGGAAGGAGGAGTAACGACCATCACCGACGGTCGAAAAATCAGTGAGGGAGTGTGTCCACCATATATGATAGAAGAAGAATGCTGATTGTTGTCGTGGGGGTCACTTCTCTTTCGTTCCCGTCTGCTAGACATTTTGGTTTAATGCACTCGGGGACGAAGGGAGGAGCGACCATCACCAACGGTTGAATATATACACCACGTGAGCTGAGAGTTTTCAAAAAAACTCGACGGACCGATAGTCAAACTGTGTTGAATAAAATTGATGTAATTTAGTTTTTGTAGTACATATATTAAATTTTAGAAATTTAATCTTTGAATTATGAACATAGGAAATGTCGTCGGACAAAAGTCTCGCGGAGTGCTCCTGGTGCGGCGACCATCGGGATTTCTGCGACAAGCCTCACTTGGTAGAAGGTCGACACTTCAGCATTAAGCTCCAGGAGGCCTTCGATGTTGAAACGATACACTACGACGCAAAGTGTTTTTTTTCATAATTAAGCTCGACTTCTACTACTTCAACGTGTAATTTCCTCGATGGATTTTGAAGATCATGAGACTATGGAAACAAAGAAAATTCACCTAAGGACCCATCATGGTATGAATTTTGAGGTAAATCTATACAATTCTGAGAGCGTATCTCATTTTGGTTGCCCAGATTGGGAAGTACTTTTCAAGATGTATGATTTTCATGAGGGTATGCTTTTCACCATGGATCTTGGTGATCTTGACATCGAGAAAGACAATTTGGACATTTGCGTCCTTGTTGATACGCGTCCAATTTTACTACTATGTGAGTTTCTCAAACATAGTTATTAAGTAATTTATATTGTTTATTTCAAAATAGTTAACAACTTATTTCCATTGACAACTTATTTTCATTCTTCAAAGAATGTGCGAAGATGGTAGACAGAACCTACTACACTGATGGCTTTGAGTTAACTTATCAGGAGAAAAATCATCTGGTCACATTTTGTACTGATCTTGAGAATTACAATATCTATTATCAAACTCCTCCATATTATGGTCAATATGTGGCACTAGTGCACGTGTTGAACTATGCTAACATCCATGGAGATGTCATGGTAAGATTTTTTTAGTATTACGACATCTGTGCATCTTTTGCATAAATTCTTCTAAAACTGAACTACATTACAAAATACGAAGTTATTACTATGTTTTGAACAGATAATCCCGCAGGAGTGTGTGCATCATCTGATGTTTCAGAAAGGTTGCCTTGATGTTTTGAATATACGGCCAGGTCATCCTACGAATCACCCGTGTTCATATCGGATTTCTAAAACCAATGAAGACATGACAATCAAAGATTGGAAAAAAATGTATGGTCACTCTTAGGCAGCTACTTGGAAGCAACATTAGGCAAAGGGCAAGAATTGGAGACAGGATAATTTCCATTCTCCATAATGGAGAGTCAGGGCCTATCTTGTTTTATGCTATTTTACCTAAGAGAAGGTAGTAGGTCCTAGCTAATACTCATGATCATGTGGTAAGAACAACTAAGTAGGATTGGTTAGATGACTATGATGATGATGTGGTATCGAGTAGAATTTGTATGATCGATGATGATGAGTAGGACTTGTTATTATGATACCAATGATGAGTTATTTATTATAATGATCGATGATGCATGATGCTAAGTTGTTATATGAGCATGATGAGTTATTATATATATCAGTAGGTGAAATGAACATGGAATAGATTCAAGTGGAGGCAGCATGTGGTGCACATCAAAAGTTTGGATTAGTAGTACTTTCGACATGCACCACATGTTGCCTCCGCTTGAATCTACTCCACGTTCATTTCACTCACTATTATATATAATAACTAATCATGTCATGAAATCATATGGTGAAAGTACTGTATATAAAACCACAACGAAAATAAGCTATATTTACAAAAATATAGGAAGATTTAGCACCAGCGCTTTTCTAAAGAAACGCTACTGCTCCTTTCTATTGTCTGTAGTGCTTTTCCAGATAAAGCGCAACTGCTAACTATGTATAGCAGTAGCGCTGGTATTCCAGCACTACTGCTAACAGTTAGCTGTAGGGCCTTAGTGGTAGCGCTTGTACAAGCTCTACTGCTAGCTTCAAAATAAGCGCTACTACTAGGGTTTTCCCTAGTAGTGATATCTTCGCACGGAAGGAAATGCCTCTTATCCTCCCTGATAGCTGGGACCCGCCGGGTCGAACCGTACGTCGGGTTGTCTGCATGGTCGCGATCGTGTACGTACATACTGATCGATCGTTCTCTCTGCAGTGATGAACCATGTCCAAGTAAGGAGATGCACGTGTCGTAGTAGAGGCGCAGACGTAGCATGTCACGCAGTCCCATCTATATATATTGTGTACACGTACGTACAACCATGCTGCAAGAAATTAAATACGGATACATACATACATAAGAGCGGGGTCTCGAACGCGTATTCGTCCATGCGTACGGCCAGGGCTCGTGTACATGGAGAGGCAACATAGGGCAGCGACGTCGTCCTGTTCATTAGCAGCTGACCGGCTGGGTCTAAACGGAGGAAACAACCTCGTCTTCACTAAGAGCCAAGTGGCTGGGTCAGAACTTGTCATGTTCATCGGCAGCGAAGCCACTAAGTCGGAATGTATCATGTTGATCGCGAGTCAACCTACTTGGATGGAGCAGCCGAAATGAGGTCTCGCGTACCGCAAAACGGAGGAAATGGGCCTTCTGTTCGACCGCGTATGGTCGAAACAGGATCATGTTCATCAGAAAGGGTCTGGTGTACCACAAACAATGGAAATGGACTTGTTTCCGAACTCCTATGGTCGAAATGGGGTCCTGTTGATCGGAGGGGTGTGGCGTACCACAAAATGGAGGAAACAAACTTCTCATCGACCTCCTCCGGTCGAAACGAAGGTCCTATTCATCGGGAGGGGTATGGTGTACCGCAAAATAGGACTCCATGGGCTACTGTTCATCCACCGTCGACTTCCTCCAGCCTCCACCAGCTATTTTTCATCCACCTCTCCAGACTCCAATAGACACTGTTCATCCAAGGGCTACTGTTCATCCAGCCTCCACCGGCTTCAGTTCAACTAGCCTCCACGGGGTCCTGCTCATCCACCCCCAACCGGCTGGGGTGTGTGGCAGCCTCCTTGGACTCCTGTTCATCCAGCGTCAACTGCGTACTATATACCACGGGGTCCTGTTCATCCAGCGCCAACCGCCTGTACACACGGCCGGGGTACTGTTCATCCAACCCCCAACCAGAATTGTTCATCCACAGCCAACCCAACCGGCTCGACCCACACCACGTCTCGACTCGTTCTATGTATTGCGCGCACAGCACCAACAGTCATTGTTCATCCAGAGGCAACCCAACTGGCTAGCTATGTCTCACACGAGGGTTCGATCAGCTTATGTAAGCATGCAGCAGCAACGATCGAGCAGGTTCAGTTAGCAGCGCAGGAGTCTCGGTCGGGTTCAGTTAGGAGCAAAGGGATAAACCGGTCGGCTTTAGTACGTAGTAGGAGAAGATCGCTCGGGTTCAGTTATAGCGACACGACTCGCAACACGTGCGCGTACGAGAAAATTGTGGAAACCACACTGCATCGCTCGGCTTCGACCACCCACCGTAACCGGGAACTCCCCGATATTTTCCTCGCCCTCGCTTCTACCATGATTTTCTCTGTCATAGATGGTCCAAAGAATGTCATCAGGTGCGTATCCGGCCCGCCCAGGACAAAAAGACCATTTTCAATCATGATTTTTTGTCATAGAAGTAGGAGCCCACCACATCTATGATGATACCGGGTTTTGTCATAATTATTGTCATAGAAGTGTCATAAGCATGACAGAAAAAATTATGTTCGGCCCAAAATGTTACAGATGTGTCTTTTGTTGTAGTGGTTGCTCGCGTGGCTTCGACGTGGATTTGATCGCCAGCGTTGTTTTTTGGCGTTTGGGCGGCTCATCTCTGGGCTTACCTCGGTCCTGCGTAGGAGTGTCGTTGCCGTCCTTTGGAGTGTCCACCAAGTAAATGTTGTAGATGGATGTGGCCGACTAGTTGCCCGTGATAGGGTGGACCTCGGCATTAGCCATGGCTATGTCCTCCTCATCCATGTATTCGGCATTCTCCGAATTGTAGTCTCCCATATCGGTTAAATCATCGATGGTTGCTACCAAGTGGGTGGTGGGTGGGACTCAAAATTCCCTATTCTACGCCTCGAAAGGGTCGAAGATTGAAGGCGGAGGGCAGGTCCTCCCGGATGGTCATTTTGTGAATTCGGTCTAGCACCTCGTTTAACATATCGAGAGTTGCTGGACTCAAGGGCTCTAGGCCAGATTTTGTGGTCACGGAGTGGAGGGCGGTTTGTACCTTGACAGATCCCTGGTCTCGGACCGAACTACCTATAGGATTCGGGACCGAACCCTTAAGGGTCCCCGGATTGGCCACAGAAACTGAGGATGGGGTTTAACCCTCTCGTGCACCTTCGATGCCAAGGTTTGAGGTCGGGCCAGGGGTTCCCCTGGCCGCTATTCGCCGACTCGAGGTGTGGGCTCGAGGCCAGCAGGGAGTTGTGGTGGAGGAGGTCGGCCGAGATCGAATCTCGGCCTCTGCCCTCTGGTTTCGCATCAAGGGCCAGAGATAAATTCTCCGCCGATATGGTGAGTTCAGCTGGAGGTGGGGTCCGATCCTCACTCGCAAGGAGACCTTCCTGGCTTGAAGCCATTTGGTGGACTGGGGCCGATTCATAGATTGGATCGGAGGGTGACGCTGGAGCGGGAGGGCAGGGCCTGCGGTGGCTGCGAATCCGGCAAAAATCAAATCTCCCTGCACGTCAGCGACACACTCCAGGTTGTCGAATCGAATTCGGTGTTTGATAACGATGTTGTCGACCTGGTTGAGGCAACCAATCGAATCAGCGTGCAACATGATGCTACCAAAAGCGAAGAGCTGTCCGGGGATGAAGAGATCCATGGAGTTAATGTCCTCTCCAAGAACTAGGTGAGCCATCGATCCTTCCGGTGATCCAACAACGGAAATCTCAATGAAAGCACCAATGTCGGTGTCCAAACCGGCAGACCTCGGATTAGGGGGTGCTGAGCTGTGGATCTAGGATCTATGGGGAACAAGGGATGACAAACACAGTATTTACCCAGGTTCGGGCCCTCTCGAAGAGGTAATACCCTACGTCCTGCTTGATTATATTGGATGTATGATGTAGTCACAGAGTTGATCTAGCTCGAGATCCATATGAGCTAAACCCTAAGGCTATGAGCTGATGAATGTAGCTCTAGCACTAAAAATTGAAAGCCCTCGGTTTATATTGACACCGGTAGGGTTAGGGTTACCGAAGATAGATTACAACAAGGGAAAAGGAGATCCTGCGCCTTCTTCACTTGGAGGGCACACCGCGGCTCCATATAGATCTCCTGTCAATATACGGCTCCCTCAGTCCGGCCCATGTCAATGGGCCATCGCCCCGAGGATCCCTTAGTCCGTGGCTCCCTCACATATATTACTAGTGGGAAGTTTTTGTTATAGAACTTGGCTTGTATATTCCAACAATGGGCTTCTTCAAATGCCCTAGGTCTTCATGAGCAAGCAAGTTGGATGCACACCCACTAGTTTTCTTTTGAGATTCATAAATTTATAGCTCTAGTGCATCCATTACATGGCAATCCGTACTCACTCACATTGCTATCTATTGATGGGCATCTCCTTCTTTTTTGTCTTCCCCACAACCACCATATTCTATTCCACCTATAGTGCTATATCCATGTCTGACGCTCATGTATTGCGTGAAAGTTGAAAAGGTTTGAGAACACCAAAACTATGAAACAATTGCTTGGCTTGTCATCGGGGTTGTGCATGATTTAAATACTTTATGTGGCGAAGATGAAGCAAAACCAGACTATATGATTTTGTAGGGATAACTTTCTTTTGCCATGGTATTTTGAGAAGACATAATTAATTTACTAGTATGCTTGAAGTATTATTGTTTTTATGTCAATATCAAACTTTTGTTTTGAATCTTATGGATCTGAAAATTCATGCCACAATAAGGAAGATTACATTGATAAATATGTTAGGTAGTATTCAACATAAAAAATACTGTTTTTATCATTTACCTAATCGAGGACGAGTAGGAATTAAGCTTGGGGATGCTTCATACGTCTCCAACATATCTATAATCTTTTATTGTTCCATGCTATTTTATTATCTGTTTTGGATGTTTTATATGCATTAATATGCTATTCTATATTATTTTTCGGACTAACTTATTAACCTAGAGCCCAGTGCCAGTTTCTATTATTTCCTTGTTGTAGAGTTTCGCAAAAAAGGAATATCAAACAGAGTTCAAATGGAATAAAACTCTCGCGATGATTTTGCTTGGACCAGAAGACACATGTGGGACTTGGCGTCCAGTTCAGAAGGTACCCGATGAGGCGAAAAGCTATAGGGACGCGCCCTAGGGGGGGCGCCCCAGGGCTTGTGGGCCCCTCGAGCACCTCCTGACCCAGTTCCTTGGCCTATATATTCACATATATATTCCGGACACCCTAAAAGCGTCCACAAAAATACTTTTCCGCCGCCGCGAGTTCCAGAACCATGAGATCCCATCTTGTGAGATTTTCCGGCACCCTGCCGGAAGGGTATTCGATCACGGAGGAGCTCTACATCACCATTGCCACCCCTCCCATGAAGCGTGAGTAGTTTACCACAAACCTACGGGTCCATAGCTAGTAGCTAGGTGGCTTCTTCTCTCTCTTTGATCTTCAATACAATGTTCTCCTTAATGTTCTTGGAGTTCTATCCAATGTAATATTCTTTTGCGGTGTGTTTGTCAAGATCCGATGAATTATGCATTTATGATCAGATTATATATGAATATTATTTTAGTCTTTTCTGAATTCTTATATGCATGATTTGATATCTTTGTATTTCTTTTCAAACTATTGGTTTCGTTTGGCTAACTAGATTGGTAGTTCTTGTAATGGGAGAGGTGCTTAGTTTTGGGTTCAATCTTGCGGTGTCCTCACGCAATGATAGTAGGGGTAGCGAGGCACGTATTGCATTGTTGCCATCAAGGGTAAAAAGATGTGGTTTATATCATATTGCATGAGTTTATCCCTCTACATCATGTCATCTTGCTTAAAGCGTTGCTTTGTTCTTATGAACTTAATACTCTAGATGTAGGCAGGAGTCGGTCGATGTGTGGAGTAATAGTAGTAGATACATGCAGGAGTCGGTCTACTTTGTCACGGACGTGATGCCTATATTCATGATCATTGCCTTAGATATCGTCATAACTTTGCACTTTTCTATCAATTGCTCGAGAGTAATTTGTTCTGCCACCGTATTATTTTCCTTCAAGGGAGAAGCCTCTAGTGAATCCTATGGCCCTGGGCCCTATTTTCAATCATATTACTTTCCGAATTACTATTTTGCAATCTTTTATTTTCACATCTATAAACTAAAAAACCCAAAATTATTTAGTTATGTTTTATTTATCTTTTATCCCTATTAGATCTCACTCTTGTTCATGACTGTGAAGGGATTGACAACGCCTTTTCCGTGTTGTGTGCAAGTATTTGTTAGTTTGTGCAGGTGAATAGATTGGAGACTTGCTTGTGCCTCCTACTCGATTTATACCTTGGTTCTCAACTAAGGGAAATACTTATCTCTATTTTGCTGCATCACCCTTTCCTCTTTAAGAAAAAAACAATGCAGGCTCAAGAAGTAGCAGTAGAAGCAGCGAAGCCGGCTGCAGCAACGCCGGCTGCTGCTGCCATGGAGTTGCTACGAGGCCGCTTGTTGGAAGCGTAAGCTGCTGCGAGGCCGCTCACCGGCTGGAGCACGGGAGACTCCTAGATGCTGTGAGACCGCTTGCTGGAAGCATCCAATGCTGCGAGGTCAGCGGCAGGTACGACGCGAGAGCGCTGGTGCTGCCACGACGGAGTTGCAAACGGTGGTCGCCGACAAATAGGATGCAGCAATGCCGGTTGCTGCCACGAGCGGGGTTGCAACAGCGTTGACCGGCGGCGGGCCGGATGCAGCAACGTCGGCTGCTGTGACGAGGGGGTCGCAACATCGTTTGTCGGTGGCGAGCCAGCAGCAGGAACGCCGACGTGACGATGCTGTGATGGCAGCCCAGGTGCTGCAACACTCTATGGCTACGGCGATACTGGTGATAGACCACGGAGGCGTTGCTGTGAGCCGCTGCTGCGAGGCCGCCGAAGTTACTACGACGACGGAGGCATTGCTGCTAGGCCGCCAGAGCTGCTACTGGAGCCAGGCGCGTGCTGGTCGATGACTTGCTTGATGGGAGCAGTATGTAGTAGGGACGGGCAGACCATGGTGCCGCGAGAGAGGCGCTGCAGTGCGGGACGTGCGAACAACGATATCAGATGGCCAGACATTTCACATCTGATGGCTGTCAAGGCGGCTGTTGTTTCGATCTGCTATAGTCAGATAGCGCCTAGCGCTTGCCTTTTTATAGTAAGTAGCACATATGCCCGTGCGTTGCAACGAAAGAAAATTGATTCAGTTACACAAAAAAACATATTATGGAACAAGTTAACAAAATGATATATGAGTCCAAGGTAAATCAATTCAATATTAAAAAAATAACAGGAAGTGCTTAGAAAATAAAGACATGCATGTAAGCAGCATGATATTCAGTAACTCTGTTTTATATTTTTAGATAAAAAGCGTGAAACTGAAAGCATGCGTTGAATTTAATCAGAACGCAATATGAATTACTAAGCATCGCACTCTTCTCAATATCACCTTAGACAGACTTCAGTGGTAAGCATGAGACTAATAGTTTCACCAACCATTAGTTTTCATATTGTGATTTCACAACTGGAAGCTTCCAACAATAAACACTAATAGTTCACAACAAAACTAAGGGTTGAATCGTTAGTAATAACCTACAGGAAAGAAATTCATTGTCGACCTTATGTCTATTTCAAAGGTAAAAACACTATTGTTAATAGAGAAGATTTCCAATGAATCGCCCGGCCTGATACCAAGAGAATCTCATTGCTACCAGTCATGCTATCAATCTTACGTTTAGCTACCATGTATTTGTTGCCGGAGATGCTCGCCGGAGCACCTCCTTCCTCTCCTCTTCCTCTCTGGTTCTCTCACTCTCTGAAACTCAGATGAAAAAGAACAAAGACAGGTGTTTTGTGCAGCGCAAGTTCTGCTGCTTTTCGGTTTCATTGATCCTTTTATTCAGCGATCCTAGTGGTGCCGTAATGCTCGCAACAAACTCCATCGTGCCCGCGTCATCCCACAGGCGAAGTCGTGCAGCTGGCTTTCTAACTTTTCGCACGGGCACACAACGATCGTGCCCTTCGTGCGCTAACAGAAAACTGAAAAACAAACTGAAGAAATCTGAAACTACTGAACTTTCTGAAGAAAACTAACACCTATCAACTTGGCTGCCATAGCAGTGTTATTTGTGCGCAACTGAAATAACCAACAATCTCCCCCTAATTCAGGTGCGCCCCCTGATGTCGAGGATGCCGATCTTCTTGCACAGCTCCTGGAAGTGAGTCCGCCCAAGTGCCTTGGTCAAGATGTCGGCCTTCTGATCGCTAGAACAGACGAACTCGACCACCACAGTACCCTTCTCGATATGATCACAGATGAAATGGTATCTGAGGTCGATGTGTTTGCTCCTGTCGTGCAGAACAGGGTTCTTCCCAAGCGAGATAGCTGATTTGTTGTCAATGAAAATTTTAACTGCCTTCGTACCTTGGTTCAACAATTCTCCAAGGATGCGCGCCAGCCAAATCCCTTGGCAGGCCGCGGTTGAACCGGCGATATACTCTGCCTCACAAGAGGAGAGCGCCACTACTCTTTGCTTCTGTGATTGCCAACTGATTGGACTGCCACCAAGGAAGAAGATTGCTCCAGAAGTGCTCTTCCTGTCATCCAGATCGCCGGCCATGTCAGAGTCGCTGAAACCCTTGAGCTCTAGGCGATCGCCGCGGAGATAGGTGCAGCCGACAGTGAGCGTCCCAGCGATGTACCGGAGGATGTGCTTCACAGCGGCGAAATGCTCTGAAGTCGGCGCCTCCATGAAACGGCTAGTGAGGCCAACTGCATAGGTTATGTCAGGGCGTGTGTGTACGAGGTACCGAAGGCTGCCGATGATGCTCCTGTAGAGCGTGGCATCGGCGAGTGGTGCTGAGCTCGCCTTGCTCAACTTGCATTTGGGTTCAAGCGGCACATGACTCGGATTGCAGCCGGCCATGCCTGCCTTGTCCAACAGCTTCTCAACATAGGATGCCTGGTTGATGGTGATGCCGAGCGCGCTATGGTGCACCTCGAGGCTGAGGTAGTATCTCAACAGCCCGAGGTCACTCCTCTCGAACATGTGCTTCATTTCTTCCTTGAAATGGTGCAGCTCCTGTAGGTTTGCTCCGGTGATGACCAAATCATCCACATAGACACCGACGAGCAGCTGAGATGCTCCGGTGCCGCGCATGTACATGGCGTGCTCAGTCCTGCTGCGAGTGAAACCCAGTGATGCGAGGCTGTTGTCAAGTTTGGAGTTCCATGCGCGCGGAGCTTGCCGGAGACCATAGAGCGCCTTCTCTAGCTTGTACACTTTCTCCTCCTTGCCCCGCCGTGCAAAACCAGGGGGCTGCGCCACGTACACCACCTCTTCAAGAGTGCCGTTCAGGAAAGCCGATTTCACGTCCATATGGTGCACTTCCCATCCCCGGTGTGCGGCAATGGCCAGGAGTACGCGCACGGACTCCAGGCGAGCAACCGGCGCGAAAACCTCCTCAAAATCCACGCCGGGCCGCTGGACGTACCCTTTCGCCACCAGTCTGGCCTTGTGCTTGACGATGGTCCGGCGGCGTCCTTCTTCAGCTTAAACACCCATTTCAAGCCAATGGGCTTCTCTCCGGGAGGAAGGTCCATGAGCGTCCATGTATTGTTGTCGTGGATTGCCTGCAGCTCATCCATCATGGCGCGCCGCCACGGCTCATGTGGTGCCTCCTCGGTGAAGTTTCCAGGCTCCTCGCCGGCCATGAGGTGCAGCACCTCCTCCTCACGGTCCTCGTCAGGTTGTAGTGGCACCCCCTCACGCGTACCAAGGATCTCATCCATCATCCGGTAACGGTGCGGTGCGTCTGGGTCGTCGTCGTTGTCGAAGAGGTCAGGGCGCTCCGCCGGCGGCGACACGAACACCGGGCCACCATTCGGAGTGGCAGGAGCCCCCCCCCCCCCCCCCCGAGTGTCGCCCGCCATGGTGACCGTTGGAGTCCTCGATGTTAGAATATAGAGTTGTAATCTCAACCTCCTTCTTTCTCTTGTATTCTACCCAAACTCTTTCTGTCATAACCTTGTATGTCAAGCCAGGCTTCGGCCACGCATCAATATAAACTACCACGCGGCTCCCTCGATGGAGTAGGAACGCTTCATATCTTTCATGGTAATCAGAGCCACCTCTTCTCATACATCTAGCCACAATCCAAAACCCTAGAAACCACACATCATCGTCTCCATGGCTTCCTCCGCCGGTGTCTCCCTCAACCTTGGATCGCCGCCGTCTGAGAAGCTCGCAAGAGGTAATTTCATCCTCTGGAAGACGCAGGTCCTCCCAGCCCTGCGAGGCGCGCAGGTGACGGGGCTCCTGGACAACACCGATGCCGCTCCACCCAAGATGGTGGAGATCACGAAGGCAGACAAGACCACGGCCCTAGAGCCGAATCCCCTATACGGACCCTGGATCGCCAAAGATCAGCAGGTTCTATCATACCTTCTCAATTCCATGTCTCCAGAAATTCTTGCACAAGTTGTTGGGAAAGATTCCACCTTTGAGCTCTGGACGACGGTGACAAATCTCTTCGCCTCACAATCTCAGTCTCGGATTACTAATCTGAGAATCGCCATCACCAATACCAAGAAGGGCTCGATGTCAAGCTCGGCGTATATGGCGAAGATGAAAAGTCTTGGGGATGAACTAGCTGCTGCAGGTCGTCTCGTATCTGACCCGGAGATGGTGGACTATATTCTGGCCGGACTGGACCGCGACTACGACCCCGTGGTGGCGGCGATCGGCGCTGTCAAAAACATCATCACAGCCGACGATCTTTTTGCCCAGATTGTTGCCTTTGATCAAAGGATGGAGATGCTAGGCGACTCATCTTCAGGCGGGTTCTATTCATCCGCTAATGCGGTCTACAGAGGCCGTGGCCAGTCCCGTGGCAGATCTCGCGGGCGTGGAGGAAGAGGCCGTGGCCGTGGTGATCGTGGTGACCGCGGTGACCGACAGTCGTCTTCCTCCAATGGAGGCGGCAGATTCAGAGGCCGTCCTCGACAGCAACAGCAACAGCAGGCTCGTGAGCAACAACATGACTATCCAGAATGTCAGATATGCTACAGACACCATCCAGGAGGTGCACGAGTTTGCTGGTGGCGTTATGAAGAAAACGACCAGGAAGAAAAGCAGGCGCATGCAGTCTCCTATGGCGTGGACACCAACTGGTACGCCGACAGTGCAGCAACAAACCACGTCACAGGTGAACTTGACAAGTTAACGATGCGGGAGAAGTACAATGGAGGCGACCAAATTCGCACGGCAAGCGGTTCTGGTATGGATATCACACACATTGGTAGTTCAATTGTTAAAACCCCCGTGAAAAATTTACACTTGACCAATGTCTTGCATGTTCCTCAAACCTCTAAAAATCTTGTTTCCGTTCATCGATTCACTCTTGATAACAATGTTCTTATTGAATTCTATCCTTATTTTTTCTTGGTTAAGGACTTGAAAACAAGGAGAGTCATTCTTAGAGGACGGTGCGTGGGAGGACTCTACCCACTCATATCATCATCATCATCATCATCTTCATGGTCCAATAAACAAGCAAATATTGTCACCAAGCTATCTACATCAAGGTGGCATAGTCGTTTAGGTCATCCATCTTCAGTCATAGTTAGATATGTTCTTAGCAAAAATAAACTCTCTTATGAGCCTAGTAGTGAGTCAGTTTGTGATCCGTGTCAACAAGCAAAAAGTCATCAATTACCTTACCCAATTTCTACTAGTGTGTCTACTGTCCCTTTACAACTTATCTTTTCAGATGTATGGGGGCCAGCTCCTATTTCAGTTGGTAGATTTTCCTATTATGTAAGTTTTATTGATGACTATAGTAAATTTACTTGGATTTATCTGTTGAAAAAGCGATCTGATGTATTCCAAGTTTTCCTCAATTTCCAAAATCTTGTTGAACACAAACTGAACTCTAAAATCATTGCTATGCAAAGTGACTGGGGTGGTGAGTATGAAAAACTAAATTCTTTCTTTCAAAAGCTTGGCATATCACACCATGTATCTTGTCCTCATGCTCACCAACAAAATGGATCCGCTGAAAGAAAGCACCGTCACATAGTTGATATGGGGCTTGCCTTGTTAGCAAATGCTTCCATGCCGCTTAAATTTTGGGATGAAGCATTCTTAACTGCTACATATCTCATCAACTTGCTTCCAAGTAAAGTTATCAAATTTGAAACACCCATTACACGACTTCTTGGTGTCACACCCAACTATACATCTCTTCGTATTTTTGGTTGTGCCTGTTGGCCCAATCTTAGGCCTTACAACACACGCAAACTCGCTTTCCGCTCAAAACGGTGTGTCTTTTTAGGCTATAGCCCCATGCATAAAGGGGTCAAGTGCCTTGATGTTCCTACTGGTCGGGTGTATATATCCAGAGATGTTGTATTTGATGAGTCCGTGTTTCCCTTTGCATCCCTTCATCCTAATGCTGGTGCACTTCTCCGCAAAGAAATTCTTCTTCTTCCTTCACATCTTCGGTCTTTTGATCATGGGGGCGACAACAATTGTACTAACCAATGTGATGATATTCCTGCTGGTACTGGTCTTTCTCTTATGCCTGTGCAGGTCCGTGGAGAAAACGGTGCTCAAAATGACCAAGATCTCGAAAATATGGCTGGTTTTGATCCTATATTTCATGCTGAGGAAGGAGACGAAGCTGACACAGATGACGAAGAAGATCTCGCGGCGCCTGCCACCCCTGCACGCGCGCAGATCTCGGATCACGCGACCGCATCCGCCTCGGATCAAGCCCCTGATGGCTCCAATCCTGGATCCAGGGTGGGCCACTCCCGTGCTGCCGCGTCAGCTTCAGGCGGGACCAGCAGCGGGGCCGAATCCCCCTCGCCCCGCGCGCCAGCGTCAGGCGGGACCAGCGGCGGGACCAGATCCTCCCCGCACCATGCGCGCCTCCAGTCGCGGTCGGGTGGCGGATCCTCTGCGCCAGTGCCTGCAGGAGGGGCAGCCACACCAGAAGCCACAGGATCCCCTGCGCATATGACGACAAATCAGTCCACTGCATCAGTAGATTCTCCTGGATCTTCTGTGGCAAGTATACCAGCGGTGCAGCGAGAGGTTTCTTCACGTGTTATGACCCGGCTACAGAAAGGTATACGGAATCCTAAAATTAGGAAAGATGGAACTATACCATATGGAATGTTGTGTATTTCAGGAGAACCAACATCGTTGAAGAATGCACTTGATGATCCTAAATGGAAAAAGGCAATGGATGAGGAGTATTCTGCGCTCATGAGGAATAAGACTTGGCATCTTGTACCAAATCAGAGAGGTAAAAATATTATTGATTGCAAATGGGTGTATAGAATTAAGAAGAAGGCAGATGGCTCCATTGACAGATATAAGGCACGTCTAGTTGCAAAGGGCTTTAAGCAACGTTATGGCATTGACTATGAGGACACCTTTAGTCCCGTTGTGAAAGCTGCAACTATCAGACTTGTGTTTGCCATTGCTGTATCCAGAGGATGGAGTTTAAGGCAGCTAGATGTACAGAATGCGTTTCTGCACGGTGTTCTGGAAGAGGAAGTGTTTATGAGACAACCACCTGGGTATGAGAGTAAGAAATTGCCACAGTATGTCTGCAAGCTTGATAAAGCACTCTATGGTCTAAAGCAAGCACCCAGAGCATGGTATTCCAGATTGAGCTCACAGTTAAAATATCTTGGCTTTGTTGCTTCCAAGGCTGACACATCCTTGTTTATTTATAACAAGGCAGGAGTAGTCATTTTTGTGCTTATATATGTTGATGATATCATAGTTGCAAGTTCTTCACAAAATGCTACTAATGCTCTTTTGCATGCTTTGAGCTCAGAGTTTGCCTTGAAGGACCTAGGTGATTTGCATTTCTTCTTGGGTATTGAAGTCAAGAAAACTCAAGATGGTATTGTGTTAAATCAGGAAAAATATATTCTTGAGCTTCTGTCTCGCATGGGGATGAAAAATTGCAAGCCAATGCCTACACCTTTATCCTCCTCAGAAAGTCTCTCAGCATATGAGGGTGAGCCACTTCAAGAGGAGGAGAGTACAAGGTATAGGAGTACTGTGGGAGCACTACAATATTTAACTCTCACACGTCCAGATATCTCATTTGCTGTCAACAAGGTTTGTCAATATCTTCATGCACCTACTTCTGCACATTGGTCAGCTGTCAAGAGGATTGTGAGATATGTGAAACATACTATGGGAATAGGACTTCATTTCAAACGGTCTAATTCTTCTCTTGTGAGTGCATTCTCTGATGCTGACTGGGCAGGATGTAGTGATGACAGAAGATCAACTGGAGGTTTTGCAGTGTTCTTTGGATCTAATCTTATCTCCTGGAGTGCTAGAAAGCAAGATACTGTGTCACGCTCAAGTACAGAAGCTGAATACAAGTCTTTGGCTAATGCAACTGCTGAGATCATTTGGGTTGAATCACTTCTTGAGGAATTGGGAATCAAGAAGAATCGTATCTCATGTTTATGGTGTGATAATTTGGGAGCAACATATCTGTCTGCAAATCCAGTGTTCCATGCCAGGACAAAGCACATAGAAATTGATTTTCACTTTGTACGAGAAAGGGTTGCGGCAAGGAAACTTGAGATTCGATTTATTCCTTCTAAGGATCAAGTGGCTGACGGTTTTACAAAAGCACTACCAGCAAGACCATTTGAAGAATTCAAGAGTAATCTTAACTTAGGTTAGTTGAGATTAAGGGAGGGTGTTAGAATATAGAGTTGTAATGTCAACCTCCTTCCTTCTCTTGTATTCTACCCAAACTCTTTCTGTCATAACCTTGTACGTCAAGCTAGGCTTCGGCCACGCATCAATATAAACTACCACGCGGCTCCCTCGATGGAGTAGGAACGCTTCATATCTTTCACTCGAGCCTCCTCCGTATGCGCTGGCCGTGTCCGTGTCAGCCAATCCTGGGGACGCGGCTCGCATGCCCGATGCCCCAGTCGTGTCCACCGGCGCGCTGTCGCTGGCCCCCTCATACACAGGGTACTGCACAAGGAAGGAGCCAGCCTACGTACTAGTAGGCTCTTTGCTCCAGTCCCAGCTAGCCTCCTCGTCGAAGACGATGTCGCGGCTCACATGGACGCGCTTTGACACAGGATCATAAACGCGGTACGCCTTGCTGCCCTGTTCATACCCGATGAACACCATGGGAGTGCTCCGGTCCTCCAGCTTCTTCAAATGAGGCCTTGCTGTTTTGACATGAGCAATGCATCAAAATACACGAAGGAAATGCACGTCTGGTTTCCTACCGAACCAGGCCTCAAAGGGTGTCATGCCGTTGATGCTGCGGGTGAAGCTGCGGTTTAGCACGAACACCGACTGCCTCCCCCCAGAAAAATGTTGGCATGTTCTTGGCCTTCATCATGCTCCGTGCCATCGACACCACCGTCTGGTTGCGACGCTCCACCACACCATTCTGTTGTGGTGTGTAGGGCGCCGTCAGGTGGCGCTGGATGCCGTGGTCGGCGAAGTGCGCGGCAAGGGCGTTGGACGTGAACTCGCCGCCGTGATCGGTGCGCAGCATGCGCAGCTGGTGGCCTGCCTCCCCCTCAGTGCTGGCTTGGAAACGCTTCAGAGCAGCCGCTGCCTCGTCCTTCAAGGTGAGGAGGACCAGCCACATGTAGCGGCTGCAGTCATCGACCAGCAGGAGGAATGATGCCGGCCGCTGGGAGTCGCCGGCGTGATGGGACCACACAGGTCACCGTGCACGAGCTCGAGCTGCTTCTTAGCTCTGTACTTGGCCTTCTGGGGGAACGGGATGCGCCACTGCTTGCCGGCGAGGCACGCCTCGCAGAGCTCGCCGGTGTGCTCGATTAGGGGAAGGCCACGAACCAGTCTGCCGCGCACCATCCGTTGGATCGCCTTGAAGTGCAGGTGACCCAGGCGGCCATGCCACTTCTAGGCCTCGCCGTCATGACGTAGCGACAGACATGCAGGAGGTACAGGGGTCATATCCAACTTGTACAAGCGATTGGACGAACGGTGTACCTTTACCAGGAGCTTTTGGCGTGGATCGAAGGTCGTCATGTTCCCGCCACGGAGACGGATGTCGCAGCCGAGCTCATCCAGCTGCCCCAGGCTCACCATGCTGCTCTTCAGGCGTGGGATGTAGTAGACGTCGGTGAGGGCGCGCTGCATGCCGCCGTCCACCTTGAACGCGATCGTCCCGCGTCCTCGGATTTGCACCACCGAGCTGTCACCGAAACACACAGTGCCGGTGACGCTCTCATCTAGCTCGGCGAAGACGCTCTGGTCCCCGGTTATATGATTCGAGGTCCCGTGTCCATGAACCAGGTGGTCTCCCGCGGCGTGTCAACGGCGCCGGGAGTGATCTCCGCCTGCTGCTCCTTGAGGAAGACGGGGAGCGAGGCCCTTGCCTCCCCCGTGGCCAAGGCCCCTGTCATGGCGGTGGAGACGGGGCCTCGTGTGGGAGAGTCGAGGCCCGCTGCCGTGACCGCAGAGGCGTCCTCCGTGGTGATCTCCACCATCTCCATCAGGAGGAACGCCGGGTCCGCATCCTCGTCCGCCTGCACGAGGTGAGCTTCCTCGCGCTTCTTATTCCTGCATTCACGGGCCCAATGCCCTTTGATGCCGCAGTAGCGGCACGTGTCCTCGTCTCCGCCGCTCTTGTCGATGTTGTCGGCACCGCGTCCCCCCTGCGGACCTCCGTGGCCGCCGCCACCGCGTCCACCGCGGCCACGCCCGCCACCGCGCCGGTTGTTTCCTCGCCCGCCCGAGGACGATCCATCGTCCCTGTGAGCCGAGCGCTTTCGTGCATCCCACTCCTCCTCGGTGAGAAGCAGGGGGCCGCCGGATTGAGACTCGGCAGTGCTTTCGCTGATCCGGTCTTGCACGACGCAGAGGCGGCCGGTGACCTCGTCCAGGGACAGGCTGTTCACGTTAAGGAGAGTCTCGATCGCGATGGCAACCTGCGCGTACTGTTGAGGAACAACGCGCAGGAACTTGGCAACCACGCTGGACTCCTGGACGTTGTCGCCGAGGGAGCGCAGGTTCGCGGCGAGGGTGGAGATGTGCATCGAGAAGTCGTCGATCGTCTCTCCGGAGCGGAACGAGATGCTCTCGAACTCGCGCCGCAGTCGCTGTGCGTTTGCCTCACGCACACGAGAGGCTCCCATGCGCTGCGACGCGATTGCCTCCCGCGCCTCCTTGGCGTTGGCCTTGGCGCCGATCGGACTCACCATGTCCGGCGGGAGGGCGCGCAAGATCGCGGCCATGGCCTTGCGCTCGTCATGAAAAGGTGCATCGCCGGTTTCAACGGCAGCCCACCAGCCCTCGGCCTGCAGGTTTACCTTCATGAGCAGCGCCCATTCTGCATAGTTGGTGCGCGTCAGCATGGGGTAGACTCCGGCGGAGCTCGTCTCCCGGATCACCTGCTGGTGCACCACCATCAAGCCGGTGCGGCGAGTCCCGCTCCTGCCCCGGGCTGTCGACGCTCCTCTCCTGCGTGGAGGGGTCTCCGAGCCCTGCCGGGCGTTCGAGCCGTTGCCGCCGGACGACATGGTCCAGAAGATGACCTCGCTCTGATACCAGGTGTTGCCGGAGATGCTCGCCGGAGCACCTCCTTCCTCTCCTCTTCCTCTCTGGTTCTCTCACTCTCTGAAACTCAAACGAAGAAGAACAGAGACAGGTGTTTTGTGCAGCGCAAGTTCTGCTGCTTTTTGGTTTCATTGATCCTTTTATTCAGCGATCCTAGTGGTGCCGTAATGCTCGCAACAAACTCCATCGTGCCCGCGCCATCCCACAGGCGAAGTCGTGCAGCTGGCTTCCTAACTATTCGCACGGGACACACAACGATCGTGCCCTTCGTGCGCTAACAGAAAACTGAAAAACAAACTGAAGAAATCTGAAACTACGTACTGAACTTTCTGAAACTAATGAACTTTCTGAAGAAAACTAACACCTATCGACTTGGCTGCGATAGCAGTGTTATTTGTGCGCAACTGAAATAACCAACAGTATTCGCAACTCCTATAGAAGACAACGAACCGAAGTAATAGAAGTTGATGGCCAATTACCGGGGACATGGTTGGCCAGCTGCATAAGTGCTGCGTCGCTGCATCGATCGTGGGGCGGCGGAGTCATAGCAGGGTGCGCCAAGGAAGATCAATGAGGACGGCTCCCGGGGATGACCGGTCGGCTGGCGTGGCGGACACTCCGAGGTCGTACTTGGGGTGATCGGACACACATTGAGCCGGGTGACGACAACCAAAAATCCTAAGAGCTGGCTAATCCAGAATCACCTACCCACTGGAGCAGGTCTCGGAGCTGCTGCATGATACGCGGTCCCACTTCCTGTTGGCCTAAGCTAGCTAAGTTCACAGCTGTATAGTTTTTTTTCTGTTTAAATAACGTTGGCATGGTTGTTGATGTGACCAGCACATGCACGTAACTTGTGGAGGAGTGTCGCATGCACGTACTCTCTCTCACGTTGTTTTTCTGCCGGTTGGCACCTGTGCTGTGTGATGAAGTCGTGGGATGGCGCTGATGTTACGTATCTGTTGACGCTTGAAAATGACATGATCTCGAAAAGTGGCTTGAAGCTGGATCAAGATAAATTCAAATTTCTGATTAGAAACCACCAATGGATGGCCCTCTTCAAGAAGATCAAGATGGATACAAAAATAGTCCAAAACGGAGCTGGATGCGAGAAGTATGACAATTTCAGAGATGCTCACATTGACATCAGATTAAAAAATGGCATTATACTCATTTAAGATGTCCTCTGATGCTAAAAGTTTCTACATGAAAGTTGTGTGTCTCGTCGAAACTGTTGATTTTGATATAAAAGTTGTCCTAATCCGAGGTCGTATGAAAAAGTTAGAGCCCGCACAGCGCGACCCTGCAGAGAGCAAAATATGACACCCGAGACCAGACACACATGTGAGTATGTCTGATGATGTGCGTGAATAATTGTCTCTTTTGCACGAGCTCTTTGACCATCGAGATGGCCTCTGATCGAAAAACATTCAACATGAAAGTTGTCCGTCTCGTCGAAATGGTAAAGATTGTTTTTGGGTTTGTTTCCATCTGAGGTCGTTTACCACGTCCAAAAATACCCGCAAGGTGCAGCCAGTTTTAGACCGAACAATTTTGGAAAGTTCGGACAAAAACCATTCGAATTTGACTAGGGTTTGGATATGAATCCAAGCCTTTTCCTTGCGCGCAAAGTCCAGCCGCCTCTTATATACCTAAGAGGTGACGGCCGATTGAACAACAACACACAATCAAACAAATCATCTAGGGGTGATCAGGTTGACCTAGGGCAGCCCATAGCGTCCCGGACGTGTGGGGTTTCGGGTATTCAAAAGCGCCCGCCAGATTTCTTGCGTACCGCTCTTCCGGACGGGTCTCCTTCGGCGTGATCTGCGATGTATTACCCCGGCGTCGAGGGTACATGGTGACGTGTTCGTGTGCGAACACAGTTTTTTGCGACTCCGCTGGGGACGAAGCATTGAGCGGTCTCCAGCCCGTTCTTGCTACGAAGAGATCGTCATCAGGGAATTGCAATCTAAAAAGGTAATATGAATACCGAATCCCCTACTGTAGATGCAAATATCTCATATGTTGTTACTAGATCATTCAATGACTGCCAGCCTAGTTTTCCCAATCATGCATCTAATTACGTGCATAGGCTGATTCAAAGTAATTTACATGCTTCAACTTCTTACGATACTAGTAACATGCACCATATGTGCTCCAACTCTCATGCACCGGCAGCCCCATAAATCCATATGCCGATGAACAACATGTAGGAACTTCCAATTGAAGTAAATATGCCCTAGAGGCAATAATAAAGTTGTTATTTTATATTTCCTTATTCATGATAAAGGTTTATTGTTCATTCTAGAATTGTATTGATCTGACACTTGACTAGCTCGTTGATCAAAGATACATGTGTGAATACATAAACAAACACCATGTCCCTAGTGAGCCTCTACTTGACTAGCTCGTTGATCAAATATGGTTAAGGTTTCCAAACCATAGACATGTGTTGTGATTTGATAAACGGGATCACATCATTAGGAGGATGATGTGATGGACAAGACCCATATGTTAGCAAGCAATTTTGATTGTTTAGTTTATTGCTATCTCTTTCTTGATGTCAAATACATATTCCTTCGACTATGAGATTATGCAACTCCCGAATACCGGAGGAATACCTTGTGTGCTATCAAACATCACAACATAACTGGGTGATCGTAAAGATGCTCTAAGGTATTTCCGAAGGTGTTTGTTGGGCTGGCATAGATCGATATTAGGATTTGTCACTCCGAATATCGGAGAGGTATCTCTGGGCCCTCTCGGTAATACACATCATAAGAACCTTGCAAGCAAACTGGATAATGAGTTAGTTGCAGGATGATGTACTACGGAACGAGTAAAGAGACTTGCCAGTAACGAGATTGAATTAGGTATGAAGATACCGACAATCGAATCTCGGGCAAGTAACATACCGATGGACAAAAGGGGTAACGTATGTTGTCATAGCGGTTCGACCGATAAAGATCTTCGTAAAATATGTGGGAGCCAACATGAGCATCCAGGTTTCTCTATTGCTTATTGACCGGAGAGGTGTCTCGATCATGTCTACATAGTGCTCAAACCCGTAGGGTCCACACGCTTAACGCTCATTCACGATATAGTATTATATGAGTTATGTGATTTGGTGACCGATGTTTCGGAGTCCCGGATGTTATCACTGACATGACGAGGAATCCCGAAATGGTCGAGAGGTAAAGATTGATACATAGGATGATGGTATTCGGACACCAGAAGTGTTCTGGGGTGTATCGGGTATTTATCAGAGTACCGGAGGGGGTTACCGGAACCCTGGGAGGGAAGATATGGGCCATATGGGCCATGGGAGGGGAGCACACCAGCCAACAAGGGGTGGCACACCCCCCATATGGCACGAGGTCGAATTGGGAGAAGGGAAAAGGGGGGTTCACCCACCCCCTTTCCTTTCTCTCTTCCCTTTCCCTTTTCTTCTCCGGTGAAAAAAGGCAGGGGGCGCCACTTGGGGAAACCCCAAGTAGGATAACAATCCCACTTGGGGCGCCCCTGGCTGCTCCCTCCTGCCCCACCTATATATATGTGGGAGGGGGCGCCTAGCACACCCAAGACATTATATTAGCCGTGTGCGGCGCCCCCCTCCATAGTTTACGCCTCCGGTCATAATTTCGTAGTGCTTAGGAGAAGCCCTGTGGAGATCTCTTCATCGTCACCATCACCACGCCGTTGTGCTGATGGAACTCATCCACTACCTCGACATCTTGCTGGATCAAGAAGGCGAGGGACGTCACTGAGCTGAATGTGTGCAGAACTCGGAGGTACCGTATGTTTGGTACTCGAGAGCGGAGAAAGTTCGACTACATCAACCGTGTTGTGAAACGCTTCCTCTTACAGCCTACGAGGGTACGTAGATGATACGCCCATTTGCATCATGGTTTTATATCAATATTTATTGCATTACGGGCAGTTACTATACATTATGTCACAATACTTATGCCTTTTCTCTCTAATTTTACAAGGTTTACATGAAGAGGGAGAATTCCGGCAGCTGGAATTCTGGGCTGGAAAAGGAGCAAATATTAGATCCCTATTATGCACAACTCCAAAAGTCATGAAGCTCCACGAAAGACAGTTTTGGAATATATTAAAAATATTAGGCGAAGAAAGCACCAGAGAGGGGTCACCCACTATCCATGAGGGTGGAGGGCGCGCCCCTGCCTCGTGGAACACCTGGCAGCCCCCCGATGCCCATCTTCTGGTATATGGTGTATTTTACCATAGAAAAAATCATAAGGAAGCTTTCGGGATGAAGCACCACTATCTCAAGGCGGAACCTTGGCGGAACCAATCTAGGCCTCCGGCGGAGCTGTTCTACCGGGAAAACATCCGTCCGGGAGCGGGAAATCGTCACTATCATCATCACCATCGATCCTCTCATTGAGAGGGGGTCAATCTCCATCAACATCTTCACCAGCGCCATCTCCTCTCAAACCCTAGTTCATCTCTTGTATCTGATCTTTGTTCCAAAACCTCAGATTGGTACCTGTGGGTTGCTAGTAGTGTTGATTACTCCTTGTAGTTGATGCTAGTTGGTTTATTCAGTGGAATATCATATGTTCAGATCCTTTATGCATATTAATACCCCTCTGATTATGAACATTAATATGATTTGTGAGTAGTTACGTTTGTTCCTGAGCACATGGGAGAAGTCTTGTTATAAGTAGTCATGTGAATTTGGTATTCGTTCAATATTTTGATGAGATGTATATTATCTCTCCTCTAGTGGTGTTATGTGAACGTTGACTACATTACACTTCACCATTATTTGGGCCTAGGGGAACGCATTGGGAAGTAATAAGTAGATGATGGGTTGCTAGAGTGACAGAAGCTTAAACCCTAGTTTCTGTGTTGCTTTGTAAGGTTAGGTTTACCTTAATTCTTCTTTCGTAGTTGTGGATGGTTGCGAGAGGAGTTAATCATAGGTGGGATGCTTGTGCAAGGAAGGGTAGTACACAACCACCAGTCTACCCACATATCAAATTATCAAAGTAACGAACGTGAATCATATGAGCATGATGAAAACTAGCTTGATGATAATTCCCATGTGTCCTCGGGAGCGCTTTGCTTTATTTAAGAGTTTGTCCAGGCTTTTCCTTTGCTACAAAAAGGATTGGACCACCTTTCTGCACCTTAGTTACTTTTATCACTTGTTACCCGTTACAAATTACCTTATCACAAAACTATCTGTTACCGATAATTTCAGTGCTTGCAGGGAATACCTTACTGAAAACCAATGTTCATTTCCTTCTGCTCCTTGTTGGATTCGACACTCTTACTTATAGAAAGGACTATGATAGATCCCCTACACTTGTGGGTCATCAAGACTCTTTTCTGGCACCGTTGTCGGGGAGTGAAGTGCCTTTGGTAGGTGGAATTTGGTAAGGAAAAATTTATATAGTGTGCTGAAATTTACTGTCACTTCTTACTATCGAAAATAATCCTTTGAGGGCTTGTTTGGGGTATCTTCACCCCGACCAGTGGAGCAAAGAGTTTCTCCTCAACCTACTGAACATACTGAAAATGTTTAGTTTGAAATTCCTGCAGGTATGATAGAGAAACTGCTAGCTAATCCTTTTACAGGAGATGGAACATTACATCCCAATATGCACCTAATCTATGTGGATGAAGTTTGTGGATTATTTAAGCTTGCAGGTATGCCCGAGGATGTTATCAAGAACAAGGTCTTCCCTTTATCTTTGAAGGGAAAGGCATTGACATGGTTTATTCTATGTGATGATATTGGATCATGGAACTGCAAACGATTGAAATTGGAATTCCATCAGAAGTTTTATCCTATGCATCTGGTTCATCGTGAGCGTAATTATATATATAATTTTTGGCCTCGTGAAGGAGAAATTATCTCTCAAGCTTGGGGGCGGCTTAAGTCAATGTTATATTCATGCCCCAATCATGAGCTCTCAAGAGAAATTATTATTCAAAAAATTTATGCTCGGCTTTTTCTCAATAATCGCTCCATGCTCGATACTTCTTGTACTAGTTCTTTTATGATGAAGACTGTTGAATTCAGATGGGATTTATTGGAAAGAATTAAATGCAACTCTGAGGATTGGGAACTCGATGAAGGTAAGGAGTTAGGTATAACACCTAAGTATGATTGTGTTAAATCTTTTATGGATACCGATGCTTTTCGTGAATTTAGCACTAAATATGGACTTGACTCTGAGATAGTAGCTTCTTTATGTGAATCATTTGCTACTCATGTTGATCTCCTTAAGGAGAAGTGACTTCAATATAATCCTCCCATTGAAGTAAAAGTAGTAGAACCTATTAAAGTTGAAGAAAAGACTATTACTTATATTGTTGATCCTATTGTTCCTACCGCTTATATAGAGAAACCAACTTTCACTAGTAGAAAAGGGGGCAATGGTCCAGGCCGGGTCAGCCCATTAGTCCCGGTTCAATCCAGAACCGGGACCAATGGTGGCATTGTACCCGGTTCGTGAGCCCCAGGGGCCGGCCGGGCCACGTGGGCCATTGGTCCCGGTTCGGCTGGACCTATTGGTTCCAGTTAGTGGGACGAACCGGGACCAATGCGCCTCTCTCCTGGCCCACAACCATTGGTCCCGGTTGGTGTAGTGAACCGGGACCAAAGGCTGCCCTTTAGTACCGGTTCGTGGCACGAACCGGGACCAATTAGTTGCCTATATCTACCCCTCGCCCGCGAGCGGAGCACTCCCAGAGCTTTGTGGTGCTCTAGCTCACCTCCTATGCACACGAGGTGTTCGATGGAATGCCCGAGCCAGACTACTTAAGCTTTCTCCTCTCCAAGCTCGACCTCCAAGCTCCATTTTCCTAAATATTTGTCTAGGTTTAGCGGTCCGTCACGTCCCGTCCCCGTCTTCACCGCGGTCGATCGCCCGCGCCGATCTCGTCGCCGGCACCACCGTGGTGAGCCTCTTGTTCTTATGTTCTTTCTGAAAGGAAAAAAAATCTTACTTGTATATTTATATAGATACTTGTATAATTTTCTTACTTTTATTATTGCATCTTATATAGTGCGATGGTTTTGGTATCCGCCCCCGTCGGCCCTCGTCCTGTCTATGATTCAGATGTGGTATATATTATCTTTTCATAACTATTGGTTCATTTATTGTTTATGACAATTATGTCGACCAACGTGACATAGATTTTATTTATCTAGGAGGTTGTTGAACCGGAAATTCCAGCCGACCCTATTGTCGAGAGGTTAAATTTTGTTGAAGAAGAAAACAATTTGTTGAAGGAAAAAATTAGAAAAATTGAGGAGGAGAAGATGATATTGGAGTTGCATGTTGCGGATGTCGTCGATGATCACAAGATCAAGATGGATGCAATGCGCTTGAAGATTAGAAAGATTAAAAAATATGCCATTCATACTGAGGCTTGGTATCATTATGACGTTGGATCAGTTGTTACATTGGTTGCGATTATGATCGCATTTGTTTACGCATTGAAATGTTTTACATAGTTTCAGTGTATGGTTTAATTAATTTAGATGCTCTGCAGAGCTTTATGTTGTTATATGAGAACTATGTATGTACTTTGGTTTTAATGTGATGATGAACTTCTATTAATTTGATCACTTAATTATCTATTCATGATGTTCTGTAATGATTTTTGACACACTTAATTATATATAATGCACGCAGATGAACCGGCAATGGATGTACGGTTCAAGACACACCTCCAAGTACATTAAGGGCGTGCATGATTTTCTCGAAGTGGCTGAGGCAAACAAGTAGAATGGTTTTATGTGTTGTCCCTGCCCTATATGTGGGAATACGAAGTCTTACTCTGACCGGAAAATCCTCCACACCCACCTGCTTTACAAGGGTTTCATGCCACACTATATTGTTTGGACGAGGCACGGAGAAATAGGGGTTATGATGGAAGATGGCGAAGAAGAAGAGTACGATGACAACTATGTGCCCCCTGAATACGGTGATGCTACTGAAGATCAAGAGGAACCAGATGATGTGCACGATGATGCTGCAACGGGCGAAGCTGCTGAAGATCAAGAGGAACCAGACGATGTGCCCGATGATGATGATCTCCATCGGGTCATTGTCGATGCAACGACGCAATGCGAAAGATAAAAGGAGAAGCTGAAGTTCGATCGGATGTTAGAGGACCACAAAAAAGGGTTGTACCCCAATTGCGAAGATGGCAACACAAAGCTCGGTACGGTACTGGAATTGCTGCAGTGGAAGGCAGAGAATGCTGTGCCTGACAAAGGATTTGAAAAGCTACTGAAAATATTGAAGAAGAAGCTTCCAAAGGATAACAAATTGCCCGAAAGTACATACGCAGCAAAGAAGGTCATATGCCCTCTAGGATTGGAGGTGCAGAAGATACATGCATGCCCTATTGACTGCATCCTCTTCCGCGGTGCGTACAAGGATCTGAACACATGCCCGGTATGTGGTGCATTACGGTATAAGATCAGACGAGATGACCCTGGTGATGTTGACGGCGAGCCCCCCAGGAAGAGGGTTCCTGCGAAGGTGATGTGGTATGCTCCTATAATACCACGGTTGAAACGTCTGTTCAGAAATGGAGAGCATGCCGAGTTGATGCGATGGCACAGTGAGGACCGTAAGAAAGACGGGAAGTTGAGAGCACCCACTGACGGGTCGCAGTGGAGAAAAATCGAGAGAAAGTACTGGGATGAGTTTGCAAGTGAGCCAAGGAACGTATGGTTTGCTTTAAGCGCGGATGGCATTAATCCTTTCGGGGAGCAGAGCAGCAATCACAGCACCTGGCACGTGACTCTATGTATGTATAACCTTCCTCCTTGGATGTGCATGAAGCGGAAGTTCATTATGATGCTAGTTCTCATCTAAGGCCCTAAGCAACCCGACAACGACATTGATGTGTACCTAAGGCCATTAGTTGAAGAGCTTTTACAGCTGTGGAATGGAAACGGTGTACGTACGTGGGATGAGCACAAACAGGAGGAATTTAACCTAAAGGCATTGTTGTTCGTGACCATCAACGATTGGCCCGCTCTCAGTAACCTTTCAGGACAGACAAACAAGGGATACCACGCATGCACGCACTGTTTACTTGACACCGATAGTATATACCTGGCAAGCTGCAGGAAGAATGTGTACCTGGGCCATCGTCGATTTCTTCCGACCAACCATCAATGTCGAAAGAAAGGCAAGCATTTCAAAGGCGAGGCAGATCACCGGAAGAAGCCCGCCATGCGTACCGGTGATCATGTACTTGCTATGGTCAATGATTTACACGTAATCTTTGGAAAGGGTCCCGGCGCACTAGCTGTTCCGAGTGACGCTGGGGGACACGCACCCATGTGGAAGAAGAAATCTATATTTTGGGACCTACCCTACTGGAAAGACCTAGAGGTCCGCTCTTCGATCGACGTGATGCACGTGACGAAGAACCTTTGCGTCAATCTGCTAGGCTTCTTGGGCATGTATGGGAAGACAAAAGATACAGCTGAGGCAGCTCTGCTCTTACCAAAGCAGTATGAAGGTCCTGCCAGCTCTGCTCTTACCAAAGAAGAGAAGGAAATCTTCTTTGAATGCCTGCTTAGTATTAAGGTCCCGACTGGCTTCTCGTCTAATATAAAAGGAATAATAAATATGGCAGACAAAAAGTTTCAGAACCTAAAGTCTCATGACTGCCACGTGATTATGACGCAACTGCTTCCGGTTGCATTGAGGGGGCTTCTACCGGAAAATGTCCGATTAGCCATTGTGAAGCTATGTGCATTCCTCAATGCAATCTCTCAGAAGGTGATCGATCCAGAAATCATACCAAGGCTAAGGAGTGATGTGGTGCAATGTCTTGTCAGTTTCGAGCTGGTGTTCCCACCATCCTTCTTCAATATCATGACGCACGTCCTAGTTCATCTAGTTGACGAGATTGTCATTCTGGGCCCCGTATTTCTACACAATATGTACCCCTTTGAGAGGTTCATGGGAGTCCTAAAGAAATATGTCCGTAACCGCGCTAGGACAGAAGGAAGCATCTCCATGGGCCATCAAACAGAGGATGTCATCGGGTTTTGTGTTGACCTCATTCCTGGCCTTCAGAAGATAGGTCTATCAGAGGTGACAACACTGTTTTTGATGAGCTGTACTTGTTGTCCAGGGGACCATCTTTGACTGTATTGATTTGGAAAGGATACGAGATAAATGGGAATACATTTTACACGATTGACCAAGATCAAAAGAGCACCAACCAAAACAGCGGTGTCCGCTTTGATGCAACAACCGAGAGGGGAAAGGACACATATTATGGTTACATAGTGGACATATCAGAACTTGACTACGGAGTAGATTTTAAGGTCCCTTTGTTTAAGTGCAAATGGGTCAATCTGTCAGGAGGCGGGGTACAGGTAGACCCACAGTACGGAATGACAACAGTGGATCTGAAAAATCTTGGGTACACTGACGAACCGTTCATCCTAGCCAATGATGTGGCACGGGTTATCTATGTGAAGGACATGTCTACCAGACCGAGAAAGATAAAAGATAAGGAAGCGAATACATCATACGATGAGCCAAAGCGCCACAAAGTTCTTTCAGGAAAAAGGGACATCGTGGGAGTGGAGGACAAGACAGACATGTCTGAAGATTATGAAAAGTTTCATGAAATTCCTCCCTTCAAAGTCAAGGCTGACCCCAGCATCCTGATAAACGATGAAGATTATCCATGGTTACGGCGCAATAAGAAAATGACACAAGCGAAGAAAAAGTGAAGAGTTTCTCCCGCGACTATTATGATGATACCATGCCAACTTTGTAACTGACGAGTATGATACCATTGTCCGTTTTGTACATGCACATGCTATGTGGGTCAATTTATGATACCATGCCAGCTTTCAACTTTTTCATAGTTCATTTGAAATGCTTCAATGTCTTATGGTTCGGCCCTCGTAATAATTAAAAATAGCAACAATAAGTATTTTGTTGTAAGTAGAAACAAAATAAAATAAATAAAGCAAGAAAGAAAACAAAAAAACAAAAAAAGTGTTTTCAAATTTGAAAACTAATGGCACTAACAGAAAGTTTATAATTTTCCTAAAACTAAAAGCAAAAACAATTAAAAAATATAGCAAAAAACAAAAGAAAATAAATAATGCAGAAAACAAAAGAAAAAAACAACAATAAGTATTTTGTTGTAAGTAGAAACAAAATAAAATAAGTAAAGCAAGAAAGAAAACAGAAAAACAAAAAAAGTGTTTTCAAATTTGAAATCTAATGGCAATAACATAAAGTTTATAATTTTCCTAAAACTAAAAGCAAAAACAATTAAAAAATAAAGCAAAAAACAAAAGAAAATAAATAATGCAGAAAACAAAAGAAAAAAACAACAATAAGTATTTTGTTGTAAGTAGAAACAAAATAAAATAAATAAAGCAAGAAAGAAAACAAAAAAACAAAAAAAGTGTTTTCAAATTTGAAAACTAATGGCACTAACAGAAAGTTTATAATTTTCCTATAACTAAAAGCAAAAACAATTAAAAAATAAAGCAAAAAACAAAAGAAAATAAATAATACAGAAAACAAAAGAAAAAAACTTGAAAAAAATAAATATAGCAACAATAAGTAAAGAAAACAAAAAAACAAAAAAATGCCTCCTACTGGGCCCTCACGGCCTAAATACGACTAGAAACCCTACTATGGGCCAGGATTCAGGCCCGCAGTAGGCCCAGTAGGCCCATCAGGCAAAGCAATAGCAAGTAGGCCCGAAAGCCTGCGGTGGAGAGGAGCTCGAGAGGGGTGCGGCAGTGGGGCTTATAAACCACTGCGCGCCCCTCTCGACTAGCAAGGTGGGACTAAACTTTGGTCCCGAGGCGGGCAGCACAGAGGCCTTTGGTCCTGGTTGGTGGCAACAACCGGGACTAAAGGGGGGCCTTTGGTCCCGGTTGGTGCCACCAACCGGGACTAAAGGGGGCATTAGTCCCGGTTGGAGCCACCAACCGGGACCAATGCTCTTGCTATATATACAGGACTTAGCAGTTTTCGCCCAAACCCATCTCTTTCTTCTCGCCCCGACGCCTCTGCTCCTCGTCGCCGTCGCCGCCGAGCCCTGCCCCGACGCTGTCAGGCTGGTCTAGCTCGCCGTCGCCACCGCCGAGCCACTGCCCCGACACCGTCGCCGCGCCCGCCGCCCCTGCCGGCCCCGACCCCGTCGTCGTCGCCGCGCACGCCGCCCCTGCCCCCACCCCATCGTCGTCGCCGCGCGCGCCGCCCCTTTCCCGACCCCGTCGCCGTCGCCGCGCGCGCCGTCCCTTCCCCAACCCCGTCGCCGTCTCCCCGACCACACGCCGCCGCCTTCGTTCTGGCCGCCTGCGCCATTTCCTCTTACTTTTTGTGCATTTTATGTATATGTTCTCTGTGTATATATGTATATGTTCTCTGTGTATATATGTTCATATATGCAAAAGTTAGATTTTAGAAAAACTTTATATATGCAAAAATTTATACATATATGTAAGTATATATGTATGTATAGATGTATGTATGTGGATACATGAGGGTGGTCGATATACCCCCTCTCCGATAGCATTTTTGTGCATTTTAGGTTAGTGTATATATATGTTGATGTATATATGCAAAAGATAGATTTTTAGAAAAAATACTATTTTTTCTGTTGATGATATGATGATGTTTTTTTTCATATATGTATTATTTTTTTAAGTTGTTAGTAGATATCGATTTTAGGTTAGTGCATTTTAGGTTAGTGTAGAGGAGAAATTTAAAGTAAAATAAGGAAAAGGAAGAAAAGAGGAAGAAGGAAGAAGGAAGAAAAAGAAGAAAAAGAATGAGAGGAAAAAGGAAAATAAGAAGATGAAGAAGAGGAGAGGAAGAAGAGGAGAAATAAATAAGAAGAGGAAAAAAGAAGAAAAAGAAGAGGAGAAGAAGAAAGGAATAGAGGAGAAGAAGAAAAAATAGAAAAAAAATTCTATTTTTTCTTCTTCTCCTCTATTCCTTTCTTCTTCTCCTCTTTTTTTTCTTCTTCTTCCTTCTTCCTTCTTCCTCTTTTCTTCCTTTTCCTTAATTATTTTCCTTTCTCGTCGTTGTCGCGTCGTTGTCGATATAACCCCCTCGAGATAACTTCGACATGAGGGGCGGTCGATATAAATACCCCCCCCCCCTCGGCCCTCTCGCTTGACCAAAACTCTCGAGGACACCCAAACCCTAGAGAGAAAACGATGTTGGTCTCCTACCCCCTCCCGCCGCGCCCCTACCCGACAAATTAACTCTCTCGAAGCGTTGTTGTGTCGAGGCGACCCTAAACCCTAGAGAAGCAGCGTCGGGGCCACTAACATGATTCCTTATTGTGATTAGTTGTCTAGTTCTACGTTTGCCACTAGTTCCATCTGTACCATATATAAACATGTTGTAACTATTTGCAGAAACTATGGAGCACTGCCGAGACGAAGAAGCAGAAGCGATATTGAGGGACATAATCTCAAATGGAAGGGATGAAGTTGCGTCATTTCTCCTCGGCACCGTTGTTGGTCAGCTGGAAGAACGGGGTGAAGAAGAGGGCTATGTTCATGATGGCTTCGGCCCATTAATGCCGGTACAAGAATAGGACTATGTTCATGATGGCTCCGGTGACACAATGGAGGAACAAGAAGGAGACAGTGCTGACTGCTCTGGTGACCGAACCGAGCCCGGCCAGGTATATATATATTAGTTAAGCCTGTGCTGACTAGTTAATTGATGCTTCCATTGTTTTGGTATGTGTACACATATTAATTACTCTCGTCTTTCTTCCTTATAATTTCTAGCCCTCCGGATCGAGCACAACTTCGGTAAGGAGACGAGGCCCAAAGAAAAAGTTGAGCTCGGATGAAAAGTTTGAGATCATAGAAATCGCGCCCGACGGCGAACCGATTGAACCCATCCGGACAAGGAAGGAATTTTCTTCTCAGTGCGGGGTTCTTGTTAGGGAGAAGATCCCGATCAGCATCCAGCAATGGTATAAGCCTAAGGAGGAAGACCCTGAGGTGTCTTATGTCAATGATACGCAGAAAGAATATCTTTGGACTGAGCTGAAGGCAAATTTCACCCTACCGCCAGAGGAGGATCCGGAGAACCCAGTTAAAGAGGAATTAATCAAGTCTTGTGCTCTTAAGAAGATGGCAACCCTAATGAGGAGGTGGAGGAAAGAGCTGAACCAGTCTGTCAAATATAAAAAGACACCAGAATTCATCGGCAAATATGAGAAGATCAAAGATCACTGGCCCGCATTTGTGGCCCACAAGACATCGGAAAAGAGTAAGAAGATGTCGGAGACAAACAAGAAAAATGCTGCGAAGAAGACGCTTCACCATCGCACGGGTTCAGGTGGCTACCTGCAAGCCCGGCCTAAGTGGTCCAAGGCTGAGAATGATCTTCTTGAAAAAGGGATCGAACCAGAGACAATGAGATGGCCAGACTGTTGCCAGACTTGGTTCTTCGGGTCTGGCAGAACCTTGGACCCTGTAACAGGGTTTTGCCAGTGGACGGACGAGCAACTGGAAATACCAGTCAAGAACCTTCGACACTATATCGATGCAGCGCAGCGAGGGACGTTCCTTCCAAACAGGGAGAAGGACGAGCTCACAATGGCCCTTGGGAATCCTGAGCACCCTGGACGGACACGAGGCACGCAGGCTCCATTCCGTGGAAGGTTGGTTTTCTGGATGCAGGGGGTTACAAAACCCACGAGAAGAGGAAGAAACTGGAGCAGGACCAACTGCAGGCGCTGCACGAAAGGGTAATGGGGCTAGAGGATCGAGAAGAGGAACAAAAAGCAGCAGATCGCAGCAAACGACCTGCCGAAGCTTCCCCCGAAGCTACCCCGCCATCTCAGCCGAGAAGCAGCGTGGCTTCCACCGTGCTGCTTCAGCTAGAGCATGTCTTGACGGCTCCTTCCAGCTATCCCGTGGATGGTATCACGGAGTCTCAAAGTTGCCACATGATGGCGCGATGGATGGCTTTGAAGGTCAAGGCGGCTGTTGGCCAAGTTTATCCTAGTGGACCCGGCACAACTTATCACTGCCAGCCGATTCCAAAAGGATATGCTAAGGTGATGGTGGATGAAATAACGGAGGGATTTGAGGACCTCGTGCTTGACCACCCTACCGGTGAAGGGGAGACTAGGCTGGGTTCTGCTCTGAAGACTCCATGCCTATGGAAGAAGGAGCTCATCAACCTTTTGAACTGGACGCCTCCGCCTCCTCGTCCTGCTCCGGCGAGTCAGGGCACTCCGCCTCCTCCACCGCCTCCTCCTCCGTGAGTGACGATCAGGGCACGCGTGGCGGCACTCCGCCTCCTTCTCCGGCGCATGGCGGCACTCCGCCTCCTTCTCCGCCTGCGCCGGCGCTCCCGAGCAGCCAGCAGCATCCTCCTTCTCCGCCTCGCCAGCAAGGGCAGAAGAGACCCGCCGCTGCCCCGGCTGCTCCGGCGTGTCATACTCCTTCTCCTCCGCCTCGTAAGAAAGCACGAAAGAAGACAGACACCGCAACCGCTCCGTCTGCTCCGGCGTCTAGCAGCACAACTAGAGGTGGGAGGCAATACAAATACGGTCCATCATCTCTCAAGCCTTTAGAGAAGTTACCGTATGAGAGGTCCGAGGAGGAAAACGATATGATTGTGCGGACCCACGTGAAGGAGTTCTTTGAAGGGGTGAAAGCAAAGAGACATCCACCTCCGGAGGAGAAGGTAGATCCGGTGAAAGCAAAGCGCACTCTTGACGCCCTGAGGAAACCACCAAAGTCTCCGCCGAGAACCAACTATCAGCGCATTACTAAACAAACATATCTCCAAGCCCAACGGTCAGGAACTACTGTCAGTGCTAAAAGGTCAAAACAACGAGCAAAGGGGAAAAAAATTTCCCAGCTCGGCGAACAAGCACAGCAATCGTGCCCCCCGCTCAATGTGTCTAATGCTCCGGGGACGGTGGCCGGTTATGGCAATCTTGACGATTACCTGCCTGACGATGCACTTCCTGATTTCTTGGAGGTGGACGAACACAGATACGAGTACGGGAAGCCTCTCGTCAAAGATGAAAAATCTCTGACAACAATGATGCGAAGATTCCATAATCGGTACATGGAAACCTGCAGAGAGTCTGAGGTTAAGAATGCTTTGTATCTGCATATTAAAGAGGAGCACGATCTCGTTGCAAATGATCTGTTGACTGTTCCATTTGAGGAGTTCTTCGAGTTCTTCAATCAAAAGGCCCTCGATAAATTAATGGTCTTTTGCTACTGCCTATAAGTACTATTTCTGTCATTAAGTCTCTATATAGCTCGGCTCTTTCATTGCATGTATTTATAATTAATTATCCTCAATATATTATGCAGATTGAAGATCGTCGAGTGCAAAAAAACAAGAAATTTATGATATTGGGTTCATTAACACAAATATCGTAGATGTATTTCTGGTTGAAAAGAACGTCAAAGAGGCCGAGGACAACTTGCTACAATCGTTGACCAAAAATCAAAACAAAGATACCATACTCTTTCCTTTCAACGGCCCATGAGTGTTACTGTCGTGTGCATATTCGGTTTCCCTTATTACTCAAGCGAGCTTATAGTAATGTAATTGATGAGTTATGCATGCGTGCGCAGGTACCACTATATTCTTATGGAGATTAAGCTTGAGCGTGGACTAGTAACCGTCTTAGACTCAAGACGGAAAGATCCCAAATCCTATGCGGACATCACTAAAATGCTCAGCAAGTAAGTTCAATCGATCATTATCGCACCATATCGGCAACTTTTTGTTCATTTCCTGATATCTCAAGTAATAATAATAATTTTCTTTGTCTTGCAGGGTTTGGAAACAGTTCACCGCAGAAGCTCCGGGACTGCCGAAGGAGCTGACATATAAATGGCCGAAAGTAAGTACTACTGGCTAGCTAGTTGCGCGTATCTCTCGTTGATTCTATAGCTATAATTTCATCAATGCCATTTATAATGCTTCATTATCAGTTTGATTCACCTCTATTTCTCGTAAAGTGCTTGTGGCAGGAGGAAGGGAATGATTTATGTGGATACTACATGTGCGAGTTCATCCACAGCGCGACTTTGAAAAACAAGCGGGGCTACTCTCAAAGACAATATGAAGTGCGTAAGCAATAATATTCACAATTTCATTTTATTACACCATCATTTCTGTTGAGTTTCATTCATATATATGTATTAATTAACCCCCTTCTTCATATTAGAGGTGGCAGATGCGGAATGAACTCCTAGAACCAGATCGCATGAAAGCAATTCAAGAGGAATTGACGGGATTCTTTCTTGACCACGTCATCAATAAAGCCGGAGAATACCATGTGGAAATTGATTTCAAACGCTAGGGGTTTGTAATTAAGTGATTTTATACATATTGTACATGTATGTAGCCAGTAGCGTCGGATACATGATACAAAAACTTGTTGTTCGACCAATCTCTTGGAGAAGTTGAGGTCGATCGATCACTTCTCTCGGTATGCATGATGAACTTCTGTACTGAATGGTTCTCTTGATCACTTATGTATATATAGTATGTAGCATCGACCAAGCATGGACATAAGAGAGGACACTTCTCTCTATTAATTAGCTAGCTAACACAATATATGAAACACCTAAATTAACCCCCCAAAACCCCCAACCTCCCCTCCTTTAAAAAAAACAAAAACCCCAGCCACTAGAATGCTGACGCGTGGATGCCTTTTGGTCCCGGTTGGAGCCACCAACCGGGACCAAAGGCCCCCTATCTGGGCTCGGCGCACAGGGCCACGTGGAGGCACATTGGTCCCAGTTCTAGTTTGAACCGGGACTAATGGGTGGAGGTATTAGTAACGGCCCATTAGTCCCGGTTCATGAACCGGGACTAAAGGCCCTGACGAACCGGGACTATTAGGTGTTTTTCTACTAGTGTTTCCCTGTTAGAATAAAGGATCATGCTAAAGCTTCAATTATGGTTCGTAAGAGTAATGCTAGAACACCTACACCCCTTGTGAAAATTAAAGTTGAACCTAGTATTGCTATGGTTAAGGATCTCTTGGTCGATAATATTGATGGGCATGTCATTTACTTTTGTGATGAAGCTGCTAGAATTGCTAGACCCGATACTAAAAATAAACACAGACCTGTTGTTGGCATGCCTGTTGTTTCTGTTAAAATAGGAGATCATTGTTATCATGGCTTATGTGATATGGGTGCTAGTGTGAGTGCAATACCTCATTCCTTATACGAAGAAATTATGGATGATATTGCACCTGCTGAAATAGAAGGTATTGATGTTACTATTAAGCTTACCAATAGAGATACTATTTCACCAATTGGGATGGTTAGAGATGTTGAAGTATTGTGTGGGAAAATTAAATATCCTACTGATTTTCTTGTTCTTGGTTCCCCACAAGATGACTTTTGTCCCATTATATTTGGTAGATCTTTCTTGAAGACTGTTAATGCTATGATAGACTACGAAAAGGATATTGTTACTGTTGGTTTAGGCGATATGTCTCATGATTTTAATTTTGCTAAATTTCGTAGACAACCCCATGATAAAGAATTGCCTAGTAAAGATGAAATAATTTGTCTTGCTTCTATTACCCTACCTCCTAATGATCCTTTAGAACAATATTTGCTAGACCATGAAAATTATATGTTTATGAATGAAATAAGGGAAATAGATAAAGTATTCTTTAAACAGGGACCTATATTGAAACTCAACTTTCCTGTTGAAATCCTAGGGGATCCTCCTCCACCCAAGGGTGACCCCGTGTTTGAGATTAAACCATGACCTGATACTCTTAAATATGCGTATCTTGATGAAAAGAAGATATACCCTGCTATTATTAGTGCTAACCTTTTAGAGCATGAAGAAGAGAAATTATTGAAAACTCTGAAGAAGCATCGTGCTGCTATTGGAAATACTCTTGATGATCTTAAGGGCAATAGTCCCACTCTATGCCAGCACAAAATAAAAATGGAGAAAGACGCTAAACCACTTGTTGATCACCAACGACGGTTAAATCCTAAGATGAAAGAAGTGGTAAGAAATGAAATACAAAAGCTTCTGGAGGCAGGTATAATTTATCCTGTTGCTGACAGTCAGTGGGTAAGTCCTGCCCATTGTGTCCCTAAGAAGGGAGGTATTACTGTTGTTCGTAATGACAAGGATGAATTTATACCACAAAGAATTGTTACAGGTTATAGAATGATTTCCGCAAATTAAATAAAGCTACTAGAAAAGATCAATACCCTCTACCTTTTATTGATCAAATTCTAGAAAGATTACCCAAACATACACATTTTTGCTTTCTAGATGGTTACTCTGGTTTTTCTCAAATACATGTGTCAAAAGAGGATCAGGATAAGACCACTTTTACTCCGTTCGGTAACTTTTCTTATAGACGTATGCCTTTTGGTTTATGTAATGCACGTGCTACCTTCCAAAGATGTATGACTGCTATATTCTCTGATTTTTGTGAAAAGATTGTTGAGGATTTCATGGATGATTTCTCTGTGTATGGAATTTATTTTGATGATTGCTTAAGCAACCTTTATCGAGTCTTGCAGAGATGTGAAGAAACTAATCTTGTCTTGAATTGGGAGAAGTTCCACTTCATTGTTAATGAAGGTATTGTCTTGGGGCATAAAAATTCTGAAAGAGGTATTGTAGTTGATAAAGCTAAAGTTGATTCTATTGAAAATATGTCGTGTCCCAAGGACATCAAAGGTATAAGAAGTTTCCTTGGTCATGCCGGTTTTTATAGGAGGTTCATTAAAGACTTCTCTAAAATTTCTAGTCCTCTGACTAATTTCTTACAAAAATATGTTCCTTTCGTTTTCGGTGATGATTGCGTAGAAGCATTTGAAATACTTAAGAAAGCTTGATTTCTGCACCTATTGTTCAGCCACCTGATTGGAATTTAACCTTTGAAATTACGTGTGATGCTAGTGATTATGTTGTAGGTGCTTTTCTAGGACAAAGAGTTTATAAGAAATTAAATGTTATCCAATATGATAGTAAAGCTCTAGACAGTGCCTAGAGAAATTATACTACTACTAAAAAATAATTTTTGGCAGTTGTGTTTGCTTGTGATAAGTTCAGACCTTATATTGTTGATTCCAAAGTAACTGTTCACATTGATCATTCTGCTATTAAATATCTTATGGAAAAGAAATATGCTAAACCTAGACTTATTAGATGGATTCTCTTGCTACAAGAATTTGATTTGCATATTATTGATAGAAAGGGAGCTGAGAACCACGTCGCAGACAACTTGTCTATGTTAGAGAATGTTCTTGATGACCCACTACCTATTGATGATAGCTTTCCCAGTGAACAATTAGCTGTCATAAATGCTTCTCGTACTGCTCCATGGTATGCTGATTATGCTAATTACATTGTTGCTAAATTTATACCACCTAGTTTCACATACCAGCAAAAGAAAAAGTTTTTCTATGATTTAAGACATTACTTTTGGGATGACCCACACCTTTATAAGGAAGGAGTAGCTGGTGTTATTAGATGTTGTGTACCTGATCATGAACAGGAACAGATCCTACGTAAGTGTCACTCCGAGGCATATGGAGGACATCACGAGGGAGATAGAACTGCACATAACGTATTGCAATCCGGTTTTTATTGACCTACTCTCTCCAAAGATGCCCATAAGTTTGTCTTGTATTGTGATGAATGTCAAAGAATTGGTAATATTAGTAGACGTCAAGAAATGCCTATGAACTATTCACTTGTTATTGAACTATTTGATGTTTGGGGCTTTGATTATATGGGACCTGTTCCTTCCTCTAACGGGTATACACATATTTTTGTTGTTATTGATTACGTTACTAAGTGGGTAGCAGCTATTCCAACTAGTAGTGCTGATCATTTCACTTCTGTTAAGATGCTTAAAGAAGTTATTTTTCTGAGGTTTGGAGTCCCTAGATACTTAATGACTGATGGTGGTTCACATTTTATTCATGGTGCTTTTCATAAAATGCTTGATAAGTATGATGTTAATCATAGAATTGCATCTCCATACCATCCACAGTCTAGTGGTCAAGTAGAATTGAGTAATAGAGAGATTAAATTAATTTTGCAAAAGACCGTTAATATATCTAGAAAGAATTGGTCCAAGAAACTTGATGATGCATTATGGGCCTATAGAACTCCATATAAAAATCCTATGGGTATGTCTCCATATCAAATGGTTTATGGAAAAGCATGTCACTTACCTCTCGAACTAGAACATAAGGCATATTGGGCTATTAAAGAGCTCAATTATGATTTCAAACTTGACGGTGAGAAGAGGCTATTTAACATTAGCTCACTTGATGTATGGAGAACTCAGGCCTATGAGAACGCCAAACTGTTTAAAGAAAAAGTTAAAAGATGGCATGACAAAAGGATACAAAAGCGTGAGTTTAATGTAGGTCATTATGTTTTGCTATACAACTCTCATTTAATAATTTTTGTAGGAAAACTTCTCTCTAAATGGGAAGGTCCTTACATTATTGAGGAGGTATATCGTTCCGGTGCCATAAAAATCAACAATGCCGAAGTCACAAATCCGAAGGTGCTCAAAGGTCAAAGAATCAAACATTATATCTCAGGTAATCCCATAAATATTGAAACCAATGTTATTGACACCGTAACCCTGGAGGAGTACATAAGGGACACTTTCCAGAACGTTTCAGACTCCGAAAAGGAATAGATATGTGGTACGGTAAGTAAACCGACTCCAAAACAGTTCTAATTGCAATTTTTCTCCGTTTTGGAATATTTAGAAAATAGGAAAATAAGATGTAGTCCGGAAAGGACACAAGGCATCCACGAGGGTGGAGGGCGTGCCCCCTACCTCGTGGACACCTCGTGTGCCCTCCTGACTCCGTTTTCTTGCACGATACTTCTTTTGGTCGGTAAAAATTCATTATATAATCTCCCGAAGGTTTTGACCACCGTACCACGACATAATCTTATGCTTTTGTTTTGAGCTGTTTTTCTGATAGATCTAGATCACCATGACATCTTCAAGCACCCCCAAGGACAAGTTTTTCGTGAATGTCATCAACCCCTACCTCACAGGAGGTGCTGCAACAACCTCAAACCATTGAGATGTGTGAGGGGGTGCTGCACATCCGCGATGTTGAGGACCAAGGAGGACTGGAAGCGTGGAGACGAGGCTCGAAGCAATGGAGCAAAAAGTTTTCAAGTGCCAAGGGATGGTGGAACACAGACTCAACGCCAACCACATGATGATCGCGGAGTTCACCAACAAGCACAAGCTAGATGTCAAGAACATTGGGGAGACCATCTTCAAGCTTCATGAGAAAATTGAGCACCTCCAAGCCCAGATCTATGACCTGCAAAATCAAAAATGCGAGTACGAATATAGATTCAAGAGGATGAGTTTGGCTGCAGATTTGAGAATCCTGGAGACTCAATCATCCTTCTATGATGGTGAGCCTATGCCTTGGAAGATGGACGACAAGCCTACATCATCAACAACTCCATCATCACCACCTCCAAAGAAAGAGACATAAACACATGGGTATGGGCACTCCCCTTGGCAACTGCCAAGCTTGGGGAGGTGCCCCGGTATTGTTTCACCATCACACTTTTAGCTTTAGCATTTTTCTTAATTCGATCATTTGGTTATATCTTGCTCTAGTAGAATATAGTTTAGTATGATCTAGTTTTGAGTTTTTTTGTTGATTCCTATCTACGTAATCGAGTCATTGAGCTATAGATAATGAAGATTAGTTTTGAGTCGAGGGCTTTGCTATCTTGCTATGATCTTGAGGGAATAAAAGAAAAAGAAAGAACAAATAGAAATAAAAAGACCATAGTGATCTTATGGAGAGTAATGACTTCAAAGCTAAAGGGTATGATGAATAAAAGTTGTTGGGAGTTGAGAAACATTGTTTTGGTCATCGTTGCAATTAATAGGAAGTAATAAAGAAAGAGAGGTTTTCACATATAAATATACTATCTTGGACATCTTTTATACTTGTGAGCACTCATTAAAATATGACATGCTAAAAAGTTGATGTTGGACAAGGAAGACAATGTAATGAGTTATGTTTTCTTATATCCGAAATAAATTATATTGTGATGGATCATCAAACATGTTGATCTTGCCTTTCCCCTTCGTCCTAGCCAAATTCTTTGCACCAACTAGGGATACTACTTGTGCTTCCCAACATCCCTAAACCCAATTTTGCCATGAGAGTCCACCATATCTGTCTATGGATTGAGTAAGATCCTTCAAGTAAGTTGTGATTGTTGCAAGCAATAAAATTTTCTCTCCAAATATGTATGATCTATTAGTGTGGAGAAAATAAGCTTTATACGAGCTTGTGATATGGAAGAAATAAAAGCGACGAACTACATAATATAGGTCCCTATCACAAGTGGCAATATAAAGTGACGTTCTTTTGCATTAAGATTTTGTGCATCCAACCTTTAAAGCACATGATAACCTCTGCTTCCCTCTGCGAAGGGCCTATCTTTTATTTTTTTTCTTCTACCTTATACAAAAGTCATGGTGATCTTCACCTTTCCTTTTTACACTTTATCCTTTGGCAAGCACTATGTGTTGGAAAGATCCTGATATATATATATATATATATATATATCCAATTGGATGTGATTTTTCATAAAACATTATTGTTGACATTACCCTTGAGGTAAGAGGTTGGGAGGCAAAACTATAAGCCCCTATCTTTCTTTGTGTCCGATTGAAACTTCATACCCATAAGTATCGCGTGAGTGTTAGCAATTATGAAAGATTAAATGATAGTTGAGTATGTGGACTTGCTGAAAATCTCTTATATTGAGTCTTTCCGATGTTATAATAAATTGCAATTGCTTCAATGACTGAGATTATAGTTTGCTAGTTTTCAATGAAGTTTCTGATTCATACATTACATTGTGAATAGATTGTTACTTTAGCATAAGAAATCATATGACAATATATATATTTCTGTTCTAAGAATGATCATGATGCCCTCATGTTCATATTTTATTTTATCGACACCTCTATCTCTATTCATGTGAACATATTTTTCGATATCGGCTTCCACTTGAGGACAAGCGAGGTCTAAGCTTGGGGGAGTTGATACGTCCATTTTGCATCATGCTTTTATATCAATATTTATTGCATTATGGGTTGTTACTACACATTATGTTACAATACTTATGCCTTTTCTCTCTTATTTTACAAAGTTTACATGAAGAGGGAGAATGCTGGCAGCTGGAATTCTGGGCTGGAAAACAAGCAAATATTAGAGACCTATTCTGCACAACTCGAAAAGTCCTGAAACTCCACGAAAGTCAGTTTTGGAATATATTAAAAAATTGGGCGAAGAAAGCACCAGAGGGGGGCCACCCACTGTCCACGAGGGTGGAGGGCGTGCCCTATCCCCCTGGGCACGCCACCTTGCCTCTTGGGCCACCTGGCAGCCCCCCGATGCCCATCTTATGGTATATGGTGTCTTTTGCCCTGGAAAAAATGATAAGGAAGCTTTCGGGAGGAAGCGGAACCTTGGTGGAACCAATCTAGTGCTCTGGCGGAGCTGTTCTGTCGGGGAATCATCCCTCCGGGAGGGGGAAATCATCACTATTGTCATCACCATCGATCCTCTCATTGAGAGGGGGTCAATATCCATCAACATCTTCACCGGCACCATCTCCTCTCAAACTCTAGGTCATTTCTTGTATCCGATCTCTATCTCAAAACCTCAGATTGGTACCTGTGGCTAGCTAGTAGTGTTGATTACTCCTTGTAGTTGATGCTAGTTGGTTTCTTCGGTGGAAGATCATATGTTCACATCAATTATGCATATTAATAACCCTCTGTTTATGAACATGAATATGATTTGTGAGTAGTTAGTTTGTTCCTGAGGACATGGGAGATGTATTGTGGTAAGTTGTCATGTGAATTTGGTATTCATTCGATATTTTGATGAGATGTATGTTGTCTCTCCTCTACTGGTGTTATGTGAATGTCAACTACATGAAACTTCACCATTATTTGGGCCTAGGGGAAGGCATTGGGAAGTAATAAGTAGATGATGGGTTTCTAGAGTGACACAAGCTTAAACCCTAGTTTATGCGTTGCTTTGTAAGGGGCTGATTTGGATCCATATGTTTCATGCTATGGTTGTTTACCTTAATTCTTCTTTCGTAGTAGCGGATGCTTGCGAGAGGGGTAATCATAGGTGAGATGCTTGTTCAAGGAAGTGCAATACCCAACCAACCGTCCACCCACATATCAAATTATCAAAGTAACGAACGCGAATCATATGAGCATAATGAAAACTAGCTTGATGATAATTCCCATGTGTCCTTGGGAGATATTTGCTTTATATAAGAGTTTGTCCAGGCTTGTCCTTCGCTACAAAAAGGATTGGGCCACTTTGCTGCATCTTAGTTACTTCTATTACTTGTTACCCATTACAAATTACCTTATCACAAAACTATCTGTTACCGATAATTTCAGTGCTTGCAGAGAATACCTTACTAAAAACCGCTTGTCATTTCCTTCTACTCCTCATTAGGTTCGACACTCTTACTTATCGAAAGGACTACGATAGATCCCCTATACTTGTGGGTTATCAGTAGACACACTCTTTGCCTCATTGCTATACATCTCCTACAAGATCTTGCATGATCGTTGGGTTTTTTGTAAAATTGCATGCTACTTTCCCCAACAGTGACATCATGAGCCAGGTCTATGCGTAGATGATATGCACGAGTAGAATACAAAGAGTTGTGGGTGGTGATCGTCAAACTACTTACTACCAATGTCTTATTTTTATTTAGCGGTATTGTCGGATGAATCGGCCCAGACCAAGCTTACATGACCACTTTCATGAGACCGGTTCCGCCGACAAACATGCAACTAGTTGTGCATAAAGGTGGCTGGCGGGTATCTGTTTCTCCTATTTTATTTGAATCGAATTTTACTAGGGCTAGTCCTTGTTGAAGGTTAAAATAGCAAACTTGATAAATCAACGTTGTGGTTTTGTGCCGTAGGTAAGAACGGTTCTTGCTAGAACCCCGTAGCAGCCACGTAAAACTTGCAACAACAAAGTAGACGACGTTTAACTTGTTTTTGGAGGGTATGTTGCGATGTGATATGGTCAAGACATGATGTGATATACGTTATTGTATGAAATGATCATCGGCAATCGGCAAGATCCTTATGGTTGTCTCTTTTTTATATGAAATGCAAACGCCATGTAATTGCTTTACTTTATCGTTATGCGTTAGCAATAGTTGTATAAGCAATAGTTGGCGAAACGACCACGACGCAACAATGGAGATCAAGGTTTCGAGCTGATGACAATGGAGATCATGATGATGCTTTGGAGATGAAGTCAAAACCACAAGATGATGATGGCCATATCACATCACATATTTTTGATTGCATGTGATGTTTAACCATGATTCATCTTATTTTGCTTAGAGCGGTGGTAGCATTATAAGATGATCCCTTCACTAAATTTCAAGATAAAACTGTTCTCCCTAAGTATGCATAGTTGCTATAGTTCGTCGTGTTGAGACACCACGTCATGATCGGGTGTGATAGACTCGACGTTCACATATAATGGGTGTAAGCCAGATTTACACACGCGAAATACTTGGGTTAAACTTGATGAGCCTAGCATGTACAGACATGGCCTTGGAACACTGGAGATCAAAAGATCGAATGTGAATCATAGAGTAGATATGATCAACATAGAGATGTTCACCATTGATGACTACCCCATCTCACGTGATGATCGGACATTGGTTAGTTGATTTGGATCACGTTACACAAGATGACTTGAGGGATGTTGGTTTAAGTGGGAGTTCTTAAGTAATTTTATTAATTGAACTTAATTTATCATGAACTTAGTCCTAATAGTTTGCATATCTATGTTGTAGATCAATAGACCGTGCTACCATTCCCCAGAATTTTAATGCATTCCTAGAGAAAGCTAAGTTGCAAGATGATGGTAGCAACAACACAGATTGGGTCCGTAACTTGAGGATTATCCTCATTGCAGCATAGAAGAGTTATGTCCTTGATGCACTGCTAGGTGATGCACCTGCTGCAGGAGCAGAAGCAGATGTTGTAACCGTCTTGCAAGCTCTATCTGATGACTACTCGATAGTTCAATCTGCCATGCTTTATGGCCTAGAACCGGGACTTCAAAGACCTTTTGAACGTCATGGAGCATATGAGATGTTCCAGGAATTGAAGTTAATATTCCAAGCAAATGCCAGGTTGAGAGATATGAAGTCTCCAACAAGTTCTATAGCTGCAAGATGGAGGAGAACAGTTCTGGCAGTGAACACATACTCAAAATGTGTGGTTATTATAATCACTTGACTAAGATGGGAGTTGATCTTCCAGTTGATTGTGTCATTAACAGAGTTCTTCAATCACTGACACCAACCTATAAAGGATTCATGATGAACTATAATATGCAAGGGATGGACAAAACAATTCCCAAGCTCTTCGCAATGCTTAAGGCCGTGGAGGTAGAAGTCAAGAAGGAGCATCCAGTGTTGATGGTTAACAAAACCGCTTGTTTCGAGCAAAAGGGCAAGGGAAAGAAAGGGAACTTTAAGAAGAATGGAAAACAAGTTGCTACTCCCGGGTGAAACCCAAAGCTGGACCCAAGCCTGAAACTGAGTGCTTCTACTGCAAAGGGACTGTTCGCTGGAAGCGGAACTACCCCAAGTATTTGGCGTATAAGAAGGATGTCAAAGTGAACAAAGGTATATTTGATATACATGTTATTGATGTGTACCTTACTAATGCTCATAGTAGCGCGATACTTCTTGAGCTTGTGTTGGTTTTTCCCTTGAAGAGGAAAGGGTGATGCAGCAAAGTAGAGTAAGTATTTCCCTTAGTTTGAGAACCAAGGTATCAATCCAATAGGAGATAATGCACAAGCCACCGAATACCTTCACAAACAATCAAAAAACTTGCACCCAACTCGATAAAGGGGTTGTCAATCCCTTCACAGTTACTTGCATAGAGATAAATAAACGACAAAGTAAATATTTTTGGTATCTTTGGTTTATAGATCGGAAAGTAAACGATTGCAAAATAGTAGATCAGAAACTAGTATAATCGAAAATAGAACTTATATGATGGAAAAGATACCCGGGGCCATAGGTTTCACTAGCGGCTTCTCTCAAGATAGCCAATAATACGGTGGGTGAACAAATTACTGTCGAGCAATTGATAGAAGAGCGCATAATTATGATGATATCTAAGGCAATGATCATGAACATAGGCATCACGTTTGTGTCAAGTAGACTGAAACGATTCTGCATCTATTACTATTACTCCACACATCCACCTACTCCTGCCTGCATCTAGAATATTAAGTTTATAAAGAACAGAGTAACACATTAAGTAAGATGACATGATGTAGAGGAATTAACTCAAGAAATATGATGAAACCCCCATCTTTTTATCCTCGATGGCAACAATAGAATACATGCCTTGCTTCCCCTACTATCACTGGGAAAGGACATTGAAAGGTTGAACCCAAAGCTAAGCACTTCTCCCATTGCAACAAAACCAATCTAGTAGGCCAAACTAAACCGAAAATTCAAAGAGACTTGCAAATATATCAAATCATGCATATAAGAATTCAAAGAAGACTCGAATAATATTCATAGATAATCTGATCATAAATCCACAATTCATCGGATCTCGGCAAACACACCGCAAAAGAATATTACATCAAATAGATCTCCAAGAACATCAAGGAGAACATGGTATTGAGAATCAAAGAGATATAAGAAGCCATCTAGCTAGTAGCTATGGACCCGTAGGTCTGTGGTAAACTACTCACGCAACATCAGAAGTGCAATGGTGTTGATGTAGAAGCCCTCCGTGATCGAATCCCCCTCCGGCAGGATGCTGGAAAAGGCCCCTAGATGGGATCTCACGAGTATAGAAGGTTGCGGTGGTGGAAAATTCTTTTCGTGGCTCCCCTGATGGTTTTGGGGTATAAGAGTATATATGTGCGAAAGAATTAGGTCAGTAGACCTCTGAGGGGCCCATGAGAAAGGTGCGCGCCCTACCCCCTGGGTGCACCCTCCACCCTTGTGGCCGTCTCGGTTGCTTCTCCAACTTCATCTCCAGGTCTCCTGGTTTGCTTCTGGTCCAAGAAAGATTATAGGGAAAGTTTTATTCCGTTTGGTATTCCTTTTCTGCGAAACTCTAAAAAAGGCAAAAAAAAATGTAAACTGGCACTGGGCTCTAGGTTAATAGGGTAGTCCAAAAAATAATATAAAATAGCATATCAATGATATAAAACATCCAAAACAGATAATATAATAGCATGGAACAATCAAAAATTATAGATATGTTGGAGATGTATCATAGCGCCTGGGTATTTGATACTGGTTCGGTTGCTCATATCTATAAATTGAAACATGAGCTATGGATTAAACAAAGATTGGCTAAGGACGAGGTGACAATGCGTGTTTGGAATGGTTCCAAGGTCAATGTGATCACCATTGCCATGCTACCTCTACATCTACCTTCGGGCTTAGTTTTAGACCTGAATAATTATTATTTGGTGCCAACATTGAGCATGAACATTATATCTGGATCTTGTTAGTGCGAGACGGTTATTCATTTAAATAAGAGAATGATGGTTGTTCTATTTATATGAGTAATATATTTTATGGTCATGCGCCCTTGAAGAGTGGTCATTTTTTGTTGAATCTCACCTTTGGTGATACACATATACATCATATGAAGCCAAATATGCATAGTTGATAATGATAGTGCAACATATTTGTGGCACTACCGACTTTGTGATATTGGTGTAAAGCGCATAAAGAAACTCCATGCTGTTGGGCATTTGGAATCACTTGGTTATGAATCATTTGATACTTGTGAACCATGCCTGATGGGTAAGATGACTAAAACTCCGTTCTCCAGAACAATGGTGCAAGCCAGTGACTTAGTGGAAATACCGATGTATGCGGTCCGATGAGTATTGAGGCACGCGGTGGGTATCGTTATTTTCTGACCTTCAGAGATGATTTGAGCAGATATGGGTATATGATGCCTGCTTGAACTACATTGGTATTTCCCCAAAGAGGAAGGGATGATGCAGCACAACGACGGTAGGTATTTCCCTCAAGGAAGAGAGCAAGGTTATCAAACCTGTAGGAGAACCAAGCAACACAACGTAAACAACCCTGCACACAAATAATAAATACTCGCAACCCGACGTGTTAAAGGGGTTGTCAATCCCTTTCAAGTAACAGTGCCTCAAATTGGCGAGAAGATGTGATAAAGTTGTGATAGATAGGATAAGTAGATCATAAAAAAAATAAAGTGCAGCAAGGTATTTTCGTATTTTTGGATTAATAGATCTGAAAATAATAGCAAAGGAAAATATATCACAAAGGCAAATATGATGAGAAGAGACCTGGGGGGCGGTAGGTTTCACTAGTGGCTTCTATCGAGAAAAATATCAAATAGTGGGAAAACAAATACTGTTGGGCAATTGATAGAACTTCAAATAATCATGACGATATCCAAGCAATGATCATTATATAGGCATCACGTCCAAGATTAGTAGACCGACTCTTGCCTACATATACTACTGTTACTCCACACATCGACCGCTATCCAGCATGCATCTAGTGTATATGTTCATAGAAAAATGGAGTAATGCAATAAGAATGATGACATGATGTAGACAAGATCTATTTATGTAGAAATAGACCCCATCTTGTTATCCTTAATAGAAACAATACATATGTGTGGTTTCCCCTTCTGTCAGTAGGGATCAAGTACCGAAAGATCGAACCCATCACAAAGCACCTCTTTCCATTGCAAGATAAATAGATCAAGTTGGCCAAACAAAACCGAAATATTGGAGAAGAAATACGAGGCTATAATCAATCATGTATATAAGAGATCAAAGAAGACTCAAATTACTTTCATGGATAAAAACATAGATCAGATCATAAACTCAAAGTTATCGGATCCCAACAAACACACCGCAAAAAGACTTACATCATATGGATCTCCAAGAGACCATTGTATTGAGAATCAAGAGAGGTAAAGGAAGCCATCTAGCTACTAACTACGGACCCATAGGTCTACAAAGAACTACTTACGCATCATCGGAGAGGCACCAATGGACATGATGAACCCCTCCTAGATGGTGTCTAGATTGGATCTGGTGTTTCTGGAACTTGTGGCGGCTGGAATTGATTTTCGTCGACTCCCGTAGGGTTTCTGGAATAGTGGGTATTTATTGAGCAAAGAGGTAGTGCGGGAGCCCACCGTGGTGGGCATAACCCACCAGGGCGCGTCTGAGCCTCCAGGTGTGCCCTGGTGTCTTGTGCTCACCACGGGATGGCCCTCTGGTACTTCTTTGGCCCACTCGATGTCTTCAGGTCCAAAAAACCGACAAAAAGTTTCACTGTGTTTGGACTCCGTTTGGTAGAAAACAACAACTGTCACTGGGCACTATGTCAATTGGTTAGTACCAAAAATTATATAAAATGACTATAAATGATTGTAAAACATCCAAGAATGATAATATAACAGCATGGAACAATAAAAAATTATTGATGCGTTGGATATGTATCAGCATCCCTAAGCTTAATTCCTGCTCGTCCTCGAGTAGGTAAATGATAAAAACAATTTTTTTGATGTGGAATGCTGCCTAACATGTTCATCACATAATAATTTCTTTGTAGCACGGTCATTTGGATTTTTATATGGGTGAAAGCAATAGTGTAGTGTTGACATGAAGACTTAAATACTCAAGCATACCAACAAGCAACTATGTCTTTCAAAATATCAACACTAAAGAAAGTTATCCCTAGCCCATTATGCCCAACCATTGATCCATTCATGAAACACATGCTCAAATACGATCATAGTGGCCCTTGGTTGGTGCTTTATAAGAGAAGATGGAGACTCAAATTCAAAATAAAAATTGCAAAAAGTAAAAGAAAGGCCCTTCCACTACAAAAAAAAGACACATCCATGACATTTTGGGCCGAACGAATTTTTTTTCTGTCATACATATGACACTTCTATGACGATAATTGTGACAAAACCCGGTATCATCATAGATGTGGTGGGCTCCTACTTCTATGACAAAAAATCAAGACAAAAATGGGCTTTTCGTCCGGGGCGGGCCGGAGACGCAGCTGCATGACATTCTTTGGGCCGTCCAAGACGGAAAAAACCGTGGTAGAACCGAGGGGGAGGAAAATTTTGGGGAGTTGACGATTACGGTGGGAGGTCGGGGGACGAGCGATGCGCGTTTCTCTTGTACACGTATGCGCATGTGTGCGAGGCGTTGGCTCTAACTGAACCCGAGCGAGGCGTTGGGATCTAACTGAACCTGAGCGATTGCACTGCAGGCTACGCATTATTGAACCCGAGCGATCGATCAATGGCTGTTAACTGAACCCGATGGAGCGATTCCTTCGCTACTGCTGCTAACTGAAGCCGATCGATTGGATGAACAGTGAGCATTGCGGGGGGGGGGGGGATTTGGATGAACAGTGAGCGGTGGCATTGCCTCTGGATTAATAGGACCCCATGGTGTGGAGGGTTGGATGAACAGTAGACGATGGAGGGGTGGCCGTGGAGGGGTGGTTGAATAGGACCCCGTGGTGTGGAGGGCTGGATGAACAGTAGATGGTGGAAGGGTGGATGAATAGTAGATGGTGGAGGGGTGGTTGAATAGTAGCCGGTGGAGTAGCGTACGATGGAGACTGGATGAACAGGAGCCCGTGGAGGCTGGAGGAGGTCGACGGTAGCCCGTGGAGGCTGGAGGAGGTCGATGGTGGAGATGAACAGTATCCCGTGGAGTCCCATTTTGCGGTACGCCACACCCCTTCCGATGAACAGGACCCCCATTTCGACCGTAGGAGGTCTGTTTCGTCCGTTTTGCGGTACGCCACACCCCTTCCGATCAACAGGACCCCCGTTTCGACCGTAGGAGGTCCGTTTCCTCCGTTTTGCGGTACGCCACACCCCTGCTGGTCAATAGGACCCCCGTTTCAATCGTAGGAGGTTCGTTTCCTCCGTTTTGTGGTACGCCACACCCCTCTCGATCAACAGGACCCCGTTCCAAAAGTGGTCGGTCGAACACAAGGCTGTTTCCTCCGTTGTGCGATACGCCAGGCCTCGTTTCCATTGCCTGTTCCGTCCAAGCCCTCCCGATGAACACTACCACGCATTTCGTTCCGACCCAGCCGGTTGGCTCCCCATGAACATGACGACGACACTGTTTCTCCGTTCCAACCCAGCCATGTACGTATGCGCGAGTAGGCGTTCGAGACCCTGCCCGTATGTACGTACGTGGCCATATTTTCTTACTTGCACCCTCGCCGCTGTACGTATGTGTACATGCTACGTGCGTGCCTCTAATATGACACGTGCATGCCTCTACATCCACCACTATATATATACGTACACATTCGCGACCATAATGACAACGCTACGTACGCTTCGACCAGGTGGGTCCCGACTTTCAGGCACTTCCTAGCGTGCGAAAATGTAGCTTGTGGGTCCCATTAGTAAGGGGGGGGGGGAGAATGGTTTTTTTGCCCGGACGCACTTCCTTGCGTGCGAAGGTGTAGCTGGTGGGTCCCAGCAGTCAGGGGGGAAACATTTTTTCGTGAAATATGGTGGCCCGTTTGGTGGGTCCCCGCTGTCAGGTGGAGGAATAATTATTTTGCACGTAATAAGGAGGCACTTCCTTGCTACGGTGGTGGACCCAGCTGTCAGCCTCTCCACGTATAGTCCATGTCTGATGGAAGCCGTTCCGTGACCATGTTGACCACGCCGCACAGAGAGCACTGGGGCGGTGGACGACGGCGAGGCCTAGGAAGGGGACGACGCAGAGCCGGGGAAGATGCGGCAGTGTATGCCCATGCATAGAGGAGTACGAGGGTTCACTGGTTCGCTGCGGTGTGAGGCTGCCGTCGCCGCAGAATAACAGGGGGTGTGGGTGAGTAGAGGGATGGCCTGGCCAACGGTGGGAGTAGTAGGGGGCGGTGAGGTCTCCGCTGCATCGTAGCCGGCCATGGGAGGCAGGAGCACGAGGCACGATCGGCTTTAGTTTGGGCGGCTGGAGCAAGAAGACCAAAAGTTGAAGAAGCACTACGGTCGTTGGATGGACATCGTACGGTCACTGGAGCTAGAATCGTGCATATTGACTAAGTTGACAAAGCCCTCCGTCGCTGTCAACTTAGTAGGCCCACAAGTCAGCCTGCCACTATACTGGGTCCCAACTAACAGGGGGAGTATTCATTTTTTTGTGCGTAATAAGGAGGCACTTCCTTGCGTATGAAGATATAGCTGGTGGGTCCGAGCTGTTAGAGCCGGCCGCGGGGAGGAGGCAGCAGGCAGTCATGCCGACGCTTGTTTGAGCGGCTGGAGCAGGAAGAGCAGAGATTGAAGAAGCACGACGACCGTTGGATGGCCATCCAACAGTCACTGCTTGTGCGTCAACCTTTTTTTTAGGAAAGCCTCAAATCTGTGGAAAGCAGCATACAGCCCATCTGCCATTATTTTTAATAATTTACAGCCCATTTGCTTATTCTTAAGGTTTTTTTGGAGCCCATATTCTTTTTGTTAGCATTACAGCCCATATTGTGGCCACGGTTAAAAACTTATACGAATTTTTGCATATTTCGGTGCGGTCCGAACTGTTTTTAATCCCGAAATTTTGACTCACATTCAAACTGATTTTAAAAATAAATGTATATCAATATAAAATCCAACAAATTCTCCATTCATAAAATTAATCTAATTTAAAATCTCGAAATGAAAAAAAAGATATTTGAAACTAATTGCCAGTTTGACGTGTTTAAAAAATGTACAGCCCATTTCTCATTACTGATGGGCCATTTTCTTGGCCAGCCGAAAAAAAAGCTCTCCTCGTCTTGAAAGATTTGCAGCCCAACAGGCCTGAAAAGGTGACTTAATTGGCAAATCACAAAAAAACTGGACTATGGCCGTGGACCCAGCTGTCAGCCTCTCCACGTACATTACTCTTCTGATGGAATGTCGTTGACCACATTGACCACGCCGCGCCGAGAGCACCAAGGCGGTGGACGACAACGAGGCCTAGGAAGGGGATGACGCGGAGCCGGGGAAGATGCGGCAGTGGATGCCCACGCGGAGAGGAGTACGAGGGTTCACTGGTTCAGCTGCGGTGTGAGACTGCCGTCGCCGCAGGGCCTGGCTAGCGATGGGAGTAGTAGGGGGCGATGAGGCCTCAACGGCAGCACAGCTGGCCACTGGAGGCAGGAGCAGGCGGTCTCCCTGGCGCTGGTTTGGGTGGCTGGTGCAAGAACAGAAGCGATTTAAGAAGCAGCAGGACCGTTCGATTCAAATCCAACGGTTACAACTGCTAGAATCGTTTGTTGACTACGTTGACAAGCCCTGTGTATGCGTCAACGTAGTAGGCCCACAGGTCAGCCTCCCAACCGGTGTGCCCCAGATGTCAGTGGGAGGAATCATTTTCTTTTCACGTAATAAGGAGGCAGTTGATTGCGTGGGGCCAGACCAGCGGAGGGAGTAGGGTGGGCCGGGGATGCCTGCGCGGCATCGTAGCGGGCCACAAGAAGAGGGAGCAGGCAGTCCCGCCGGCGCTAGTTTAGGTGGCTGGAGCAGGAAGATCATAGATTGAAGAAGCACGACGGCTATAATCATGTGTTCACTGACAATGCCTTGCATAAACAAGTCAGCCGCCCGTTTTCCATTTTCAGAATTGCCGGCCATTTTCTGGTCAGTACCAGGGTCAAAAAATTAACTAAATATGTGGGAAATTTTTGCTGTGGAACGAAATACTCTTAATCCAAAAATAAACAGCCATACTAAAACAAATTTAAAAATAAATTAGTACTATGTCATGTTAAATCCAATGAAATACGTATAAGATATCAGTGATGAACAAAATTCAAAAAAAAACTAATATCCCATTTGCTATAATTTTTTTGGAATTTTCAACCACTTTTGATATTACTTTTAACAGACATTGACCATACTCTTTGGCCATGACGGAATGCATCCCTCCTCGTCTTGAAAGATTTGCAGCCCAGTAATTCAGAGAAAACAAATAGGCCTAGCTTGGGTATTCTTCAAAAAGAAATACTGGGCTACCTATTTTCCCAAAGAACTGGTGCATGAGCATTTAGCTTTGTTTATTTACTTATTTATGTTTAGGGGACCATGAGCATGTACCTGGCCTGGATTCATGTGAGAGCCTCCCTTCCAGTTAATTATGGGCTTCTCTATTGGGCCTTCATCAGTGGGCTGCATGTTATAAACAAGTGGAAAATATGTTCCGTACTAAAAATAGTATGATCTACGTACTGTACGGGGCACTAAAGGATCAAACTGTGCAACGACTTCCAAAACATTGTGTTTGTCATTCTAAGAACACATTTATTCAACCAACAGACGAAATATACTACTGATTGTACATTGAAAACAGCAGCATCAGCAACCAGGGCTGGGGGTGCAACAGAAGTAGTAAGCAGGCCAGAAGAGTGAAGACGCAGCTCTCTCTTCCAAACCAAACATGAGCCATCATTACAAAAGGGCTACCAAAAAAGAACAAGTGTATGCATCAAACTAAATAAAGATCCTACTACACCAAGTGTACGCATCTAACTAACTGGCTCAGTTAGACGTTACTATTTGTTAAGCTCTGGAGATTGGCTGATGGCTTGAACCAGATGGGCGCCTGATGGGGGAAACTCCAGCCAGCAGGTCGAAGTCTGATATTTGTGACCCTCTCTCCTACTTTGGGCTGCAGAGCGTGGCGGCACATATCAAGGTATGGTGCATGCAGAGACACATGGTATGCTATGTACACAGATTTTTGCCTGATGAATGAAACTGCGCTGCCATCATGATCATTGCCGTGAGTTATCTCCGGGTTAATCGGATAATTTAGTCCGACAAACAGAGAGCGTGTACCAAGGCTACTTACCAACCTTCAGTCAAAAATTCCTGAAGGCCCAGAGAAGCTAGGATCCTTCTCAAAGCCCTTGCAGTGACTGTGATTGTATTCCACGAAACAACACGTCCGGTACGTGCGAACGATCATCAATCTTTCGCCGTTGTCTGATCGAGCCAGGAACCACCTGCAACTGCCATGCCTCTTTTCTTTGAAAGGTTCTGGGATTAGGAAGGGTAGGGACACTAGGCGGCCTACAACATCATATCAAGTTGGAGTCAAATAAAAAAGGGCTCTTGATTTAGTCAATCTCAAGAATAGCATGTTATGAGCATGAATATTTTTTCAGCAAATGTTGACAGTAATATAAGCAAGCCATCATGATATCATAGGAAAGTAACATACTGCTGTAATAGCCGTTTGTAGCGATGATTGGAGTAGGCCAGCAATACGTCCATCCATAGAAGGAGTCAACAACGTAAATGAAGCCCTTGTGTTCCATGGCATCAGAGAACCATGGAGGATGTATGATCCTGCGACGGACGTGCAGATTTATCCACTTACCGCAGTGACCTGTTAGATAGGCGAGACCGTGGTTGAAGAATGCAATTAGCGTGAAATCTTTATAATTCGCAGATCTTGTGGGCACTTGGCAGATTACAACCTTGAGAAAATCAAACTTGGTATCATGTTGGCTACTGTAAGATTCCGAGTATTCTGGGCCGCGGTGCCAAAGTAGTGCAGTGTTAATCGAAGGAAGGGGGATCAATCGCCGGGTGTAGACCTCCACGAGCATCCAGCTGCCGCGACCGTCGATGAGCACCATCCAAGACGTGTTTATGCCGACCCAGTACATACCGTTAATGTAGCTAAGGCTGACGGGGATCGGATCGCAGTTAAGGGGGTTGATGCTCGCCACCCTATGATCGTTATGCTGCATGACACGCCGTTTCTGAAGATCAGGCGGCATCAGCAAGCAAGGAGCTGGCTTAAAAAGCTCCGGCCTGAGGGCTTTGAGTAAACGGTACAGCCCCGATGAGCATGCGATGAGCGGCATGGTATTGAGATTGTCCACACGCGAAACAATAAGCTTGATTACCTCTATGGGGACCGAATTCCAGCCACTCTTTCGGCAGACGCTGCTCGGTTCTGACATTGTTAGTGCTTGGGTTTCGGACGAGGGGGGAGGTGCCTTAGCGGGGATGGAAGCTTGGATGAGATTATGTGCGGACAAAGATGGAGAAGCGAATATGTGCTACGGGAAGTGGACAGGTGATGATGACTACAGCATGCCGCTTGACTTAAGAGACACATACCAGCTGTGTAGGGTCATATCGATGCCAGACAACTTTCTTGAGTGATCACAGTACTGGTACTCCCTACAGTACGTACTACAGTTGGTGATGATGGCGGCTAGGAGGTGTGTTCAGCCGGGCGTGTAGCACACGATGCAGCACTATTCGATTTGTTATCAAAAAAGTAGTAGAGATAGAGACATAGGGAGGAGCACGAGGTAAGGCCTTATCTGTAAATGTGGAGAGAGGTGCGGGTATCTTTTGTAAAATTGTCATAGTTGGCTTTCTATCCATTAGACATAGACCGGACGGTCTATATTACAAGATGGTAGGCATACCATCATCACCAACTCGGTTTTCAATAAGTGTAGATATATATAGATATACATCGATAGAGACTAGGGAGTACTAGTAAGGACACCATCTACTGCTTTATGTGCTACTCCTGCGCTCCATTCGGTGGCCGCAACGTCCCCTACAGCCACTCCCTCCCGCGCTCCATTCAGCGGGCGCTGTTGAAATCTGGGGAGCGCACTCTCGCGACTGCTAGCAGCCACGACTTCACCGACGACGACTTCTTCCCCGACCTCGGCAACCTCTTCCTCAACGACATGGGCGACAACCTCAACGCCAACGGTGCTGCTCCCATTGCACCATATGTGTTTCTGTCCTTCCTGTTCGAAATCGTGGTAGAATTCATGTTTGTACTCTGTATACTACTACTATGCTAGTCTACATGATTAATTTCATCTCTGTTATAGACGTCATGATTTATTTTGTGCTTATTCGGATTAAATCTCGTAGTAACTTGCTCATATATTCAACTGGCACAACGTCCCCTACAGCCACTCCCGTTTCATGGACGGCCTGGTCGATGCCTCCAAGGAGCTTTTTGTCCACTTCGATGAGTGCCCAATGCCATTCTGTGGATCGCTGGCGGACATGGTGCATCACCTCACGGATGCGTGCAGCGGTCACTGCTGGCTCTTGGCGGAGAACATCAAGTACGACACGTGCTATCAGTTAACCATGCCGGAGTCGCTGGAGGATCACCGCCGCCTGCCAGTCTCGGAGGAGGACGGCATCGTCTTCCTCTTTATTGTGGGCACTGGCGAGGCCTGCGCAGGCCGCCGCCCCATCTCTGTAATGTGCATCAGGAGGGTTGCTGTCGGTGTCAAAACCGTCGGATCTCGGGTAGGGGGTCCCGATCTGTGCGTCTTAGGCTGATGGTAACAGGAAGCAAGGGACACAATGTTTTCCCAGGTTCGGGCCCTCTCGATGGAGGTAAAACCCTACTTCCTACTTGATTAATATTGAAGATATGTGGAATACAAGAGTAGATGTACCACAAGATCGTAGAGGCTAAACCCTAAGAGCTAGCCTATGATGGTATGATTGTAATTGTGATCGGCCTTCTAAGGACCATGCCCTCCGGTTTATATAGACACCGGAGAGCTAGGGTTTACATGGAGTCGGTTACAAGGAAGGAAACATAATATCCGGATCGCCAAGCTTGTTTTCCACGCAAAGGAGAGTCCCACCCGGACACGAGCCGAAGTCTTGAGTCTTGCATCTTGACGCTTCTATAGTCCGAACAATGAATACAGTCTGGCTGTCCGGATACTCCCTTATCCAGGACTCCCTCAGTAGCCCCTAAACTAGGCTTCAATGACGATGAGTCCGGCGTGCAGTCTTTTCTTTGGCATTGCAAGGCGGGTTCCTCCTCCGAATACTCCAAGGTGATTATCGAACACGTAGGTTGTGTCCGGATCTGCAAGATGATCTTCACACACTCTTAGCATAAATCCGTTCTGCTGGCAATCTTCGTACGTCGTCCCCTTGCATCGTGACCTGGTCCAATACAAACCAGTGTTTCCTGCTCCACCTCGATTCGCGTTGCGAGGCGGCTTTATCGGCACGTCCTGCCAAAGGCAGAGATCGTGTCCCTCTTAATACGCGATCTTTCATCAATACGGGCATATGTGACCCCACAGCAACTGTTGGTATAATTCCATGTTTCTTTTTAGATAAGTCTCAAGCGGTCACGCTGAAGACTCTTGTTATTCATCCCTTTTATAAAGGGGCCAAGGCCTACACCTTGTTTCCACCTCTCCTGCTCCGTCTCACACCTCGAGCTCCATCGCTCAAAACCTAAGCTCCAACACCCCACATCCTCCAGTATGTCCGGATCTGACGCAGCAGGCCGGTGGGTGGCCTCCTCGATTCAGGAGGAGTATATTGCGAAGCTGAGGGAGGTTGGATACCTGACTGCTGATATCCAGCATAGGCTTCCTGCTCCGGGGCAAGTCATCCGCACGCCGGAGCTCAATGAGAGCGTCGTGTTTACACCTCACTTCCTCCGAGGCCTAGGCCTCACCCTCGACCCCTTTGTGAGGGGGCTTATGTTCTACTATGGCTTGGATATCCATGATTTGGCTTCATACGCCATCCTCCATATCTCGTCTTTCATTATCGTGTGCGAGGCTTTCCTCCATGTCAACCCACACTTCGGCCTATGGCTAAAGACCTTCAATGTGAAGCCGGAGATGATCGAGGGGCGACATGCGGAGTGCGGAGGCGCCATAATAAGCAGGAACGCCGATGCCTCATGGCCAGAGGGTTCTTTTCCGGAAGTGTCCGACGTATGGCAGCGGAGATGGTTCTTCGTCACCGCTCCCAGAGGCACGAAGTGGGTAGCTGCCCCCGAATTCCGCTCAGGCCCTCCATCATAGTTGGCGTCATGGACCGATGTGGGACGGAGTTATGGGCCTGCTGGCGATGTACCAGAACTGCCGAACCGCATCCTGGAGCTTATTAGGAGGTTCATAAATCTTGTCAGCATAATTCAAGTAATGCTAGTCCGGCAAATGTCAGTCTCTTCGCATGTGGGAGTTTAATATGGAAGTTCGCAGACTATTAAGCACTTCTTCGGCTTGACGCTCGAAGGAATGTGTAAATTATTTTTTGGACCACAAGCAAAGTGTCCGGACACCACCGAGGATGCGGGCCTAAGCTGCAATCGCCTAGATGCCCAAGTAAGTAACCTTAAAGCCAGACAATTCATTTATATTTATCATGATTATTATTCTAACACTCTCTCCGCGGCCAGGAATGGCTTGACAACGCGAAGAGAATCAGGTGTCCGGCACCACTTCCTGAAGGCTGGCCTGGTCCCACCATTGCAAAGATGCTGGACCGGGCGCTCAGCCAAATCCCATCAGAGAAGGACGAAGGAAAGGGAAGTGAAGCCGAACTTAACGCGCTACGCGTCCAGATCAGGGAAACCGCTAACCCTCCTATGGAGGATAGTCGGGAAGGGAAGGTCAAATCCTCCTCCCCATGCGGGAAGAAAAGGGCCGCCTCCAAAGATTTGGAGGCGGAGACACCCAAGCAAGGGAAGATAACATCACCAAGGGGCTCTGCCACGACGGGCGCCCTCACCACATCATGCCCACCAATGGGCCAGCCCTCCAACGAGCCGTAAGTCATTCATTAATTCAAAGGTGAGATGTTACTCCGAGATCCATAACGAGGACTACGTTTTTTGTAGTACGGCAAGAAGCTCTTCTCAACATAGTTCGTCTTCGGGGGACCCTCGTCCGGAGATGATGGAGAGCGAAACCCCACCCAACTCTCCGCCTGATGAGGCGGGCGACACGGAGGTGTCATCACGGAGGAGTCCGGATATACCGAAGCCGGAGGCTAGTACGTCAGCTGCCCTGAGCCCGGAGCATTTGGCTCCCACGGGGGGCGATGAGAAGGGTCTGGCACAGTTTAGTTTCCGGGCGGACGTACTGACGGGCCGTCTGGAGCGAGCCGCGCTCTCATAGGAGCACCGCTCTTTAATGAGCACGGTTCTCATGAAGATTTCATCCGCTACCAGCGGCTTGCATGAGACATTTACAAGCCTGCTCAAAGGCTTTGAGGTATGTAGTGAAAAAAATGCACAACTTTTTTGTTATGAAGCACGTGCTAGGTGTGCTCCCTATAGATAGTAGCCCCTGAGACTCTGGTTGCCCGCCATAGGCGGCAAACGGGGGATCGTATACTGATGGCTGTGCCGTACATGTGCACAGGTATACAATGATCCGGCAGCCGACCAGTCTGTCGCAGTTCCCGAGCTAAGGAGGGAAATCGGATCAATCGATGCCGATATCACGCTGGTGAATAAACGGCTTGAGGAGTCCCAGGGTATGTGCTTGGTTTTTATTATAATATGTAAGAAAATGCCAAAGCGGCATAATGTTAATGCAATATGTGTGCACTGCAGATGGTGCCGCTGCCGTGGAGGCCCTGAGGGCGGAACTTGCTCAAGCCAAGGAACAGGCTCGAGCTACCAATGTGGCTGCCCTAAAGGCGACCGAAGAGTTGAGAGCCGAACAGGCTGCTCGCCGCCGAAGCGAGGAAAAGATAGACGAAATGGCTGAAGAGTTAAAAAATGCCGCCGATCGGTACGCACTCCTAGAAAAGGAGAATAAGGCTAGTTTGATCGAGCTAGACAAGGCACATAATGCGGCCAAGGAGATGTGAACCGAGATCCGGAGTATGCGGGAGGAGCTCTAACAAGCTGTCAAAATCGTGGCTGGGGCCTCGTACTTACTGCGAACAAAGTTCTTGGATCCGAAGTATGCTCCCCTGGCGGGTCGCATGAGTCCTGCAGACGCATATGCGGACTTGGCTAATATTACAGCTGATGATGTCAAGTTCTTCGAGGGTCAAGACGATGAAGAAGTGGAGAAGCTTTTCTGATCGCAATTCAATACTCCCACTCGCCCGCTGCCACTGAATGAGAAGGTGGCTGCTATGGCGGAGCTCCACAGGCTGTCCGGACTTGCAATGTGGTCTGTGATAGACCATCTTTGTCCGGACAGCTACTTTGGTTTGGTGCAACAATTCCTTGGAGCCATGTCCCGGATTGACGCCCTGAGAAGGTCGGCGTGCATAGACGGTGCGCGGATGGCTCTAGCCCGCGTTAAAGCGTACTGGACGGATATGGAGGCCACTGTAATAGCGAGCCAAGATCCGGCGGGACTCCAACATCCTGCCGAGCACTACTTGGCGCAAGTCACAGAAGGTGCCCGCCTAATAGAGGCGCAGTGCTCGAAGAGTGTTTTGTTCGAGTGATAAGTCGAATCATTGTAGAAAAACAATGTTTAGTTTAATTGTGAGGCTATGTTTATACTTGTGACTGGAAGTATGATTGTCCTCCCTTTGTGGCTATTCTTATATGTATAAGTAGTCTAAAAGAAAGAAGTCGTTGGCTTCAGCCCCCTCGCGGACAATGCGGGGGTGTTGGTGAAAAAATTTGCATAATCACAATTGATCCAACGTCTTGGTCCGTTAAGGAGGTGATCGCACGCCGAACTATGCAACCAGACTATATAGCTGTAACACTTTCGCTTAGTCATGGGAGTCTAATGGTGGGGCTACTATGTAGCCCCTGGTACCTCCACGTGCATCCGAATACGGGCGCGTGTGTACATGACCGGGAATGGACCTTCGTTAAGGCGGAGGAATCTTTAGGGATTCCGGTGAGTCTTCGAGTGGTTGAATAGTCTCTCGCTGTATCATGACAGTCAGTTTTTGGCTTTCTCTACTGAGGCGCTTATCCGGAATAACCAGGGAACAATCTCAGTAGTTCTCCTTTGGCCTGCCTTAGCCGGATGATAGCGGAACGTAAGGCGGCAAACCCAGGAGCCGGGCAAACCCAACATTTTGACCAAAGACATGATTCGGAGCTGATGCATATACGGCCAAACTCGTGACGCCGAACACTCCCGAGGGTATTCGGTCTTTTGTAAAAGAAGATAGGCTGACGAGAGCCTATTTTAAGCCCTTTATTTCTAGGTATGTGCAATTTAGTCTGCTGTGGCCAAATGCGAGAAACGACAGTATCCTCTTTGTGTATAGAACCCATGGGATGGTTAAACAATAAGAGGCAGTAAAAAAGGTTTACACAGGGGCTTAATCTAAAAAGAAACCTGTTGCACGGGGACCTACTGCACGTCTGCGCCTTTGTCTCCGTTGTGCCGTATCCTGGAAGGGTATCGCGTGAACGTTGTATACAGAAAAGAAAAACTCATAGGAGGGTGCAACGTAAGTATGCGATCAATAATAAGAGTGTAACCTGTTGGCCTGCCAATAAGGTCGAGCCAAGCGTGGGGCTGTATTAAATATAGACAGCCCCTAGTTTCCCTTATGGGATTACATATATAGTGCCATGTTTGAATTTATCCGAGCTACCGGACTCGTCTAACCGTGTCTGTGGTCGTAATGACCAATCATGTTTTTTTATACTGGAGGCCGCTTATAGTCCGGCCGCCAGGGCCGTCACGTATTCCTCTGCGCGTGAACGGCGCTTTATGATTCTGCTAACGGTGATGACGCCATGGGGACCGGGCATCTTGAGAGTAAGGTGGCCATAGTGCGGCAATGCGTTGATGCGGGCAAAGGCCGTCCTTCCTAGCAATGCATGATAGCTGCTTTGGAAGGGTGCAATACTGAAGAGCAGCTCTTCGCTTCTGGAGTTGCCTGGGGAGCCGAATGTTACTTCAAGCACGACGGAGCCCCTGGCGCAGGCTGCAATGCCTGGTATCACCCCTTCAAAGGTGGTGTTGCTTTGTTTAATTCTGGATGGGTCTATCCCCATTCTGCGGACAGTGTCCTTGTATATTAAATTGAGCCCACTGCCGCCGTCCATGAGGACACGGGTGAGACGGTATCCGTCGATTAGTGGGTCAAGCACCAAGGCCTGTGATCCTCCACGCCGAATACTAGTTCGGCCGTCCATGTGATCGAAAGTGATCGGATGAGACATCCAGTAGTGAGACGTGGGTACGACGGGCTCTACATCGTGCGCTTCTATGGGCGCGCGTTTATGCCCTCTCGTGGATGTGCGAGTCGCGTGGATCATGTTTACTGTTTTAACCTCTGGCGGGAATTTTTTCTGTACCCCAGTGTTTGGCTGGTGAGGTTCATCCTCGTCTTCGCTTGGTGTGCCCCTCCCCTTGTGTTCGGAGTTTAATTTGCCGGCCTGCTTGAAGACCCAGCACTCTCTATGGGTGTGGTTTGCAGGTTTTTCCGGGGTGCCATGAATTTGGCATAGTCTGTCCAGGACTCTGTTCAGACCGGATGGTCCGTCTTTAGTGCCTTTGAATGGCTTCTTATTCTGATCAGGTTGAGAGCCCCTAAATCCGGCGTTAACCGTCGTGCTATCCGGGCTCTCTTCCTTGTTTTGGCGTTTGTTTTTATTATGCCGTGGCTTCCCGTTGCCATCACTTAGTTCGGATGTGCTGGGGTCGCTGGTGCCTTTACGGGCCAACTAGCTATCCTCACACGCGCAAAAGCGGGTCGTAAGGCTTGTTAGGGCTGCCATTGTCCTTTGATTTTCTTGGCCGAGGTGTCGGGAAAGCCATTCGTCACGGATGTTGTGTTTGAAAGCCGCTAAGGCTTCGGCGTCCGGACAGTCGACAATTTGATTCTTCTTAGTGAGGAATCTATTCCAAAGCTTGCGGTCGGACTCTCCAAGCTGTTGGATTATGTGACTTAGATCGTCTGCATCCGGAGGCCGGATATAAGTCCCTTGAAAATTGGCCCTAAAAGCATCTTCGAGTTCCTCCCAACTCCCAATTTAGTTTTTGAGGAGGCTTTTCAACCAGTGTCGAGCTGGTCCCTTCATCTTGAGGGGAAGGTATTTGATGGCGTGGAGGTCATCCCCATGAGCCATGTGAATAGGCAGGATAAAATCCTCGATCCAGACCCCTGGGTCTGTCGTGCCGTCGTATGCTTCTATGTTCACAGGTTTAAAGCCTCGTGGGAATTCATGGTCCAGTACTTCTTCGGTGAAGCATAGGGGGTGAGCAGCCCCTCTATATCTAGATGCATTGTGGCATGTAGTCGGCTGTTGTTGTGTCCGGAGTTGATTCCGAACTAGTATCTTTCTTTTATGAGCGTTTGGGTGACCATAGTCCTGCGCTGGGATGTGTCTTCTAGATCCATATATGGACCTGGCTGCACCGGTCTTTTTATCCGGATGCTCACGTTGATCGTGCGCAGTGTCCGTTGCCGCTCTGTTATGGTTGTGAGGCGGTACGTCTGGTTTCTTGGTCGAATTTTCTTTTGGTGGAACGGCCGCATCGTCGAATTCTGGCAGTAGCTTGCGCTTTAGATAGCTTTTCATATGGCGATCATATCTTTCCTCAGTGTCTAGCACCTTATTCCATCTGCGACTTAGCTTTTCTTGTGTGGCCTTGAGCCGTTGCTTCTGCTTTTCTAGACTTCTTACGGTGGCCATAAGCTTTCTGTGGAGGTTGTCTCGTTCCACTTGTTCGTCCGGGATGATGAATGCATCGTCGTCCGGACTGTTTTCCTGTTATGGGGCGGCATCCTGAGCTCGTCCCTCCGGATCATTTTGATCGGGTATTTGCTCCGAACTTGATTTGGTGTGACCTGGCTCGTCCTGCTCCATCGCTTGGTCCATGTGGTCATTATTGCTTTCGTAGTTTGCGGGTATATCAACCCTTCTTTTGCTCTTGTTGTTGTTATTGCCATTGCTGGACTTTGAGTGGCGTCTGCGCTGCCTCTTTGGCTTTTGCCCAGGTGTTTTATCGTCCGGGCTGCCTTCCTTATTGGGCGTATCTACCATGTATATATCGTGTGACAAGGTGGTAGTCCCGCGCTCCAGGGATTCTGGAGCCTCTCCTGCATCGTCGTCCATACCGTCGATGTCTTCGGAGTCAAGCACGTCCGTTAATTCTTCAATCGTGGCAATGAAGTGGGTGGTGGGTGGGCGCACAATTCCTTCATCGCCTGCTTGCCACTCGGGCTGGACATAGTTCGGCCCAGAGTCTCCTGACAAAGAGAGAGACTTCAAGGAGCTCAGCATGTCGCCAAAGGGCGAGTGCTAAAAGATGTCCACAGCGGTAAACTCCATTACCGGAGCCCAACCTGGCTCGGCTGGCTCGAGAGTGAGCGGAACTGGACCAACAGCTGGATATGAGTCCGAGGGTCCGAGGTTACAGGCCTCCACAGAGGTGGGACCCGTGTCCGTCTCCACCGCCGGTAAGTGTGCGACCTGCGGGGCGGGGTCCAGCCCTCCGTCCGTAGGCAACGCAACTTGCCCTAGATTCAGATCCGGGGTTGCATCGGGGAGAATGTCCCGGGCATTGTCCGACAGTAGGTCTAGGCTGTGCTTGTCGTGGCTGTCCGGCGCTCCTGGCACAGGCTCGAATCCATCGAAGGTTAAGTCCCCGTGGATGTCTGCCGTGTAGTTCAAGTTTCCAACCCTGATCTGGTGGCCAGTGGCGAAGGTGTCGATCTGCTCCAACTAGCCAAGCGAATTGGCCCATAGTGCGAAGCCGCCGGACACAAAAATCTGTCCGAGGAGAAAAGTGTCACCCTAGACCATGTTGTTGACGATTGAAGACGCCATCAAGCCTCGAAGCGACGACACAGAGGAACTCTCAATAAAAGCACCAATGTTGGTGTCAAAACCAGCGGATCTCGGGTAGGGGGTCCCGATCTGTGCGTCTTAGGCTGATGGTAACAGGAAGCAAGGGACACAATGTTTACCCAGGTTCGGGCCCTCTCGATGGAGGTAAAACCCTACTTCCTGCTTGATTAATATTGAAGATATGTGGAATACAAGAGTAGATCTACCACGAGATCGTAGAGGCTAAACCCTAAGAGCTAGCCTATGATGGTATGATTGTAATTGTTATCGGCCTTCTAAGGACCATGCTCTCCGGTTTATATAGACACCGGAGAGCTAGGGTTTACATGGAGTCGGTTACAAGGAAGGAAACACAATATCCGGATCGCCAAGCTTGTCTTCGACGCAAAGGAGAGTCCCATCCAGACACGAGCGAAAGTCTTGAGTCTTGCATCTTGACGCTTCTATAGTCCGGACGATGAATACAGTCCGGCTGTCCGGATACCCCCTTATCCAGGATTCCCTCAGTCGCCGCTGAGGCTTACACTAATACGAGGCAGATGTATGGGTGCGTGGTCAATGTTTCTACCCCTGCGGGTCGCGTGGGCGGCGACACCGGCCTCATCAGACAGACTTGGACTCTGGGGAGCTGGGACTATCCCGCCAATGTGGACTTGGAAAACCCATGGCATCCGTACCATCCTTTACCCGCCGACTCGGTGCACGGGGACTCCAAGGAGGTTCACCTGGACATACGCATTATCAAGTGCACTTAGAAAACATGTAGTGTGTGTGTGGGCGCTTATGGACCGTGTCTTTGCCGCTTTTGATTCTGTAAGCTTGTCGTTAAACTTGAGTGGCTTTCGCTGCAGTCCTTCCTTTGAACTGCTCCTCTCAGTGAGCTGATGTAAGACACTTTGGGTTTCATATCACAAAATGGAACCGGGGAGGAGCCTCCCTGTTCTTCTAAAAAAATACACATTATCAACTTAAATGTTGATCATTAGTCTTCGCTCAATGTAATCCGCTGTCTAAGCATGTGGAGACTTCCATGCATGATCTTGCTCTATTGGAGTATCGCGCATGAATAAAAGTGTATCCGTTTATGGTTTAGTCTAGAATATTCCATGTATGAATTTTTACTACAGTACTGGTGAAAGACTTACGATGAACCATTTCTTACATCTCCTCTGCCCCCTTGCAAGTCATCCTGATTTAATCCCTCTGTCTAGGTGTATAAGGGCATGGTTAATATTACTTAATAGTATAGCCAACTGTTGACTATAAGAAAGTGCCATGTCATCTGTAGCCAACATGTATAACAATCGATACTCAAAAACTAATTCTTAAAGATCATTTCTTGCAAAGCACAATAAGTGTTATTTCTTCACAAGTTTTGGATGCAGGTTGAACAGTTGAACGCTTTTGTTTGCAAAAGATTCCTTTTTATCTATTTCACCCATATGTTTGTGAGATCTAGAGATGAGATAATATCCGAAGAAACCTATCGATACCCGTTACACATGAGATGACCCCCACATCCTTTGTCAAATTAAACAACTCCCCGATCAATGCATTTCACTCTTCGGTGCAACACACGGGCACCTTACTACTATAGATTAGTACGACCAAAAATTGAACTAACATTATATATAGTACGATAAATACTGATGCATGTCACCTAAAATTATATCATTCAAAACTATGTTCAAATATGAATCCAACGATATAGTTTTTGTTGACATGCACTAACATTTTGTCAGTTAAATATTCAGTCAAATTCAATGGGGGACTAATAAACCACGACCGATGTAGTACAAGTGTAGAGGGCGGCGCTGCATGGGAGTCTCACCTCTCACCCCTCTCGTGGCGCGGCAGTAAAGCCGTCATATCACAAAAACCAACCACTCCGAGTAATAAATGGCCTGGTAAATTAAACGGACAAGCAACCATCACATCCCTCCGTCTTTTTTGCATTTCATCTCTCTGCATTTACTTTCTCCGGTTCATCTCCCACACTCGATCCCTAGCTACTACTCCTAGGGCCAGTTATTTTGGCGGCTTCCCCAGCTTTTCCCACAAGACTAGTCACAGTGGAGAGTAACAATAAGGCGCCTCACGCATTTATTTGGGCTTCTAAACTACTACTCCGTCCTGGTTTATTCCTCACCATTGTAATTTGTGCTAAATTTTGACCAAAGATTTAACTAATAAAATGTTACTCAAAACACTTAGGCGTGGTGCATCTAGGTGTGTAAGTCATCTTACGAAAACCAAATAATCCCAAAACACTTAGTTGTGGTGCATTAACTTCTAGCTCGTTTCTTGTTTCTTGACATATCAACCAATAAGAGATAAAGAGTGTAAATGCTTTTAATGACTTGAGATATCAAACACGACATGCAGTGGTTAGTTCATTGCATGCAATACTATTAATTAGCAAATAAACATTGCCTAAGATGACTTACTCACCTAGACGGATGGAGTAGTGCATGTGACATGCACTAACATTTCATTAGTTAAATCGATGATCAAAATTTGACACAGATTACAATGGGGACGAATAAACCAGGACGGAGGTACTAGTTATGGGATTACTAATCTAGAAGCCTAAAAGAACTGGCCCCTGGTACTCCTACTTGTAATAGTACTCAAGTTGGAATTCCAATTGCACGTCACAACTTGTTAGGCAAAAAAAATCGATACAGGGTGTAGGAAGTTGTTTGGGAATTTGCATGCCTTTCCAACCAGTGAGATGCTCTGTACAAAGTACGACAAAGAAATAACCACAGAGAAGGAAGATAAAAGTAAACAATCAAACGAGCATTTTTGCATTTGTTTTGCATTGAATCGTTTCACAAGATTGACTAGTGTTGTTTTTCTACTTTTACAAAAACCGCATCATAATGTTAAAACGTGCATTTGCATGTACATAAGTAATATTAGTACTCCCTCCGTCTAGGTGTACAAGTCTTCCCTCCTTCTTGCTCACCGTGCACAACCAAAGATGACTTATTGACCTGGATGGAGGGAGTAGCACAGTCTGCAAGCATATATCGAGAGAGACGTGTAGTCCGATAGTATATAGTAAAGTTTGTGCTATATGCACATACTTGTAAAATGCGTAATAATACACAATGTTTCCAAACTTTCCCTTTTACATACTTAATTAAGGACGCTAAAAATTCCTGAACGTTCGGGATTTATCATTTGCGTCCCAAAACTAATGAGATCGCCTTACGAAACAAAAATTATACTCCTCCTAAAAGCCACGGCGCTCGTAGGAGCGCTTGCAGCGCGCCACGAGTGCCCTGGTGCATGACCGTTTCCCAGCGCGCCGACACAACTCCTCTTCCTCAGTCTCGCAACTCGCGAGGTGCTGATTGGCGGCTTGCTGGTGGGCGACCGCGATCTCACCGGTGTGGTGATCCGGCGCCAACAGGTACTCCTCCTGGCTGGAAGCATGCACCCGGTCCATGTACCACCAAGCGTAGATGAGGCGCTTGGACCCGACTGCACTCAAGGCGTCGGCACGGGCGTCCTCCGCCACCCTCACGGCCCTCGCACGAGCCTTCTGCCAAAGAACCAATTGCTTGACTCTCTCGGACGCGACATAGATCTCCCAGAAAGCTTGTTGTGCGGTGCGCTTCTCTTCCTCGGCCTTCTTCTCCGCCTCTATTTTGGCGCGCTCTGCTGGAGGCAAAGCCGCCCACAAGGCGACATCCATTTCTTTCCAAATCTCCTCAAGGCTGGGGGGCTCGGAAGGCGGCGCGGCGTTCTCCTCGTAGCAGGGAGCCGACGCGTCCTCCGATGCGCATGCTGGTGAGATTGGGAACGCCGACGCGTCCACCTTGACGCATCACGGCATGGAGTGGAACACCGACGCTTCCTCCTCGACTAGTGGCGGCGAGGAACGGAACGGTGAAGCGTCACGTCTCGGCGAGGAGCGGAACGCCGACGCGTCCTCCTCAACTAGTGGCGGCGAGTAACGGAACGGCGACACGTCGCGTAGCGGCGAGGAGCGGAACACCGACGCGTCCTCCTCGACTAGTGGCGGCGAGGAATGGAACGGCGGCGCGTGCCCGTCCACACAGTGCACCGAGGGCCTCCTAGGGCTTGGGAGGGGCGATGCCATGGTGGTCGACGTGAGAGGGAGGGGGAGGAGATAGCGATGAACGTGAACGTGAGGGGAGGAGATAGCGATGTCGTGGGAGGCGCAGTATTTATAGCGAGCAATGGCACACCTACGTAAGAGATTGACTGAGCTGCATTGACTTAACTGCGGGTCCAGTTGCGTCACTGACATGTGGGCCAGTACACTGCTAGGCCCTTATGTCTGTGACCCAATGCACCTGAAGTTAAGTAAAAGCTACGTTGGCATATTTGTTGGAGTAAATTACGGGGGAGCGAAGGGGTGGAAATATTGCTGGTCACAACGGATTAGACGAGCGTGGGGGGAGGAGAGTCATGCATGCAGATTTTTTCCCACGGGGTGGAGTGGTGGGACCGCCGGAGGGAGAAGGAGAGTTTGGCAGGCATATTGTTTCCACACATGGAGAGGAAAAGATTTGGAGACGAACGGGCTTCCTGCCGGTATGGGGAACGGTACATAATAAGTCATCTTGCATGCTGGGCTAGGTATAGTCTCAAGTCATTAAAAACATACATGCCTCACACATGTTCATATTTCAAGGTGCACTAAATTATTGCATGCGATGATTAAGGCTGGCCATCATGGTGGTATCTTAGCTGGTATCATGCACACGGGAATAGCAAACATGCTGATGTGGCAAAGAATTAAAGAAGAGAGGGGGGTTAGAGTAACTAGTGTTCATGCATGCATTGGTAAACACATTTTTTTGAAGAACGACAACATTAGTTGAATACTTTTGCAGACTTCAAAAACTAGTCCACCGCCTCTAATATCTTGCTAAGAGTAGGTGAAAATTTTGAGTCGAGCCCTTTAAACTAGAAGGGAGGTAGTGGTACTCTAACAGTTAGGTGTGTAAGTCATCTTACGAAAACCAAATAATCCCAAAACACGTAGGCGCGGTGCATTAGCTTCTACCTCGTTTCTGGTTTCTTGACATATCAACCAATAAGAGATGAGGGTGTGCATGCTTTTAATGACCTGAGACTATCAAACATGACATGCAGTGGTTAGTTCATTGCATGCAATACTATTTAATTAGCAAATAAACATTAATGTCTCTCATTTTCCCCTCCTCCTTGGTCACGGTACACGGCCTAAGATGACTTACTCACCTAGGCGGAGGGAGTATCAACATTCACAATGTCAAATCAATTTTTTTACACTCATTATAAAACGTAGTTCATATACTCATTATAATCAGTATTGTAGATATTGATATTTTTAGTATAAATTTGGTCATGGGATTTCATTGATGCCTGTCAAAGCGGGGAGGAAGCGGAGCTTAGGGCTTGCATTGCCGGTCTCTACATAGGTATTTCTCTTCATAATCCTATAATTTTAGAGACTGATTGTGCTTTTGTGGTAGCGTCTCTTGCATCGGGGGACTATGACAGGTCTGCTGTGCGTGACCTGAAGATGAAAGCGTCGAGCCTCTCGAAGTTGATCAACAATCTTCAATTGTCAAAGATTAGCCATTCAGCCAATAAGGTGGCACACTTAATCGCTAAGTATAGCTTTGACAATAGATTAGATGGTATTCTTGTAAATAACATACCGCCCTGTGTGGTGAATATTGTATCGAATGAGTGTACTGGTGTGGCTAGTTAATTAATATAAGGTGGTGTTAAAAAAAGTATATATTTGGTCAAACACTTTGCAAACGGTTAACGAGAGTTAAAAGGACCAGAGGGAGTATCATGCTTGCGGAGTAGGCAAAAAAAATGCTCATTTATAGCCGGTCGAAGTCTCAAAGAGCGCGACCACGCGAGGGAGGCGAAGGTCGTGGGAGGCGCGGCGGTTGACAGAATTAAGTGAAGTTACATCCACACGCCGGCAAGGCGTGCGAATAGGAAGAAGCTATACCGTCAGGCCTATGATATGGGTCTAGTAGACATGACATCTAGTGGGTCCCGCATAGTTCTCGAGAAGTCTTTGGGGGCTTGCAGCCGTTTATCTATCGGGCAAGCCAGCAACCCCACATCGTTCGCACGCCCTACTCGTCCCCGTCTTCTACCTCACAATAGTTTGCTCCCAGTTGTCCCGTCCTTTCACATTAGTTCGCTCCCAGTTTTTGCGGGGTACAACAGTTCAACTTCTCCTAACCGTCCTCCAAAATCCATGGCCTCCTACAACAGTTCATCATCATCTACACACGTGGATCCGTGACGGTGAAAGCATGGCTTGCTCGCTTCCTACGCATGTTCAACAGGTCAACGGATGAGTGGGTCCCTAGGCTAGATGTTGAGTACACCACAGTCCTGGGACGAGAGAAGGATCTAAAGGAAGAAGAGAGGAAGAAGCCCGCCGTGATCCAGGTTTGCGTACATAACGTTTGCTTGGTCTACAACATATGCCATGCCGACGTTGAGTGCCAGGATTTTAAGAACTTCCTCAAGGACAAAAGAGTGAAATTTGTTACTGTAGGCTTTAAGAACGACAGGGATGTCCTGCGTCGGATAGGTCTCGTTGTAGGCCAGCCCTTTGATCTCCAGAAGGCAAGCCTGGTGTCCTCCTCTCAACATTCAATGCTGACCCTGGCAGCAGCCATGATTGATCCTTCGTACGCTAAACTGAAGAAACCTCATCACGAGTTTCATCATGCATGGGAGTCGAAGACATTAGATGAAGATCACATCCTATATGCCGCAATGGACACCTACCTTTGTTTAAATATCTACACGGGTTGGATGAAGAAGCAGAGCCCAGTGTCCGGTTCAAGCAAAGAAGCATCGGCAAAGAGGAAGAGGAAGAGGGACGAGGACAAAGTCGAGGACGTGGACTCGGACTCCGAGTAGGTGGCAGTGCCGTCACTCATGCTGATTCTACTACAGTGTCAAGCGGACTAGTTGCTTAGTTTATTTTCAAGGGTGTGTTGTGCTGAGGCCCCAACAGAACTATGTTTATGTTCTTTATCGTTATTTGAACTCTTTAGTACGTAGAGTAGTACTAGTACTATGTCTTACTACTGTTCTTCTTGCAGTTGGTACTACTGCTCGTACCTTCGTGTTCCTACTGTACTTAATACGTTCATACTAGTAGTATAATTTGGGTCAGTCGATTTGTGAAAGAAGTTCGACGGAGCGAAGGAAGAAGACAACAGAAGAGGTGGAAGAAGCCCTTATAGCCATCCATGTTGCATCAAACGGCTCACATGAGTCGACTGACCCAAATTGCTCCTTGAGATTGCAGGATCCACGTGGCATTCAAGGTCTCGAAGGTAGATTCCGCGTCCGCACCCGGTTTGCGGGATCAACGCGCGCGCGACCGGCTTCCGCCGCGACAGACACCATGCGCGCCTCCTCTGCGCTGGCAGAGACGGCAAACACACGCTAGTTCCTCCTCGCCGGCGTGCTGGACCACGCGCTCCTCCTCCTCTTCGTACGCTGTGTGCATAGACGCGGTTCCACCAGCTGCTCGCATGCTTGGCAGCTCGGCGGCATGGCAAGGAGGGACTGTAGACGACGTGAGCGGGCGAGCCTTTGGCTTCATGGAACAGGGATGGCGGCGACACGACGGTGATGGGCGAGAAATTGTTGTCCGGAGCAGGCGGGCGCCGGCATGCGCAACGCCGGCAGCGGCATATTGATGAGTGCGCGTATGGGAGCTTACTTTAGTTTTATATGAGGTTGGTCGAGCTTAAAAGAAAACCATACTACTACCTCCGTCTGGATTTATTGGTCCCCATTGTGTTTCGTGCCAAATTTTGACCATAAATTAAACTAACAAAATGTTCAGGCATGTCACCAAACATTATATTTTTGAAAACTATGTTCAAATACGAATCCAATGACATAATTTTTCTTGACATGCATTAACATTTTGTTAGTTAAATCTTTAGTCAAAATTTCACACAAACTACAAAGGGGACCTATAAACCACGATGGAGGTAGTAGTACATGTAAACATTAGACTTAGGCAGCGCTTTTATTATATTTTTTTGAAGTTAGTACCACAGCCACGATCCGGAATCCTGTGCAAGCACGTGAACCGCGACCGCGCGGTCGATCGAACAGTGCGTCACCGTGTCGCGCTCGAAGGACATCCACCGAACCTTTTTGTGTGTGTGAAAACAATCATCGAATATTACTCAACTTTCTTTTCCTGGGAAAGTTCTTGAGGCTGCAATATTTCCATATATTTGAATTTAGCTCCAGTTTGTGTTTATTTGGACTTGGACGTTTTAGGTGCGCCCTAGTTTTTTTAATACTTATTTTGCACGTGTGACTGTGAGAGAACGTGTGTATGTGTACATATATGTGTTGTGACGGAAGGGAAATGTCAAGACGGTGTGCGTGTGATACAGACATAGAGAGGTGTGAATGTGCAAATGATCATGCATGAGTGAGACATAGACAGATGCCAATACGTTGTGTATACATTAGAGAACGGTCTTCTAGTTTACTTGTGTGTGTGTGTGTGTGTGTGTGTGAGAGAGAGAGAGAGAAAGAGGAGCATCCGTAACACAACAATCATCTCTCTCAATTCGTCCGTCCCTCGCACGATCGCATGCAACATATGCATCAACGCGCACATTTTGACACCCTCACTCGGCCCCTGCCCACCTCAAGGCCCGCACAATCTCTTCGTGAATACCCATTTCTCTCCTTAGGTTTGTTTTCGCTCAATATCTGACACGCACACACACACACACACAGCACAACACACACACACACTCCCCTGAGCACACAATTCATCCCCATCCAAGGTTATATGGCGACCACTCTCGCTTGTGCTTCTTTGCACCCCAACATGCACAACACCTCAATCTTCAAAGAGGGGATCGAGCAGATCGAAGACGGCGACCACACTGCGCTAGAGAATGCGGGGTAATTTGGAAGCAGGGTGATGTGACGACGGCTGACTAACTCCTCCCCCCACCCTCTCTCTCTCTCTTGCACAAAATTACCAATCCCTCTCTCCCCCGCACAAAATTGTCAATCCCTCAACCCATGAGATCCTTCCCCTCTCGTCCATGTTTTTCCATCTCTCTCATCAAACATGTTGTCTCTTCTCCTTCCACGTATACAGAATCACGTATATTACATGTCTCCATCTTTCTCACAGACCTAACTTCTTCCTCTCTCTTTCCCTTTCTCTCTCTCTCTATCTCGTTAGGTTTGTCTCCTACTCTCTCGTCCACATACATACAATCTTTCCCGCCCTATCTGCTCCATCTTCAAAAGCTCTCTCTGCACGTTTCATTCACACAATGGGATATGTCAAAATGTTGCTTCTATAATGGCTGATGTAGACTTTTGGTTGTTTTTGTTGCATCCTACAAAGTAATAACTATGAAATGCATTTAGATTCTCATTTGATTGGGATTATGTGAGTTTGAGCATGTTGTGAAGTACTATAGACCTTGTATATATCTTGGGATTTGACAATGATTGTAACTATTGAATTGTATAGACCATTACATTCGAAGTCAATAGCCTAATATATTTATTTCACAATTTCAACAAATGATTAGTTCACTACAAACTAAGAAAACAAATGTGTACTCCCTCCGTTCAGTCCGCGTATTAGCATTAGTCAAAGTCAAGTTTTGTAAACTCAGAGAAAGCTTATGACAAAAAATATTAACATATACAATAACAAATAAATACCATTAGATTCATTATTGAATGTACTTTCACATCATACATATTTGTTATTGTAAATGTTTATATTTTTATATAGACTTGGTCAAACTTTAGGATGTTTGACTTCGGTCAAACCTAATATGCAGAGTTTACTACTACTACTCGCTAGTTGCTTAGCCGAATCACTCAAGACGCCACACGGGGAGTCCAGTGTCACAAAATTTTGAGGTCAGAGGGAAAATCTCCCGCAACCTTGATTCGAGCAGTGGGAAGTTACCATCATAACCTTCGGAACAGGCCTACGGACGATGCTTGGTAGGGGTTGTTTTCGTAACTTCAGGTTCACCCTACCAAGCCAGCCCCACCCCGACACCCAGAGTAGTACACCTGAATACTCCCCATTTTCTATCCCCACCGCAAAATAGACTTCTCTACAGCACCGCAACCTTCGTGCTCCTCCCCTTTACATCGGCGCTCTCGTCCACCGCAGCGCATCTGCCTCATCGACGACCTCGTACGCCGCACTGGAGCCGGTCCACCGTCATGATCGTAGACGGAGCCTCATCCCCGGCATCATCTTCCACGGTCTCGGATCTGCTTCCCGGAAGCTGACGCCAAGCGCAGAATTACCACCATCGTGGAAAATGAACTGACTCCCATTGCCGACCATGACTCACAGAGGCCTCCACGACCATCGTTTTCCTCCTCGATTGGTAATGTGTGTGTTGAATCACTTAGCAGTACATGTGCAGTTCCAATTTTGTTCATCCCTACCCTTCAATTTTCCCGGGTGCTATTGTTCCCGTAAAAGTAATTGGTTATAGCCTCCATTGTCAAACAGAATATCAGCCTGTAATTGTGTGTCGCTCATGTATCTCGCTGTGCTTGGGTAGGTTTTTCATCTGCAACCAGCAGTGTGGCAAATGATGGAAAGGTTTTTAGAACTAGCAAGATGCCCATGCATTGGATGCATCAAGATGCATTTGTATGAGTAGTTTATCTTGTGGGATAAAAGGATGAACGAGGGAAGGCCTTATTTGCAAATCTGGAGAGGGGTATGGGTATCTTTTTTATCTATCTATGCTGAGAACTATCCTCTACTCTCTACTATCTACTTCTCGATCTCAGCACTGTAACGCTTTTTTAAAGCGCCGCGCATTGCGATTCTGTTGGAGATGCTCTAACATGGCAGACGAGTGCTTTAATGTTGCCCACAAGATGAGCGAGTATTAATAGTAGTATTTTTCTTGCCATGTTGAGATTTTAAAACCATGAGTGTGAACATGCAGAGGAGCAATGAAGACCAAACACGGGATATTCGAGACATCTTCAAGGAGCGTGGCAAGTTAAAGAGGAGCTGCACCAAACCTATAAAACGAGCTTTGGTAAGTAACACCCTTTCAATTACTTTCGTTTAGCCTCGTGTTCTTCGATGTGTATGTGTTGTAGTTTCTGTTTCTCTTAAGGGTGGTGTTCTTCGATGTGTAATAAGAAGAGTCTTAATCGTCCTAATGCTTTCATTTTAACTTGATGTAGGAAGTCGGTGTTCTCACCTTGTAGTCTGTTTTTATATTTCTTTTTATTTTGAATTCCCTTCTCCAAGTTCTGTTTATCTGGCTTCTACTAAATGGATCTAGGTTTCTCTAAGTATTGATCTAAAAAAGAAGTAACTTCATGTCAGGATGCAGTTCCTGCGAGGAGGGAAGTATGGTCAACCTCGAGATCATGTTTCCAAAATGAGGCTGGATTACACACAAGGTGCCAGTTCTCTAATGATGCTGGATTAGACACAAGGTGCAAATTCCCAGATGATGCTGGATTACACACAAGCCAGGTGGAGTAGTCAGCTGTTTGTGTCCTCGTGGCTTTAGTAAAGGCTGAAAGAAAGCGTGCAGCAGCCCTTGAGAATGTAGCTGAGTTCCAGAAGAAGTGAAAAGATCAATAAGATGCTCTATTCACCCAAGCCAAAGAAGAGATGGAAGAAGCCAAAGATAAGCTAGCAGAGGCAGAGCAGGCTAGGCGTCTCCTGCTATCTAAAACTGTTGTCAATGCAAAATTTCCTTCATAATAGCTAGGTTCAAATGTTTATCCAGTCAGCATGCCTGTTGTGATGTCTATGCATCTACTGATGTGGCACAAAATGTTTTTTTTGGGTCATGTAATAACAGCAATTACTTTCCAAACAATAACAGACGAAGCATTGGACATGGTATAGTTCACGCGCAAGCCCGACATTCCAAGTTCAACTTCCACATCAAACTCATGTTCACACATATCTGCACATTCATACATAATGTCCAGAACCATGATTCACTTCAAAGCCAAAAAAATGTGAGGAGAGTTACAAATAAAAAAAACCTCTACTACTTCCTACTAGCAGTGCGAGCACAACAAGTCAAGACCATGCATAAATTAATTACTCCCTCCGTCCGAAAATACTTGTCATCAAAATGGATAAAAAGAGATGTATCTAGAACTAAAATACGTCTAGATACATTATCATTTATTCATTTTGATGACAAGTATTTCCGGACGTCATTCTTTGTGTATAGAACTAAAATACGTCTAGAACTAAAAGAGTATATTTTAGTCATTCTTTGTGTTCTAAAATTCCCGCCGGCTCGCGGAAGGACGTGTTGCCGGCACACGCGCGGATTCAATGAAGGCAGGCGGGGCAGTCTTAAGCTGGTTGCACGCGGCGAGGAGGTGTGCTCAGCCGGGCCTGCAGCGAGTGCAGCCCTCTTGGCCGGCACGCCAGTTCAATGCCTGTGCTATGAGAGGTCGCGTCCGTGTTAGAGCAATCACTCCCTCCAGTCCTTTTTTGTTTGGGTAAAATAAAATCTCGTTTACCATTCACATTTTACAAGTAAATTTCGTGGACAAACTTTGACCCAAAGTACGATGGGGACTAGTAAACCAGAATGGAGGTAGTAGTTTTTTTTGGTCAAAGAAGGGTTTCCCCTTCCGATTACTGAAAACCAGCATCTAAATCTAAACCATAGTATTTGCCCTAGAACTACCAGGTTCAACATCTCGTAACATAAACCCATAAAACCATATGCCAAGGAGGTACGTAGTACTATGAATTCCATTTTCGCTCCATACCAATCGTTCTAAAAACTAATTACAACTTATAACGTGCCATTGAAAATCGGAACTCTTAACCCCACTAAAAAAATGATATTTTAAACATGGCTACTCGATTTGTGGCAACTGGCGAGCCACCGCGCTCCAAGTCGTTCACCTGTGGTCCCGACGATCAACTCCTACAAAGGTGCTCCACCACGTACCCGGTACCCGCGAATGCAGCAATCGTGCACCTAGGTTTTTAGGGTTTATTTGTTAATGTCGCCTTTACGTAACACTCATGTGTGCGAGACAGCGATAGGCCGACTGCGTGCGTGCGCCTCTTCTCTTCGCATATGTACTCCACCGTTTGTCTGGTGTCCAAAAAATTATAATAACTACTAGCAATGTGCCAATGCGTTGTCACACAATCAAAGTAGATTAATACATATTCACCGATTTGATAGAAAAAAAGTCTAGTTTTGAAATATGTATATCACTAAAAATATGTTATGTTTCACTCAAAATATATTCCTTTGGCGGTTTTGATGAGATAAGGGAGGAATGTTGTTGGTTTCAAGATTCGAGAAGTGCTATATGTCTAATTTCTACTCTTACTAGCAAGATGCCCGTGCGTTGCATGTAACATCAATATCTTGTGGGAGAAAAGGATGAACGAGGGAAGGCCTTATCTGCAAATGTGGTGAAGAGTGTGGGTAAATTGCCATATTTTCCTTCCTATCGGTCAGATATAAATTGGACGACCTACATTGCAGGATGGCAGGCCCACCATCATCACCAACTCTATTTTTTATCCCTACTCTTATAAAAAGAATTGTCGGTGATGATCGCGTGGCCGTCCGATCTATATCTGACGGATAGGAAGGAAACTATGGCAATTTTGCAAAAAGATACCCACACCCCTCTCCACATTTGCAAATAAGGTCTTCCCTCATTCATCTTTTTCCCCCATAAGATAAACTACTCATACAAATGCATCTTGATGTTCCGTGCAACGCATGGGCATCTTGCTAGTTGTTGCAAAAAGCCCATGTGTGTGTGTGAGAGAGAGGGAGAGTGGAGGAGGACGGAGTGCATGTGTGACAAAGACACAAGTAGTGTGTGTGCGATAGGTATCAGCTTAAAATGAGGTGATAGTGTGTGTGTGCATGATCGAGAGGGCGTGTCTCAAGAAGGGAAGAAAAAGCTACATAGATACAAGGAGCGGGAGAGAGACATGTATGCGATGGTGGAAGCATGAGTGTGCGGGTGTATAAACCTATCTAGAGGCTAGCTAGTCGATAAATGTTTGTGAGAGAAATACAAGTCGGGGTGCGCAAGCAAGAGTTTTGTGTGTGTGTGAGAGAGACGGTAGTCGGGAAGGGGAGTGGAAGCAGGAGTTGTGTGTGTGTCTGTGAGAGAGAGAGAGAGGAAACAGTAGTCGGGGTTGTCTGATCGGTGTCAGTCTGGGATGGAGACGAATAGGAGACCGCAACAAATGTTGTGTCTATAGGAGAGAGAGAGAGAGAGTAATTTTAGTGGTATGAGTCATACGTAGAGACATATAGGGTGTGTGAGAGAATCCCGTAGAGAGAAAGACAAAGTGAAAGACGAGTGGAGACTGTGTGTGTGGCGGTGAAAAAGAAAGCTTAGGTACCGAGTGATACTAGAGAATAGTAGAGACGTGAGAGATAATGAAAACCGTGTAATGTATAATGATACGGAGAGTGTGACACTTCTCAAGGGAGACGTCGAGAGACCATGTTTGCGAGGATAGTAGAAACATGAAGTGAGCGTGCGGGTGAGCTGGAGAAAAGAGAGTCATACCTACCTGAAGAAGCATGCAAGCGAGAGAGATGGGCGTGAAAGGAGTGAACAAAAAAGGGATTCAAATATTTGAATTCGAGATGATGATACATGTAATCCATACTCGAACCAAAATTGATCTATCAAACATGCATACTCATATGAATTCATGCACATCTATGTTATTTAATATGTAGATATTACTGATCCATACATTTTAGTAGAACATAATTTGGTTAAAAAATTTGGAATTCAACCTTAAGATTTCGAGATCGTTGTATTTGTAAATCATATTATACATATAAAGGAGCAGAATTCTTTGTTGTGCTTTTGAAAGTATATATAGAAAAATGATGTATGTAGAATGTAATTCCAATTGAAAATGGATCCCACCGAAAAAAATAGTAGAATAAAAATGGGATTCGAATTGAGTTGGCACGGTAAACGTGCACTGTGCAAAATTTGAGCGAAGCGGGGAAAGTCGCAGTTACCGCCCGAAACCAAAATCTGCGAGATGGAAATCACTACTGCCTATCCCTGCCACGCAAAGCCTATCTGCTGGATATCTATAGGAACCTAGGGGTAGGTTTCTAATTTCACCCAAACGTGATGTAACCGCCTCTCACCCGGATTCATACATGGTGGGTGCCAAAACACAGTGTGCCCTCGACCGAAATCGACTCCCTCCCCGATTCATATTCATACACGGCGGGCGCCAAAAACAAACTCTCGTCGGCAAATATACAGTGTATGCGAGATTACCGTCCTATCCCAACCGACTAATGTTGTTGTCATGTAGTAGAAATTTGAAACATGGGCTAAGTTTGTAAATTTCCTCGCATTTGAGACAAGCGAGCCCTGAATACATGGTTCTCCCCTTCCTCTCTACCTCCCTCTTCCCCATTCGTACCCCGTGGGCGCCAAAACACCCTCTCCACCCCACCATACTCCATCCGCCGCCGTCCGCCACCCCATCCTCCGCCATCCTCCTCCACCATGCCGGAGCTGATACCCCGACGCCGCCGTCCATTACAAGAGATCGACCTCTCTCATCCACGCCTTCGGACCGGGATCCTTGCATCCCGTCCTCTCGCTTCATCCCCGCCGTCGTCCACCTTGCCGGCGCCGCTCCTACCACCGTCTTGTCCACTGCGCCCCGCCGCCACCATCTGCCCTCCAAGATCTGCTTCCACGCCGTTGACAGCCATCACTACCGCAGCACCGTCAAATTCTCAGCAGATGCGTACATGGCGCCGCACCAGAGGCGGTACTCTTTCGTATCTGCTCAACTTATTTATCGCAGCAAGAAAATAGATCGCCACTGCTTTACTCTGATTTCTTGTCTTGGTTGCGAAGTTGCCTTTGTCCGGTTTGCACCTTCAGATCCGCCATGGCACGCTCAACACTATACTCCCAACGCTTATGGTTTTCCCCTTTTATATTCCACACTAGTTAAATCACAGTAGACTAAATTTCAAAATTGCGTCAGTCGATTTTTCAGAGCTCACCGGAGTTAGCCGGTGCGATCCAAGGGGCTCGAGTGGTTGTGGGGCCTCGCCGAACAAAGAAAACTTGACGTGGGTGGCGGAGGAACACAGGCGGTCGGGCCAGCGGCCTGTCCGGTGTTCTGTATGGGAAGAATCAGAGACGAGGAAGAAGAAGGGTTAGGAGACGTAGGATCTTCATCCAACTGCCTGAAATGGTCGAGAGACAGTTGGGAGTTGCATTCTTAATGCGCTCTGGTTCATCGTGTGTGGGTACTGCGCAACTAACATTTTATTATCCAAAATCTGCTTGCTCCTCTTTACCATGTTCGATAGTGATGGCCTGTATGTGATCGATAGGCTTTCAATTACTAGCAGCAATACAACACCGTATTTTCAAGCCAGCTCCAGTTTCCCGATTTATATATCGTGGTTATGGTGTACCCCTGTTATGTATACTATGATCTGCCTAGTTATTGTGTGCTCTTGTTATCATGGTTTGGCAATAAACTCTTTATACAGTATATTATGAACCTATCATCTGCCAGCTATCCTTACTTCTGGAGCCTATTTTTTTGTGTACTTGTGCTAGATTATATAAATGCACGCACGATATTACAGCACACATGAGCTCTCTCATCAGAATCCAGTGATAGCACATAAGTGTTTACAGGGGTGCCCCTATAATAGAATATCATCTGCATTACAAAGATAATCTCACAACTATTTATGTTTTCATGGTTCTCAGATATTATACGCCATTACAGTGAATATCAGAATCCGCGCATCAGAAGAATATTGTGGAACACTGCAATGACTTACAAAATTGGCACCAAGGCATTGAGTGCCATTCTGGAAGGAACGAAACTCGTACGCTCCCCACCTATTGATTCTTGTTCAGAATATCATCCTAATGACTATTCTAACCTCGAGGAGTCAAAGGCAGATGGCCTGTCCTGTTCACCCATCAAGGTGCCTATTCTAATTTGGCAAGGTTTTATTGATTGCGCGTATCTTGCATATGTTGTCATGCATTTCTTCTACTTTGTTGCACCACCATCTTCTTAGTTTACTCATCATATAACTCAAGATGCCATGCCCATCCATTATCAATGCATATTCCATCTGTCTCATACCATGTTTTTCCACTCAAATGTTGTTCTTGTGCATCCAACATCAAAAAGGAAGAGGGTGATTGCCGAACCTGAAGGAGCACCAGCAAAGTCATTGAAAAACGTGGTGGCGCCGGAGAAATCAAACAACACCCCACTTATATTGGCTATACAACCAGTGACACAAAACATAGGACCGACTCCAGCAGACTGTACCCATACTTCACTGGCCACACCACTAGCCCCACCACACATGACCTGCACTCCAATAAAAGGTATACCGATTTGAACTTCTACTTTTCCGCATGTGCCTTACGTATCTTTTTTGCAGGAAATCAGCTCGAAGAAGAATTCCGGTTTGAAAAGAACGGTAGGATATTGCAAATATGATGCCCGCTGCTTTGCTCTTGTTAGTACCTGTTGTCCTGTATCACTGTACTTGCATACATACCTGGTTCATTATGTGATAGTAGTATGCATGATAGCTTGCTTATCAATTGTTCGCTCCAAATTATCTGATCTGTATGAATGGTTACATTAGTGTAGAATATATCCAATGCCAATGATTTTTTTTAGCTTTGCATTTTTCTTGTAAGTACATGCTGTCCTTTATCAGTGTACTTGTATTTACAGGTAGTTGTTCATGTACCATCACTCTGCAGCTTATTTTCCTTTGCCCTCCATTTTCTACACATCAGATCTATATTTACTCTTACCATAAGGTTGGTACTGAAGAAGTTTAGCTGTGCATTGCTCTTGGTTGTGCCTTTTGCCTCTATCGCTGCACATACATTTATAGCTACTTGGTTATGTAGCATCACTCTTCATCTTATCTTAAATATTCTCCATTTTTTCGTATATTATCATATCTATATTTACTCTTAACAAAATGTAGAATAAAGGCAATGCTTATGAAGAAGATTCTGTGCTAAACTTCTTGAATTTCCCCCCCCCCATCAGCATGGACAAGGGCTTTATAGAGCCCGTCTTCACCAGTAATGTAAGTTTGTCCTTCTCAAGCCTTCAAACTTTGTTGTGTATATTTGGTTAGGCATGACTGCAACAGCTGTTTATTTTTGGTGTTTGCATCAAATTGCATGTTTAAAGTTTATTATGTAGTTCATAAACAAAAGTTTGTCCTTCTCAATTTAAGTTTTCAGTTGTACAACCAAGTTCCTTCTTCATACCATGTAAATTAAACTATTCAGAGCAAGTGATCTTCTTTTGCACTGCATGTATGCTTCTATTCTTCATCCATAATCCAGTGGTGTGGTGAACCAACCCACTATATGTAACACCCCAAAAATTTAACCAAATTTTTGGAAGTTAAAATTTTTACCAGGAGTTTCAAATTTTTTTCATTTTGATTTGTTTCTGTGAAGTTCAGGGCATCTCCTTTAATTTTGAGGATAATTATTTTTCCTAGTAGAGCTTTCCAAAAATTTTAAACTTCTATGCTCTTTGTATAACTATTTCTAAATCAGTAGATTTATTTATAAAATTATTTCACGCTGAGCTTTAATCATTAAAATGACTTGTTTGAGTTTCGGAGCTCTTTTTCTACTTCAACCAGTTGATAAACTTAGCTAAAAATTCAACCAAAATTTGGAGACATCGTGTGAGGTCTCTAAATCATTTCTGTGCAATTATATATCTATTTCATTGCATATTATGAGTGTTCTGCCTGTTTTTCCTCTCTGGTCCAGTGGACACACTACTAGGAAAAGGCCTACTAATGCGCACCTAATTTGGCCATTAATGGCGCATCAGTGGTGCGCCATTAGTGCCACGCCATTAGTATATTTTACTAATGGCGCACCACTGGTGCGCCATTAGTATATGGTATACTAATGGCGCACCACTGGATGCGCCATTAGTATATACAACAGTGCGCCATTAGTATGCCTCCCAGGGGGCCATGTATACCCAGGTGCTTTGGCATACTAATGGCGCACAACAGCAAGATGTGCCATTAGTAAGTTCGGCATACTAATGGCGCACTGTCTAATGATGCACCATTAGTATCCTTTGGCATACTAATGGCGCACTATGGTGTGATGCGCCATTAGTATGAATATTAGGTTTTTTTATATTTTTATTTTCTGTTTTTTGCACAGGTTACAAAATGTATAATTAGAAAAAATATAGACAGCACACATCAACAACAGATTCATCGAATACAATAGAAGATTAGTCTCTGAATACAATTCATCATATTAGTCTCCGAATTGAAAAGACCGAACAAAGATAGAACATTATATTACAAGTCTCGAGACCGCGAGTAGCGAGTTTGTCTTCACATTACAAGTCGATATCGATCATCTAAACTACCATCACATAGAAGAGAGCTGCGGTCATCACGATGAGCCTCATCACGATGAAACTCGTCTTCATCCGGTTCCTCCAACGCTCCCTCCCCTCTCCTGCTAGATAGCGGGCGTATCTAGATTCGGCCTCGGCCCTAGTGGTGTACCCTTTGTAACTGTTATCGCTGAATTGGTGAACCTGTCTCTGACACTCCTCCCAGTCGTTGTAGACTCCGGGAACCTTACCCTTGTACATGACATACGTCGGCATCGCTATGCACTAGCCAAACAAAATGTTAGTACCAATTCACAGACAATACATAAGCAATATATAAGTATGCAACAGAACGATCGGAAGAGAAAAGCAAGACATTAATAGCATCGATAACATCTAAGTTGAACGACTCTCGAAACCAAAGAGACATACTACAAGTTCATTAAAGTTTAATTACAACATGAGCCAATCGATGTTTCAGAACTAGACACAGCATCACTGCTTTCGACTCGACTCAAGGGACGGGAGCATGGATGAAGCCGCCGTCTATCGTGGGAGTCAAGAAAGAACGGGCGTTGTCAGCCTGCATTTGTAGCATTGTGTCGATGTCACTGTTGGACGGTTGATTTCTGAGGTAGAACTGCCCCGAGGTACGAAGGACCTCTTGATGGATGATTTCCGCAAACTCTGACTGGATGGGAAAGAATTCTTGTCGGAGGTCCGCGTCCTGGATTGCCGACACGCTCTTTGCCCAATCTTTGAGTTTACTCGGTAGCAGAAGTTGATGATGGTCCCGTACGATCGCCCGCATGTGATGGATGGCATAGTAGGCACCCTTCTGACCGCCAGGCGGCTGCTTGACGCAGCAGAACGTCGTATTGTGGGAGAACACGTGCTTGCCGTACATACGAATAGGCCTGGTGAAGGTGCCTCCAGATTTGGCGTAGCCAGGGAGAACATGATCAAGAACCTTCTGGACATTTGTGTAGTCTACGTTCGACTGACGGTCCGGGTCGAAATACGTGGCCATGGAATATTTGGGTCTTAGGAGGATGAGCATGCAATGTGTGTCACTGCAGAAAACACGGAATGTTAAAAGAAAAACGATCAAAATCTAAGAATTCATATGTTACGGGCCGGTTGAGGGGAGGACTTACTCGGGAAAATAAGGCACGAGGAAGTTATCTTTATCTTGGTTTGCCAGAATGACGCCTTCGAGGTAAGAACTCGCGAATTGCTGGTCCCCAGCGCTGCCCAAGATCTTGGCACGCATGTAGAAGGGGTCAACTATCACGATGTCCGGGGTCTTGTTGCGAATGATCCGCATCTCCATACTCAGCGAAAATAGCCGAACGAAGGTGTAGTGCAGCGGATGAAGGTTCATCATAGCGTGGATGTCATCAAACCGCAGGACAATTGTACGCCCGATGGAGTTATCCACAAAGCCCTTGCCCTCTGGCACCTTAGCCGCGAAAACCGGGTACGCCACATCCTTCTCTCTGAGACGCCGCTTCTCCAAAGAAAGAACAATGTCATGCAGACTCCGCATAGCACCGGTTGCAGCATTGAGCATATTTGTCGGTAGCATCACCCTACCCGCCACATGCACCCTCCTCGAGATATCCTCAGGTGGAGGTGGCCCGTCCTGAGCACGGATCGTACTCGGTGACGGCTGGCTCGCACCCTTGTTAGTCTTTCTTTTGTGTGCCTTCTTCTTCTCCTGTAATGGGACCGAGTTCTGCTCACAGACCGCCTTCTTGAGTGTGTTTGGGCTGATAATATTTCACACCTCGCATATCTGAGGCTCGGTGAAGTCGGCAGCTGGAGGCGTCTCCTGAGAGTTGAACGGCAGACGACGCCTGTTGCAACTTGGCTTCTCCGCGGTACCAGCTAGATCGCGCACGTCTTTTGTTGGGTTGGGTTCTTGAGAAGGAGCCCCCATGAAGTCGCCATCGTACCCATGTTCGGCAAAGTACTGATCGACATTGCCAAATGTATCGTCGTTGTAGTCGTTCTGATCCTGTGCCATATGCATGTTTGGATCCAGTGGCATAGGGATGTCTGGCACCGTTGCGGCGGTCTTGCCATGGGGCCGACTTGGCGCCGGCACGACTGGCGGTGTTGTCTTTGGTGTGGTGTCCCCCGCCCCCAAACGAATCTGGCTCTTCGGCCAAAGCAGGGGCCAGCTCAGGCAGGCGCTAAGGGTCATCACGTCATCATCGTCGGCCCCGATGGGTCGAATCGGAGGTAACAACTCGTCGCAGCCTGGCAGCACCCGAACCAGTTGAACCCTAAACAAGTTGGGTGGCATCTGGGTACCGTGGAACAAGGGGTTGCCCGGTTGAACGATTTGGCCCTTGGCGACATCGACCAACTCATTGTTCACAAAGTGCAGGAGAGTGCACGGAACGTCGGCGGCGCCCTGCGAAAACATGTAGGGCGTCAGGGATGCCCAGTCAAAGGCAAGGAGATGAAGTGCTCGGCCGAGAGAGGCTTAATTAGTTACCGTGATGATGGCGTCGAGCTCGGCTAATGTCGAGGCACCGCCAACGGCGGGCGTGCAGTTGACGGAGGGGCCGCTTGCTGCAGAGGTGCCGGCCGACGCACACCCGGGTGCATTAAGCTCCCGTGCCGGCGTCGGAGACACCAATGCCGCCTCTGCCGGAGACACCAATGGCCCCGCCATCGCATTCTGCGAGTTGCTGGCCGTGAAGCTAGGAATCGGGGGCGGCCCCTGTTGGCCGCCCGCAATCCACGCACTCAACCCCTGGATCAAGGTAGGCACAATGGCGGTGATCGTCGCTCCAAGTCGTTGTTTCACTTGCTCTTGGATAATCTCCGGAATCCGCGCCACCTGTGCCTTGAGTTCTTGAACCTCGCGCGCCTGGCTTTCCGAGCTGGTCTTTTTCTCCTTTCGCACACCAGCGGTATAGTATGACCCCCATTTTGTGGACAAGCCTTTGCCGGCCACACGACCAGCTGACGTCGGCTTACTGAGCTTATCCTTATTCTTCATTACATTCAACGCCCTATTTAGAGTGGTGTCCCAAGGGTTGCTCATAGTCGACCCCGCGCTACTGCTTTCAGTCGCCTGCGGAAGGAATGTGAACCATTTAGAAATTTGGCTTCATTAATTAGAATGCAACCATATGGAGCTAATTACACGGGGGTGTATTCCTTACCAGAACAAGCTCAAGCGCCCTGGTCTTCGGATCCGTGGTAAGCTCCTTTGTTATCGGGTCCTCCTTGTACCGGGCCCTGACAAAGTTCCTTGTCTGCTTGTTACCGTTGCATTTCTCGAAGCGGGGCGGTAGGCCTTGCTCGGCACGCTCCGTGTCCTCCTTGTCCCATATAGGCTCCGCCACTCTGTAACCGCCGGGACCGAGTTTGTGTTCCCCTAAGTTCAGCTCCCGCATTTCTTTCCCCCACTGACTTGATTGGGAGTTTGCGGTGATTGAGAAATTGATCTTGAAGTCGTTGTAGTCATCTTCGGTGATCGAAGGATTTTTCTCCTTGATCTTCTCATAACTCTCACCTTTCTCGATCATTCTCTTCACATTGCTTTTCCAAGTAGACAGGGCCTTGCTCATCTTCGTGAGGGCAGCATTGTTCACTTTATTCCCTTTGAGGCTTGTGTTTTCAAAAGCAGCGGGGAACTTGTATCGTTTGTGCAGCTTCGTGAAGAGGAGGTTGCGCAAATTCCCTCGGTCAGGATGCCTCAGGTTCTCGGTGTTGATCGAGACGGTGCTCCGGAGAATGCACCCGAGCTGAAGCGAGTACCCCTTGACTATTCGTTCGGGCGCCGTTGGATTCCCGTCGGAGTCCACTTCAGTAACTTCCTCCTTGAGGGTGCGGAGCACGGTCGTGCGCCGCCATCATCAGTGGTGGCATCCTCGGCGGCACCATCAGTGGTGGCATCAGTGGGGTCATCCTCGGCGGTACCATCAGTGGTCTCAGGATCGGTGGGGAAGGCGGCGTCCTCATACAAGTGAGGTTGTTCCTCCATCTCCTGGGACAGCTCCCAGAATGCCTTGCCGCCCGAACCACCGGCCTGATCGTTGTTGGCCATGTTTCTCTCTAAATAGGAACAAAGTTTGGTCAAAAAGTTGGTTATTGTCAAGGAACAAGATCATGGTCTCATCATTTAGGGTTTGTTGACACCGAGGCATCCTAAAAGCTAAGCTTTTATCATTGAGGGTTTTTCGACGCTGAGGCACCCTAAAAGCCTAAGCTTTCATCATTAGTCACAAGTACCCCATATGTCCTATTTTTAGCAAAGTCATGCTAAAATTCACGGAAAATTTCAGCATGACCTTTGCTGAAAATAGGACATATGGAGTACCCGAATTTGCTGGAACGGAAGTTAATCGACATTCCAGCAAACTCAAGGGCCTCTCGGGTGGACAAGGCAAAAAAGGCCTCCATCACAACACGGAAAATACCGTTTAGCTAGCTACAGTTCAGTGCCATATTTCACTGGATTAAAATAAGCACATACACATAACTGACAACACACATACACATCACTGATTTAATGAAATTTGCACACAACTCAGTAGCACTTCATCATCATATAAAGTATACATCAAAATTGCCAGCCAGGAATCAACATTACAAAATCAAAGGAAAAAAACAGAAGCATTCTCCAAGCAACAAGTTTGCTTCTTCTCTTCCAACATAGAACTAATTCAGAAGAAAGAACATAGATGTCTTAAGGACGCCGGCAACGAGCGCCATCGCCCCACAGCACATACTTTGTTTTTTAACTTCTAGGCACAAGCGAGATGCAAATAGCATAGAAACTGCTGCAGGTTGCTTTTTAACGGATACCTGACAAACTCTATGGCATACACTAGCGGTTGTAGCAATAGCAGGCAGGCATACAACAAGAGCACACTCTCATTGACTGGTTACATATTTGTGTACATATATAATTACTAGCTATCTTGAAAATGATATGGATTTTACTCAGCTTCCCTACAATCACTTTACACTTATCTGTTATTTATCTGCAGGTGTTTGAGACATCCACCTTATTCTAGGTTATAACTCCAGCAGCATTGTAATTATACAAATTATTATCATGGCAGTTGTGAGCGTATGTGTATATTGATAGTATCCTCATCACTTTGTAGTTACTTGGACATCAGATGTGACAAATATGTACACAAAGGGGCCACCATTGGTACATGCCGTGTCCACCATATGTATTTTAGAATCATGTCTTAGTTATTAATCTACTGATAGTCCATAAGCTAAATGCTGTCAATGCTCTCGCGACCTAGTCCGACAAACATATACACTCTACTACAGACCAAGGCACACAACATATACTCCAGGTTCATTTTAGATGGGCATATACTGCAACCAAAAAGAGCATAAGGCACCCCACTATAGACCAACTAAAGTGGTGTAGAAGTACATACAGCCTACTCCAAAATCATGAATGCAGATGCAGGGGCTTCATACCATGAGCAATATATGTACTCAAAAATCATGAATGCAGTGCTGCAATGTTTGTGTTGAATTGCATATACAGTACAGTTGACAGTGCATACACTGTTAACTGACAGTAAGCAGAGTAAGATGATCAAAATACATTGTTAGGATTCAGCCCTGGACAATTGGCAGGTATACAGTGTCAACTGACAGTAAGTAGAGTGAGGGGGAGAGGTGGAGAGGGGGAGAGGAGGAGGGGGAGCTCACGGGGGCGGTGGTGTGGACGGGGCGACGAGGTGGGGCGACGAGGTCCGGGTGGTGGTGTGGTGCTCCGGCGACGGTGGTGTGGACAGGGCGGCGTCTGGGCCACCGGCGACGGGGGCGGCGGGGCGATGGCGAGTCGGCCGGGCCACCAGAGTCGGCGGGGCGAGGTCAACGGCGAGCGCCCCCTCTTCCTCCACCTTCTCCGCGGGGAAAGCGGCGGGGCGGCGGCGTCGGGAGAGGAGAGGGCGGCGTCGTGACGTCGCGGCGTTGGGGCGTCGGGGCGGAGACGAGGACGACGGGGCGGCGTCGAGGCGGCGGGGCAGCGGCGTCGGGAGAGGAGAGGAGAAGGGGATCGAGGGCGAGGGCGAGAAGGGGATCGAGGGCCGGGGAGGAAATATGGATGGGGGCAGAATACTAATGGCGCACCACCCCTCGGTGCGCCATAAGTACATCCATACTAATGGCGCACCTCACCCTGGTGCGCCATTAGTATTTTTTTTGATTTCTGCTCGAGCCAACAGGTTATCTCCCACCTGACCTGATCCACACCAAGTTCCCTCTACTAGCTCGACTGGTTAGCAGCCAGTTCTCACACCAGGAGGTCCTGGGTTCGATTCCCAGGCTCCACAAATTTTTTTATGCATTTAAAATACTGTTTGATACTTATTTGTGTTTAAATATGTTCAAACTTGTTTAAATCATAACAGTAATATTTTTTTATAAGAGAGTAATAATTTTTTTAAAATATCATCAAACAGTAATGCCGGTGGAGCGGGGGAGGGTGCGCAGGGTGCGGGGGGTCGGCGGCGGTGGTTGAGTAGGGGAGGGGTGCGGGGGCTCAGCGGCGGCGGTTGAGTAGGGGAATCGAGGGTGCGGGGGGTCAGCGGCGGCGGTTGAGTAGGGGAATCGAGGGTGCGGGGGGTCGGCGGCGGCGGCCGGTGGACCGGGGGGTGCTCGGGGCGAGGGGGACCGGATCTGGCGAGGTGGGATAGCGATCGAGATGGAGGGGGATCGAGATCGAGTGTCCATGAAATTTAAAAATATTCATGATAGTTCAAAAAGTGCCCATGAAATACAATCGAGAAATGAAGACTATGATTTAAATACAATCGATCTTAGCTAGCTATCTGTTCACATTCTTCTTGCCCTTCTTTTTCGCAAATGGAGTTCTTCTGTGGAACGGACGTCCTTTAGGTAGGGTGGTCCTGCTTCTTCTTGTGGTGTATGCTGCTACTTCATCATCGTCGTCATGTTCGATCCTCGGGTCGCCGTACTTGTCGAAGTCTTGCTCATTGGCTACTCCATCCATTCCGATGATCTTCCTTTTGCCTCTCCTCACGACAACACGACTGGGCTTTGGCGGGTCGGTAATGAAGAAGCATTGGTCCACTTGGGAAGCCAGTACCCATGGCTCATTTTTCGCGGTGACGTTTGCGCCCGCGGTCTTGGATTTGGCTTCGGGTATAACCATGGTGGTGGAATATCGGTCTTCTTTTAGGACGCTCTTGGCCCATCTGACACGGAACATCGGCACCTTCTCTCCAGCCTAGCTCAGCTCCCAGATCTCCTCGATCCTTCCGTAGTATCTGTCCTTGTCCTTACCGGTGTAGGATTCCGTCGTTACCCCGGAGTTCTGATAACCATCGCTCTTCATGTCCTTGTCCTCGGTGTAGAATGTGTAGCCGTTGATATCGTACGCCTCATAGGTCATCAGGTTGTGCTCGGCGCCCTGTGACAAGGCGAATATGAGTTGTTCTTCCGCGGAAGAATCCTCATGTAAAGGGTACGACAGAAGCTTCTGCTTGAACCAACGCGTGAAACATGAGTTGTGTTCTTTGAGTATATCCCGACCGTCCTCTGTTGCCCTCGGTCATTGTACAACTTCTCAATAAAGGTTTTGTGCTCTACCACCCAAGGATCGACCACGTCTATGTGTTGTAGCGCGACTAGGTTTGCTCTTTCAAAGTCGGCGAGTCGACCCTCGAAGTCGACATGCATTTCGCGGCGACCCTCACGGTGACCCCATCCAGCGAGCCTGCTGAGGTGCCTGTTGACGGGCAGACCAACGGGGTTCTCGATGCCTAGATAATTCGTGCAGTAGGAGATGCACTCTTCTGTCAGAAAGCCCCTGGCTATACTTCCCTCTGGACGTGACATGTTCCGAACGTATCCTTTGATGACACCATTCATCCTTTCGAACGGCATCATGCTGTGCAGGAACGTCGGCCCGAGTTGGATGATATCCTCCACGATATGTACCAGCAGATGCACCATAACGTCGAAGAATGTGGGCGGGAAGTACATCTCAAGCTCGCATAGTATCACCACGATCTCTTCCTGTAGCCTTCTGAGTTGCCTCACGCCAATCGACTTCCGAGAGATGACGTCGAAAAAGTTGCATAGGCCAAATAGCGTTTCACGAACGTGCGCGTCCATGATCCCACGGATTGCAACTGGAAGTATCTGCGTCATCAGCACGTGACAGTCGTGAGACTTCATCCCGCTGAACTTCTGCTTCGCTGGGTCTAGGTATCTGCTTATCTTCCCCGCGTAACCGTAAGGAAGTTTTACTCCTAGGAGGCAGGTGAAAAACTGCTCGATCTCCTCCCGACTTAGAGTGAAGCACGCAGGAGGGTAGTCATTTCCGGTCTTCTTGGCCTTTTTGCCTTTGCGACGACTTTCTGTGTCCTGCTTCGCCTCATCATCATCATCATCATCATCATCATTAGCGTGAAGCTCCTGCCTGATGCCCATTGATTTCAAGTCTGCCCTTGCTTTCGGCCCATCTTTGGTCCTCTCTGGCATGTGGAGCAGGGTACCAAGCAGACTCTCGCACACGTTCTTCGTGATATGCATGACATCAAGGCTGTGAGGCACACGGTGGATCTTCCAGTACGGCAAGTCCCAGAAAACAGACCTCGTTTTCCATACCTTCAGCAGCGGCTCTGGCGCATTTCGCTTCTTTCCCGGCAGTGGGCAGTCTTTCCAATTTTTCAACAGCTTGTCTATTTCCTCGCCGCTCCTCGTACACGTGCGTTTTCGGGGTTCGGTTTCACCATCGAACAGATCCTTGCGTTTCCTCCATGGGTCATCATCGTGAAGCCACCTTCGATGTCCCATGAACACGGTTTTCGAAGACCCGGGATCTCTATCTAGCTGGCGATACGTTGTGTCATCCATGCACCTTACGCATCCAGAAAATCCGTGGACTACCTGCCCCGCGAGATATCCGTAACCGAGATAGTCGTGCACCGTCGTGAGCAGTGCGGCTCTCATAGGGAAATATTCTTTCTCTGTGGCGTCCCACGTATTGGCTGGAATTTTCCACAACGTGTCAAGATCCTCTTTCAGGAGCCCCAGATACAGATTGATGTCGTTCCCTGGTTGTTTCGGCCCTTCAATTAGCATACTCATGTGAATGTACTTCTTCTTCATGCACAACCAGGGGGGAAGGTTGTACATCCACACAAACACAGGCCAGGTGCTATGTGTGCTTCTCTGGCTGCCAAACGGATTGACTCCATCGGTGCTCGCGCCCAGCACAATGTTCCTTGGATCGTTCCCAAATTCTGGGTATTCGAAGTTCAACGCTTGCCACTAGCTCGCATCCTTATGGTGACTCAGCATCTTGTCTTTTTTATCTATCTCTGGATCATTTGCGTCATCTTCTCGCTTCTTCTCCTCCCTATCCGCGTGCCAACGCAGGAGCTTTGCTACCTTAGGGTCCGCGAAATACCGCTGCAGACGAGGAGTGATCGGAAAGTACCACACCACTTTTTGACGAGCTTTCTTCCTCTTCTTGTATCGAGTGACGCCGCACACCGGACATATGGTAGACTCCGCGTGCTCGTCCCGATAAATGATGCAATTGTTCATGCACACATGGTATTTCACGTGCGGTAAATCGAGAGGACACACGATTTTCTTCGCCTCCTCCAAACTGGTCGGGCACTTGTTCCCCTTGGGAAGACGTTCGTGCCAGAATGACATGTTCTCGTTGAAGCATGCGTCGGTCATTTTGTGTTTTACCTTCATCTCCAGAGCCATGAGCGTTACTTTCAGGCGGGTATCCTCGGGCCTGCATCCTTCATACAATGGAGTAACCGCGTCTAACTCAAGTTGATCCATCTTGGCTTTCTCTCGGGTGGCAGCTCTTGCGTTATCCGTCTGCTTGAGAAGCAGCTCTTGAATATGAGGGTCCTGCACCCAGCCCATCGATGGTCCAGCATCGTCTGCTCCGCCGGCATCATCATGTTCATGATCATGCCCGTCGTCTGCTCCGGCATCTTCCTCATCATCATGTCCTGCATCTTCTACATGATGACTGTGTACAGCATCACCGTCGTGATCATCTCCTGGGGATTCTTCGTCTTCTCGCCCGCGCGAGCCGCGGTGGTTGTCTTGCTACCCTTCCTCATTTCTTGCCCGGCCCCCATGGACGACTTCGTAGTCATCTTCATCACCTTGCCACCGATAGCCATCCATGAAACCACGCAAGAGCAGGTGGTCCCGCACCTGCCCAGACTCCGGGTCCGCAATAAGGCTCTTCAGCTTGCATCTTCGACACGGACATCTTATCTCCATCTCGTTCTTTTGAAGCATCTCGGCCTTCGCGGACATCAAAAACCTATTCACGATGCCTTCGGTCATCGTGCGGACCATGGTCGCCTGCGGGGTAGAGCAAAACGATATTTTAGAACCAAGAAATTTTTTGGCATGACTTTCCCTAAAAATAGGACCAAAAAGAATGCTTAATGCGAAAATTCTCACCGAAACGGAAATGAATCAACATTCCGGCAAAATATTGGCAACTATCGCATTTCAAATACTGGTACACCTCCAAACACAAACACATATGCAACACCACAAACATATGCAACACCACGGACATACATAGATCTAGCTAGGCCATAAAAAGTGCATGTGCACATTGTTGTAGGGAGAACAACATAAATATAGCTTCCCCCCTTACTTACCTATCAAAACAAGATAATTTAACCACTTAATTTGAATGAATCTATGGTGGAAATGAGGTGAAAAAGAGGAGGCACCCGAGACAAGGAGGAGGCGGTGGAGAGAATGAAGTGGGGGGAAGTGAGTGTGGGTAGGAGAGGCTGTCCAAAATATCTTGTTGCTGCCCACTTACTAATGGCGCACCAACCACAAATGCGCCATTAGTAATCCAGGTTACTAATGGCGCACCTTCTGGTGGTGCGCCATTAGTAGTTTTGCAAAAAAAAACATACTAATGGCGCACTGCTCCAGAGTGCGCCATTACTAGTTTAAACTAGTAATGGCGCACGGTGGAGAAGTGTGCCATTAGTAGTTTTGCAAAAAAAGGAATAAAAAATATAATAAAAAAAACAACATTAGTGGCGCACTTTCCGACAGGTGCGCCATTACTAGTTACAACTAGTAATGGCGCACTTCGTCTGGATGCGCCATTAGTATGTTTGGACAGGCGCACTAGTTAAAAAAAAATTGATACTAATGGCGCACCTTGGGCCTGGTGCGCCATTAGTAGTTTCAACACTAATGGCATAGCAGAAGGTGGTGCGCCATTAGTATATACTAATGGCGCACCGCCTGTCTGGTGCGCCAATAGTGTCAATCCCATCTATAGCCCTTTTTCTAGTAGTGACAGTTTTGCACTGCAACCCATTTAAATAATTCCCTAGAGCCTCCACCAAAATTATGGGATGTCAGTAGCAGCATATGATTCCACCTTATGCAAAAACCCAGTATTGTTGTTTGAAATTTTTGAGTGAAACAACATCTTTTTCATTCTGGATCAAACCTGTGCTTTCTACAGCAACCCCATTCTTTCTTGCTCAAGTGACCTTGTGTATTCTCATGCTTGTAGCCAACCCTGCAAAACCTCTAAGTCCAGGAGCATGCACTCTTTGGAACACTCTTAGCCCATGTAATGATGCCATCTACTCTCTGTCCAGAAGTGTTGTTTTGTAAAACTTGCATTAGCAAGTTTCTCCTTTTTGCAAACTAACTTCACCACTCTCTCTTACATCCATAGAGACACTAATCTGGAGAATTTGGCCACTCCAAAAACTACCTAGGTGCTTTTGGCATTTTGTCAAACACCCTGAGTGCACAGCCAGTTTTGGCATGAATTCAAGTTTACATGGTGAACTTGAGCCCCTGACCAAGCCACCATGTCCCTCAGTCCCCTTGCTAAACCTAGACTAGTTCTGTTAATGGCCAGCCTCAACCACAGCCTCTAGGATGCCCTAGCATTTCGTCGAGCATGTCTCGGGCATGCTCTGGGCGTGCCCAGAGCGTGCGTTTGGCACCCGTACGCTCGAGACGCCGCGTCGCACCCTGCACCCAAATCCGGCCCGTGACCGGCCCCAGCCAGCATGCCGTGTCCCCTTGCATCGCCACACCACCCCGACCAACCTGGCACCCCATAGCGCCATCGCTAGGCCGGCCGTGGCAGCGAGCTGGCGGATGCTTGCAGGCACGGCCGTGTCGGCGCCGCCCAAGCCACCGGCGTTTGCCACCTGCCCCCTTGAGCAGTGCGTGCCCATCCACGACTTCGTCCTCTAGCGCGCGTCGCCGCCACGTCTCCCTAGCTATAGAACGGCGGTCGCCGGCAAGCTTATCCCCTGCCGCCGCAAACCGACCTCCATCGCCTATATAAGAGGCCCCCGAGATCAAACCCGCATGCAGGCAGCCTCACACCGTCCCACTCGTGCCCCTCTAGCCGTCAATCGTAGGGAAAGGGTCGTCTCCTTCCTCTCCGGCGACTCCAGCCGCTGCCACTGACCCGCCCAGTCCAGCACCACCAAGGCCTCCCCCTCTCCACTCTCTCCACCAGGAACATTCCCTTCCTCCCGTGAGCGCGTCCCCCTACTCGATTTTGGTCGAAAGCCACTGCTGCCTCAAAATCACTTTCTCCGACGACCACCGTCCGCCGCGGAGCTCACCGCCGGCAGCCCCGACCACCCCGGAGAGCAAAGTGACCACCGGAAGGACCTCCCCGGCCATGCGGTTCCATCCCGACCATCTGGAGCCCACGAGGAGCCGTCGTTCGCCGGCAACGTTCGCCGGAGTCCCCGCCTCTGCCCGGCCCGAGGAAGAAAGAGGGAGGGAGACCAGTCAAACCTGACCAGTGGGCCAGGCGGGCCCACTATCAGTGACTCAGGCGCAGCCACGCTGGATAAGTGGAAGTGCATTTCCAAAATGCGCCTTCAACGTGTACGTATTCTTTTTGAAACATTTTCTTTCTGTTTTTATTTTTTAAATATCAGATTTTTGACCAAACTTTGACCGGTTGTATCTTTTTAAATACAGTTCCAAATGAATTAATTCTTTTTCCTACCTCTTTCAAATATTGTCTAGTTTATTTTAAGATTTATTGGAAAAAAATTCAAGACAACTTTCTGTGCTGTTTTGTTTTTGTGTGTTAATTCATATATATTCTTTTAAATAGGATTTTTGAAGATTTCAAGATGTTTTGGATGCACCCTTCTTTTCCATGACCTGAAGGCAAGCATTCTGAACCCTGGTGTAAATTATGTGTGTGTTGTTGAATCGGTGACAGCACCACTGCGACACGAGCATACGTCATTTTATGTGAGGAAGTGATCCTACTTATGAGTGCATTTTAATGAGTTTATGCTAACGAAGTTGACATGATTTGTGATGGATATCACCGTCATACGTCTTTCATGCATACCGGAAGGGAAGCCGGGAAGGCCTCGGTCTTGGATAGAAACGGTCTTGTCCCTAGTCCTCCGTTGAGACGGTCGTGTCCGGTATGGCATGAGGGATATAGCGCGTGATGTTTCTATCTGTTATTTAGAGATATGTGCATTGTTATGCTAATCATGCAGGATATAATACAACCTCCTGAGTCGACCGTAGATCGAGTCTTGTGCCAGTAACCCCCATACTTGCTTCGTACTACCACTCGTCTCTACAATTAGTAGGGTACGGTTCAGTAAGTGGTCAACCCCTTTCCTAGCACACACCGTACAGAGAGGCCGTGGTGGAAGATACTGGAGGCATCCGGTAGTCATGCCACCTGGTCCGGGAGCATGGGTGTTTCGGTTGTAGCCGAAGGGGGTAGCTTCCCCAGTTTTGCGCGCGGTATAAATTTGTGATCCCATGTTACGTCGAGGTTGTAGCCTCCCCACATAGAGTTTGCTTGACAAATGTCATGGGTGATTCCAGACACATGTGAGTTAAGCTGGTGTGTGCAAGTTAGGTGTGTTTTCAACAAAAAGACCGTAGACGGAATTAGTCCTGATGGACTAGAGGAATCCGTTACTCGTGGGTAAAGAGTACACCCTCTGCAGAGATTAAACCTATTCGAATAGCCGTGTCCATGGTTAAGGACTACAGTCTGGGATGGGTCAAGTGTCGGTCTTAGTGTTGGTCTTCGGAGGTGAAACTATTAAATCAGAACCGATATTGCAACTTGTGACATGTGATAATAATGAGTATTATTTTGTTGTGGACTAACCCGTGATATTCTTGGTATTATCGAATATCTCTGGGATGGTTCTACCTCCGGGATATTCACTATGATCATTTCTTTTAAAGCCCTTTATGTGATGTCGCTTAGACGCCCGATTGTGGCATTTCTTTTAAAGCCCTTTATGTGGTGTCGCTCAGACGCCCGACTGTAGCATTTCTTTTAAAGCCCTTTATGTGGTGTCGCTCAGATGCCCGACTGTGGCATTTTTTAAAGCCCTTTATGTGGTGTCGCTCAGACGCCCGACTGTGGCATTTCTTTTAAAGCCCTTTATGTGGTGTCGCTCAGACGCCCGACTGTGGAATTTTTGTTATCCATTTCATAAATTTAATATTTTATGTTATAGCATATTTATGTTTTAACATGCTCATATGCCTCAGAGTTTTATTTATCATTGGCGATTACCGTTATGTTCATAAAATATTTTCAGCACATCGTTATTATATTATACCCATGTTCATAATGTTTGCGAGTACATTCAAAGTACTCACTGGCTTGTCCCTGGCTATTGTCTTGGCCAGATTTCTTGCACGGAGAGGAGCGATGTGATGACAGCCCCGGAATCTAAGCAACGGTGATAGCAGCCTTGCGAAGATAGGAGCTAGCCTGGTCAGCTGTTCCCGTGGGAAATGGAGTCCCATAGACACTGATGATTCACAACCGCTTCCGCCATCAACCATTAGAAACCATTTGTTATACTCATAGACCAGAATGGTCTTGCACTACATATCTTGTATTTGCTTGGAATTTCTGCATCAAGTTGGTGCCTCATCAGCTAACAGTTATCCTGGTGCTGATGAGTACAAGGGCCATTTTCTGGGAATTAATACCCGGAGAATCGGTCGCCACACTATAGCACATTGTCATATTCTGCAATGTCTTAACTATGACCAATCTAAAATGGGATAAATTGACAGCACACTAACCATTGATACTTATGAGTTCTTGATATGTAACCCAGTGGTGTCGTGAAGTTGCTAACTCCTTCACAATGTCATTTCCTGCCATGTCTTGACCTGAACAATACCATATTGTGTTAATGCAACTTTAAACTGTGTCACTTTATTCGTCAGTAAGAAATGTGATGAATTGTCAGCACTGATACTTTTATGTGCGAAACCTATCATCTATCTGCTTGTTTATCTTTTAGAGTGAGGAAGATATAAGTGTTGAAGAAGCGCAGTCTCATCATCTTGCTCAGCTGTTTGCGCTGCAGCTCCCCAGCAGGGCTAACCTTTCTTGAACTCTATTGAAGTGCTGTCGGTTTTGTATGTTATTTTGTCGGCATGCTTATTTGCACTAGTGGCGATCTTTGATGTCCAGTGTATCTAATCTGCTGTCTTCTTGTAATTTATTATCATAGTGGCGAACTTTGATGCCCAGTGGATGTAATATCCCGTAATTTATTTATTGTATAGTCTAGGTTTTTTCTTATTCATGATGCTGCAATTATTTTACTGTATATATGTCCTGTCTTCGTAGTAAACCGGCCAAGCCATAAAATTACGGTACATAATCGGGCCGTCATGCAATCATGATGTATGATCCGCATCATGGGCCCCGTCAAACTGGACCACTAGTAGATTCGGGCCTTTAATAGGCCGAGTAACCCCTGGCCCTCTTTTCGCAAAAAAACTCAATGGGCTTTTAGGAGGCTGAGAAGTAGGCTGGGCCCGCAACGTGCCGAATAGCTCATGGGCCGGTGGCAGCCCGAAATGGACCCCGGCCCATGATTGTGCGAATCAATTCATGGGCTTTTAACAGGCCAAAGTTGTCTCGGTCCTTGTTTGGCCCAATCAGATATCGGCTGCGAGCAGGCCGGATGCAAACCGGGCCGTAGTTAGGCCCAACTATATAATGGGCTTTTAATAGGCCGGAATTAATATAGGGCCGAAATTTAAATGGGCCCTTAACAAGCCGAAACTAATATCAGGCCGAATTACTAAATGGGCATTTAGCAAGTGGGCCCAAAAGCATAGCGTCCAGTCAACGGGCCAAATATGATATGGGCCATAATTGAGCCCAAAGCCTCTTAAAGGGTCGGACCTGATCTGGGCCGTGATTTGGCCCAGAAAGTGGGAGGCTTTTAACGGGCCAGATCTTATATGGGCCATTATTAGGCCCGTAGCGTGGCACACCATTAATGGACCAGATCAATTATGGGCCGGCATTTGGCCCAAAACATGGCAGCCAGTTAATGGGCCGGCCTACTAGGGTCCTCAAAATCTTGTGGGCCTACAGCTGGGCCGGCCCATTAATGTCGGTGCCATCTCGTGGGCCTTTAGCTGGGCCGGCCCATTATGATCCGCAAGAATTTTGTGGGCCTTTACCTGTGCCGGCCCATTATGGCACACAAAAATCTTGTGGGCCTTTACATGGGCCGGCCAATTATGGCCCGTGAAATCTTGTGGGCCTTTAGCTGGGCCAGCCCATTATAGTCCGCAAAATCTCATGGGCCTTTAACTAGGCTGGCCCATTAAGGGCCGCAAAATCTTGTGGGCCTTTAGTTGGGCCGGCCCATTTAAACAATTGGGTCGTGCCACGTGTTGACGTATCATAGGCGCCTTTGGTCCAATGAGTGGATGACATTTGTTCCAACGATGAGCCGACACGTGTTTCCTCCAGCCAATGATGATTTTACACGTGGAAAATCCGCATTGGTCGGGGCTGTTAATGGGTTATCGGATCCAAAACCCGGCCGATAGCTTAACCGCGTTACGTTACAGTTGATGCCACGTGTCGGTCACCCTTGACGAAAGCACTTCTGTGACGCGCCATTTATCGTCATGGAAGTGGACACTTCCGTGATGATAATTTTGGTAATGTCATGGAACACTTCTACGACAGCACAGGTATGACTATCTTGATTCTGTCATAAATTTGTCATGGATGTACATGCATGAAAAAACACGCGACCTACTGTGACAAACACGTATCATCACGGAAGTGTATTTTTTTTGTGGTGTTCGCAGAGGGAAGTAGGGATTTGTAGAGGTGCCAGAGCTCAAAGTAAAAATTGAGAGATAAAAACATTTTTGCAGGCATATTTTTCCCACCAACGAAAATGACTTAGGGCTCCCCACACTTTCTGTGCTAGATACATCATAGGCGGTTCCCACACAGAAAATAAAGTTTATTCCTTTTTCCGCCATTACTTTCAATTTACATGGCTTGTCCGTATCCACGGGTGCCCTCCATACCAACACTTTCCAAGGAATTTATTATTTGACAACATAAAGTAAATTAGTTTTTCCTTTCGGGACAGGGCAAACCTGATACCTTTGTCGTACTCTCGTGAAATGACAAGTGAATAAACACTCATCGTGAGAATAACACATCTAGCATGGAAAATATCGGCCATCCCTCACTACCTTGCGGGTGGTACGAGCACACGAAAGAGAAATTTATGTTGAAAATTAGAGATGGCACATGCAAATTTTCTTAGAACGGCATGGAAATACCGCATATAGGTAGGTATAGTGGACTCATATGGCAAAACTGGTTTTTAAGGTTTTGGATCCACAAGTAGTGATCATATATACTTAGTGCGGAAATGAAGGATAGTAAAAATACTTAGAAGAGACCAACCAAGAAATAAAAATCTCATACCCTAGCATTAAGCATAAGTAACACCGAATAATGCACCACAAGTAGGATATAAATTTCATTGCATAACTATTGACTTTCGTGCTTGCGTAGGGAATCACAAACCTTAACATCAATATTATTACTAAAGCATAATTTCTCATCCACATGACTCACATATCATACTCTCATATATCAAAACCATTACTAAGAATCAAGTTTATTTTGTCCAATGATCTTCATGAAACTTTTTATTATATCCTCCTTGGATATCTATCACTTTGGGACTAGTTTCATATGTTGGTTTTAATAAGCTCAAACAAATTTAAGTGAAGAACATGAGCATAATATTTCTTTTTCTCAAGATAATCTAAGTGAAGCAAGAGAGAATTTCTTAACAAATTTACTAACTCCCAAATAAATCTAAGTGAAGCATGTGAGCATTTCTCCAAAAATAACAAAGCACACTGTGCTCAAAAAGATATAAGTGAAGCACTAGAGCAATTCCATGGCTCTAAAAATTTAAGTGAAGCATAGGAGCAAGCATAGCTTAATTTTTGGCTTTCTCAAAAAGGTGTGTCCAGCAAGGATTCAAGACTTCAAACACAAATCAAAACAAGCAAAGACTCATTTCATACAAGACGCTCCAAGCAAAACTCATAATATGTGATGAATGAAAATATAGTTCTAAGTAAAATACCTATGGTTGTTAGAAGAAACAGGGGATGCCACTCGGGGGAATCCCCAAGATTAGTTGCTTGATACTTCTTGAATATTATCTTGGGTGCCTTGGGCATCCCAAAGCTTAGCCTTTTGCTAATCCTTATTCCTTCATCCATCGTAAGATCACCCAAAACTTGAAAACTTCAATCACACAAAACTCAACAAAACCTTTGTGAGATCCGTTACTATAAGAAAGCAAACCACTACTATAAGTACTGTTGGAAACCAATTCATATTATATTTTTGCATTATATCTACTGAATTCCTACTTTTTTATGGGAAAAACTCTTCAAAGAAAACCATAGAATCATCAAAGCAAGCACACAACACAAAGAAAACAGAATTTGTCAAAAACAGAAGAGTATGTAGCAATCTAACTACTTCGAATACTTATGTAACTCCAAAAATTATGTAAAATTAGGAAGACGTGAATAATTTGTTTATTAATATTCTTCAAAACGAAACAACTCAAAAGCGCTCTTCTGATAAAATTGAAAAATAATTTCGTGAGCGCAAAAGTTTCTGTTTTTCAGCAAGATCAAATCAACTCTCACCAAAATCATCCCAAAGGCTTTGCTTCGCCCAAACACTAATTTAAACCACAAAACACATCTAAACAGAGGCATAATTGTGTATTTTATTGAAAACAGCAAGAAAGACAAAAAAGCAAAAAGATACAAGTAGGGTTGCCTCCCAACGAGAGCTACTGTTTTATGCCCCTAGCTAGGCATAACGTGTAGGATCTAAGTTTTGTCATCCTTATCCACCAACTCTTCGATTGAAAACTTAGAATTTTTCAAGGATTTTGCATAAAAATTCTCAACGACAATACTTCTAAGCACGAGATTGAAAAACTCGTTTTGCAAAGAGGGTCTCTTATAACTTCAATAAAATTTGGATGGATACTAATCCTCTTAAGATCTCCTTTATCATTGCTAGAAGTTGCACCCTTATTTTTAGTAACTTGAGTAGTCTTACTAATTTTTACTGGAGTTTTGGCGGAAGCAAAAGCCATACTGAGATTAGAAAAAAATTTCTTCTAGTTCATCAATCCTAGACGGGCTTTCTTTGATTCTTTCATGCATTTTAGTCCCCTTTTCTTTTAACATCTTAAAAACTTCTCCCGCTTTTGACCCAATTTTAGTAGCATAACTTTGCATTTTCCTATCCAAGTTTTCAATATGTCCTTCGGTAAGCATTTTCTTTTCGATAGCATCTAGTCTTTCCATAACATGCTCGAGGGTCACGATTGTTTCATTGATCATGAGAGGAGGTGAACCCAGTAAATTTCCCAAAGCATTAAAAGCATCAAGAGAAGGAAACATCAAGAAATTTCAATAGGTAATCGTATCAAGGACAAATCTATACCAAGTGGTGATGACCACATAAGAACAATGAAGAAGAACAATGGTAGATTGCTTACGGATAGATCTATTATGAGCATTGCAAATCCAATACTAAGAATGTTTTAAATTATCCCCTCCCCTTTGTTCTAAGTTAAGAACCTTGTTCTCGGGTTTGTATGCAATAGAGGAAGAACTATCCATAACGACAAAAAGTGGTAAACAAGATTGCACACAAAAACGGATCTGACGAGAAAACAGCTGAGGGCGAATAAAAACGACAAATTTTTGTGGATTGGGGGGGAGGAAAATGAGAGGAAACTGACAAATAATGTAAATTGCGAGGATATGAGATTTATGATTACGAGCCTGGTTAATGTAGAAGATCCTCCCTGGCAACGACGCCAGGAATTCCTTTTGATGCCTGCATGAACTATGTCGGTATTTCCTGAAAGAGGAAGGGATGATGCGGCACAACGATGGTAGGTATTTCCCTCAGTGATGAGACCAAGGTTATCAAACTAGTAGGAGAACCAAGCAACACAACATAAACAACCCCTGCACACAAATAACAAATACTCGCAACCCGCCGTGTTAAAGGGGTTGTCAATCCCTTTCGGGTAACGGTTCCTCAAATTGGCGAGAAGACGTGATAAAGTTGTGATAGATAGAATAAATAGATCGTAAAATAAACAAAGTGCAGCAAGGTATTTTTGTATTTTTGGTTTAATAGATCAAAAAATAAAAGCAAAGGAAAATAGATCAGAAAGGCAAATATGATGAGAGGAGACCTGGGAGCCGTAGGTTTCACTAGTGGCTTCTCTCGAGAAAAATAGCAAACGGTGGGAAAACAATTACTGTTAGGCAATTGATAGAACTTCAAATAATCATGATGATATCTAGGCAATGATCATTATATAGGCATCACGTCCAAGATTAGTAGACCGACTCTTGCCTGCATCTACTACTATTACTCCACACATTGAACGCTATCAAGCATGCATCTAGTGTATTAAGTTCATAGAAAAACGTAGTAATGCAATCAGAACAATGACATGATGTAGACAAGATCTATTTATGTAAAAATTGACCCCATCTTGTTATTATTAATAGAAATGATACATACATGTCGTTTCACCTTCTATCACTAGGATCAAGCATCGTAAGATCAAACCCATCACAAAGCACCTCTTCCATTGCAAGATAAATAGATCAAGGTGGCCAAACAAAACCCAAATATCAGAGAAGAAATACAAGGCTACAATGAATCATGCATAGATCTGATCAAAGAAGATCAAAGAAAACCCAAACAAGAGATCAAACAAGACTCAAATAACTTTCATGGATAAAAACATAGATCTGATCATAAACTCAAAGTTCCTCGGATCCCAACAAACCCACCGCAAGAAGACTTACATCATATGGATCTCCAAGAGATCATTGTATTGAGAATCAAGAGACAGAGATTAAGCCATCTAGCTACTAACTACGGACCTGTTGGTCTACAAAGAACTACTCACGCATCATCGGAGAGGCACCAATGGACATGATGAACCCCTCCGAGATGGTGTCTAGATTGGATCTGGTGTTTCCAGAACTTGCAGCAGCTGGAATTGATTTTCGCAGACTCCCCTAGGGTTTCTAGAATATTGGGGTATTTATAGAGCAAAGAGGAGGTGCGAGAGGCCACCATGGTGGGAATAACACACCAGGGCACGTATGGGCCTCCAGGCGCGCCCTTGTGTCTTGTTCTCACCACAGGACTGCCCTCTGGTACTTATTTATCCCACTAGATGTCTTCTGGTCCAAAAAAAATCCACAAAAAGTTTCACCATGTTTGGACTCCGTTTGGTATTGATTTCCCGCGGACAAAAAAACAAGCAGAAAATAGCAACTGGCACTGGGGACTATCTCAATAGGTTAGTACGAAAAAATGATATAAAATGATTGTAAAACATCCAAGAATGATAATATAACAGCATGGAACAATCATAAATTATAGATACATTGGAGACATATCAGTATATCTACTTAATGAAACACAAGTCTGAAACATTTGAAAAGTTCAAAGAATTTCAGAACGAAGTAGAGAATCATCGTAACAACAAAATAAAGTTTCTACAATCTGATAGCGGGGGCGAATATTTGAGTTACGAGTTTGTCCTTCATTTAAAATAATGCGGAATAGTTTCACAACTCAAGCCACCTAGAACAACCACAGCGTAATGGTGTGTCTGAACGTCGTAACCGCACTTTATTAGATATGGTGCGACCTATGATGTCTCTTACCAATTTACCACTATTGTTTTGGGGTTATGCATTAGAGAAAACTGCATTCACGTTAAACAGGGCACCATCTAAATCCATTGAGATGACAACGTATGAATTGTGATTTGGCCATAAAGCTAAGTTGTCATTTCTTAAAGTTTGGGGATGTGATGCTTATGTCTAAAGGCTTCGGCGTGACAAGATCGAACCCAATTGGGTATACCTTGTACCACGGATCCGAAGGCAAAATCTTTGTTGCTAAGAATGGATTCTTTCTAGAGAAGGAGTTTCTATTGAAAGAAGTGAGTGGGAGGAAAGTAGAACTTGATGAGGTAATTGTACCTTCTGTCGAAATTGAGAATAGTACATCTCCGAAAACCATTTCTGAGGTGCATACATCAAATAGGGAGGAAGAAAATGATAATGATCATGAAACATTGGATCAATTTACTACTGAACTTCGCAGGTCAACCAGTGCACAATCCGCACTAGAGTGGTACAGAAATCCTGTTCTAGAAGTTATGTTGTTATACTATGATGAACCTACGAACTATGAAGATTATTCCGATAAATTGCTTGACGCCATGAAATCGGATATAGGATCCATGTATGAGAACAAAGTATGGACTTTGGTGGTCTCAGGACCCCGATCCTAAGTCACACCGATCTAGCATGTAACTGATACGTCCATTTTGCATCATGCTTTTATATCAATATTTATTGCATTATGGGCTGTTAGTACACATTATGTCACAATACTTATGCCTTTTCTCTCTTATTTTACAAGGTTTACATGAAGAGGGAGAATGCTGGTAGCTGGAATTCTGGGCTGGAAAAGGAGCAAATATTAGAGACCTATTCTACACAACTCCAAAAGTCCTGAAACTCCACAAAAGTCAGTTTTGGAATATATTAAAAAAATTGGGCGAAGAAAACACCAGAGGGGGGCCACCCACTGTCCACGAGGGTGGAGGGCGCGCCCTACCCCCCTGGGCATGCCTCCTGCCTCGTGGGCCACCTGGCAGCCCCCCGATGCCCATCTTCTGGTATATGGTGTCTTTTTCCCTGGAAAAAATCATAAGGAAGTTTCGGGACGAAGTGCCACCGTCTCGAGGCGGAACCTTGGCAGAACCAATCTAGGGCTCCGGCAGAGCTGTTCTCCCGGGGAAACATCCCTCCGGGAGGGGGAAATCATATGTTCGGTTGATGCTAGTTGTGTTGATTACTCCTTGTAGTTGATTCTAGTTGGTTTATTCGATGGAAGATCATATGTTCATATCCTTTATGCATATAAATAACCCTCTAATTATGAACATGAATATGATTTGTGAGTAGTTACGTTTGTTCCTGAGGACATGGGAGAAGTCTTTTTATAAGTAGTCATGTGAATTTGGTATTCGTCCGATATTGTGATGAGATGTGTGTTGTCTCTCCTCTAGTGGTGTTATGTGAACGTCGACAACATAACACTTCACCATTATTTGGGCCTAGGGGAAGGCATTGGGAAGTAATAAGTAGATGATGGGTTTCTAGAGTAACAGAAGCTTAAGCCCTAGTTTATGCGTTTTTTTGTAAGGGGCTGATTTGGATCCATATGTTTCATGCTATGGTTAGCTTTACCTTAATTCTTCTTTCGTAGTTGCGGATGCTTGCAACGGGCGTTAATCAGAAGTGGAATGCTTGTCCGTGGAAGGGCAGTTCCCAAGCACCGGTCCACCAACATTTCAAATTATCAAAGTAACGAACGCGAATCATATGAGCATGATGAAAACAAGCTTGACGATAATTCCCATGTGTCCTCGGGAGCGCTTTGCTTTATATAAGAGTTTGTCCAGGCATGTCCTTTGCTACAAAAAGGATTGGTCCACCTTTCTGCACCTTAGTTACTCATATTACTTGTTGCCCGTTACAAATTATCTTATCACAAAACTATCTATTACCGATAATTTCAGTGCTTGCAGAGAATACCTTGCTGAAAAACGCTTGTAATTTCCTTTTGCTCCTCGTTGGGTTCGACACTCTTACTTATCAAAAGGACTACGATAGATCCCCTATACTTGTGGGTCATCACGACTCTTTTCTGGCGCCGTTTCCCAGGAGTGAAGCGCCTTTGGTAGGTGGAATTTGGTAAGGAAAAATTTATATAGTGTGCTGAAATTTATTGTCACTTGTTACTATGCAAAATAATCCTATGAGGGGCTTGTTTGGAGTATCTTCACCGCGAACAGTTGAGCAAAGAGTTGCTCCTCAAGCTACAGAACCTACTAAAAATGTTTACTTTGAAATTCCTCTGGGTATGATAGAGAAACTGCTAATTAATCCTTTTATAGGAGATGGAACATTACATCCCGATATGCACCTAATCTATGTGGATGAAGTTTGTGGATTATTTAAGATTGCGGGTATGCCCGAGGATGTTATCAAGAAGAAGTTATTCCCTTTATCTTTGAAGGGAAATGCATTGACATGGTTTAGGCTATGTGATGATATTGGATCATGGAACTACAACCGATTGAAATTGGAATTTCATAAGAAGTTTTATCCTATGCATCTGGTTCATCGTGATTGTAATTATATATGTAATTTTTGGCCTCGCGAAGGAGAAAGTATCTCTCAAGCTTGGGGACGGCTTATGTCAATGTTATATTCATGCCCCAATCATGAGCTCTCAAGAGAAATTATTATTCAAAATTTTTATGCTCGGCTTTCTCTCAATAATCGCTCCATGCTCGATACTTCTTGTACTAGTTCTTTTATGATGAAGACTATTGAATTCAGACAGGATTTATTGGAAAGAATTAAACGCTACTCTGAAGATTGGGAACTCGACAATGGTAAGGAGTTAGGTATAACACCTAACTTTGATTGTGTTAAATCTTTTATGGATACCGATGATTTTCGTGAATTTAGCACTAAATATGGACTTGACTCGGAGATAGTAGCTTCTTTGTATGAATCATTTGCTACTCATGTTGATCTCCCTAAGGAGAAGTGGTTTAAATATCATCCTCCCATTTAAGTAAAAGTAGTAGAACCAATTAAAGTTGAAGAAAAGTCTATTACTTATAATGTTGATCCTATTGTTCCTACCGCTTATATTGATAAACCACCTTTCCCAGAATAAAGGATCATGCTAAAGCTTCAACTGTGGTTCGTAAGATTAATGCTAGAACACCAACACCCCCTGAGCAAATTAAAGTTGAACCTAGTATTGCTATGGTTAAGGATCTTTTGGTCGATAATATTGATGGGCATGTTATTTACTTCTGTCATGAAGCTGCTAGAATTGCTAGACCTGATACTAAAAATAAACATAGAGTTGTTGTTGGCATGCCTGTTGTTTCTATTAAAATAGGAGATCATTGTTATCATGGCTTATGTGATATGGGTGCTAGTGCGAGTGCAATACCTCATTCCTTATACGAAGAAATTATGCATGATATTGCACCTGCTGAAATAGGAGGTATTGATGTTACTATTAAGCTTGCCAATAGAGATACTATTTCACCAATTGGAATTGTTAGAGATGTTGAAGTCTTGCGTGGGAAAATTAAATATCCTACTGATTTTATTGTTCTTGGTTCCCCACGAGATGACTTTTGTCCCATTATATTTGGTAGATCCTTCTTAAATACTGTTAATGCTAAGATAGACTGCGAAAAGGATAATATTATTGTTGGTTTAGGGGATATGTCACATGATTTTAATTTTGCTAAATTTCGTAGACAACCCCATGATAAAGAATTGCCTAGTAAAGATGAAATAATTGGTATTGCTTCTATTGTCGCACCTCCTAATGATCCTATAGAACAATATTTGCTAGACAATGAAAATGATATGTTTATGAATGAAAGAAGGGAAATAGATGAAGTATTCTATAAACAGGGACCTATATTGAAACACAACTTGGCTGTTGAAATCCTAGGGTATCATCCTCCACCCAAGGGTGACCCCTTGTTTGAGCTTAAACATTTACCTGATGCTCCTAAATATGCTTATCTTGATGAAAAGGAGATATATCCTATTTATTGTTAGTGCTACCCTTTCAAAGCTGTTGAATTTACCCCACAAAGAATTGTTACAGGTTATAGAATGGTAATTGATTTCTGCAAATTAAATAAAGCTAATAGAAAATGTCATTACCCTCTACCTTTTATTGATCAAATGCTAGAAAGATTATCCAAACATACAAATTTTTGATTTCTAGATGGTTACTCTGGTTTCTCTCAAATAGCTATGTCAAAAGAGGATCAGGATAAGATCACTTTTACTTGTCCTTTCGGTACCTTTGCTTGTAGATGTATGCCTTTTGGTTTATGTAATGCACCTTCTACCTTTCAAAGATGTATGACTGCTATATTCTCTAGTTTTTGTGAAAAGATTGTTGAGGTTTTGATGTTTGATTTCTCTGTGTATGGAACTTCTTTTGATGATTGCTTAAGCAACCTTGATCGAGTCTTGCAGAGATGTGAAGAAACTAATCTTGTCTTGAATTGGGAGAAGTGACACTTTATGGTTAATGAAGCCGTTGTCTTGGGGCGTGAAATTTCTGAAAGAGGTATTGAAGTTGATAAATCTAAAGTTAATGCTATTGAAAAGATGTCGTGTCCCAAGGACATCAAAGGTATCAGAAGTTTCCTTGGTCATGCTGGTTTTTATGGGAGGTTCATTAAAGACTTCTCTAAAATTTCTAGGCCTCTGACTAATCTCTTACAAAAAGATGTTCCTTTTGTTTTCAATGATGATTGCATAGAAGCATTTGAAATACTTAAGAAAGCCTGGATTTCTGCACCTATTGTTCAGCCACCTCATTGGAATTTACCCTTTGAAATTATGTGTGATGCTAGTGATTATGCTGTAGGTGCTGTTTTAGGACAAAGAGTTGATAAGAAATTAAATGTTATCCAATAGGCTAGTGAAACTCTATACAGTGCCCAGAGAAATTATGCTACTACTGAAAATGAATTTTTAGCAGTTGTGTTTGCTTATGAAAATTTCAGACCTTATATTGTTGATTCGAAAGTAACTGTTCACACTAATCATGATGCTATTAAATATCTTGTGGAAAAGAAATATGCTAAACCTAGACTTATTAGATAGGTTCTCTTGCTACAAGAATTTGATTTAAATATTATTGATAGAAAGGAAGCTGAGAACCCTGTTGCAGACAACTTGTGTAGGTTAGAGAATGTTCTTGATGACCCACAACCTATTGATGATAGCTTTCCTGATGAACAATTAGCTGTTATAAATGCTTCTTGTACTTCTCCATGGTATGATGGTTATGCTAACTACATTGTTGCTAAATTTATACCACCTAGCTTCACATACCAGCAAAAGAAAAAGTTTTTCTATGATTTAAGACATTACTTTTGGGATGACCCACACCTTTATAAGGAAGGAGTAGATTGTGTTATTAGTCGTTGTGTACCTGAGCATGAATAGGAACAGATCCTACGCAAGTGTCACTCCGAGGCATATGGAGGACATCACGTGTAACATCCCAAATTTCCAATTTGGAATGTTATACTTAGATCATTCATGCATATCATATTTTATTGCATTTCGTTTTAACGATCCTTGAAATTCTAAGCAATTGTCAAGGATCCACGGAGAGAGTTGGGGATTTCATATTTTCATATTTGAATTTTCTAGAATATTGAAACAAGGATCATATTTGGTTTTTACTATTTTTCTTTACAAAAATATTTCATATTAAAAATGTATGAGAGGATATAATATGACTTCTCCAAAATAAATGAAATATTCAAGGAAAAATATTAAAATCAAATAAATAGCTATATTTGGATTTTATTGCAATTTTATTTGAATTAGAAAAATTGCACGTTTTCAAAATTGCATTTTTAGGCCAAGAAAATGTTCAACTTGTTCTAGATGTTTCATTTAGACTGTGAAAACTTGTTTTGCATTTTTATATTTTTTTCTAGGATTTGTTTTCTGCTGAATCTTAAAAAAAACTGTTGCGCGCCCCGCTCCTCCGCTGCCCGATCGACTCCTACCAGAGTCCGGTCGGAGCATGCCGCCGCCGCCGAGTTCGAGGAGGATTCCTCCTCCTCGCCCCTTCCCCAAGCCGCCGGACCCCCCTCCTTAAATACCCCACCCCGACGCCGACGCCAGCACCGCCGCCCGCAAGCCGCCCCCGCCCCGGAGCCCCCCCCCCCCCGTCGTGCCTCATCGTCGCCTCACCGCCACCGCCGCCGCAAGACCCTGTCGAAGCCGCCCCCGTCTCTCCGGAGCCTCGCGAGAGGTAGCAACCACCGCCGCCGCCGATATGGTTTTATTTTTTTCGAAAAACTGCTCGGTTTATTTACAAACCTAGGTTTATTTTATTAGATTAGATTGGTTCGGTTTTTTTCGGTTTACCTAATTAGCGGACGTTCGTCCATACATTCGTTTTAGCGAAGGGAGTTCACCCGTTAGCCGCAGACAGCAAACGTTCGTTCGTTTGCCTGTTCGTTAGTTTTTATTTTTCCAGGGTTTTTCCGCGATTATTTTCGATGGCGATTTATGCCCCGATTTTTGTTTTAGTTTATCTTTTCGCTCGTTTATCAGAATCAGGCGATTCAAGCGTCTAGGTCTTCGTCTTGAAGCCCTCTTTCTGTTTAACCAACTTGAACAAGATTTTGCTACTGTAAAATTTGACTTAAGTCCAGATTAGTAAATGAATCTTGTTTCTTTCGCAGTTTGAGTTTCGTTGCTTCATTTGATTTGATTCTTTTTGCAAACCGGAGTTCTTAAGTTGAACTTTCTGTTTAGATATGTTATTTGAGTTTTACCCGTGCTTCTATTTGAGTGCTTATTGTATGCTTGTTTGTTTGTGAGAGTACTCGGAGTGCGAAGCATGCTGCTACGAGTCTCTAGGTTTCTCGGATCATCGGCAAGGCAAGTAACACGTTACGGAGCGGTGGTCCGGCGGCTTGGGGAAGGGGGCGAGGAGGAGGAATCCTCCTCGGACTCGGCGGCGGTGGCGTGCTCCGGCCGGACTCCGGTCGGAGTGGGTCGGGTGGGGGCGGGGTGCTGGCGAGGCCGGCCCACCTCGGCTGGGCCGCTGGCCCAGTCGGGCGTGCAATAGTTTTTTTTAAGATTCTGCCGAAAAAAATCCAAGAAAAAAAATCTAAAAATGCCAAAACAAATTTTCACCGTCTAAATAAAATATCTAGAACAAGATGAACATTTTCTTGGCCTAAAAATGCAATTTTGAAAATGTGCAATTTTTCTAATTCAAATAAAATTGCAATAAAATCCAAATAAAGCTATTTATTTGATTTTAATATTTTTCCTCGAATATTTCATTTATTTTTGAGAAGTCATATTATCTCCTCACATATATTTTTAATATTAAATATTTTTGAAAAGAAAAATAGTAAAAACCAAATAAGGTCCTTGTTTCGATATTCGAGAAAATTCAAATATGAAACTATGAAATCCCCAAGTATCTCCGTGGATCCTTGAGTTGCTTAGAATTTCGAGGATCGCGAAAACGAAATGCAATAAAATATGATATGCATGAATGATCTAAGTAAAAACATTCCAAATTGGAAATTTGGGATGTTACAATCCTACCCCCCTTAAGATGAATCTCGCCCTCGAGATTCGGGTTGGCTAGCAAATAGGTGAGGGTGGTCCTTCCGTAGATCTTCCTGTCTTTCCCAGGTGGCTTCATCCTCGGTATGGTGGCTCCACTAAACTTTGAAAAACTTGATAACCTTGTTGCGGGTGACTCGGCTGGCAAACTCAAGTATCTTCACTGGTTTCTCTTGGTAGGTCAAATCGCTATCCAACTGAATCGCTTCGAGTGGCACTGTGTCTCTTAGAGAGATATCGGCCATATCTGCGTGGCACTTCTTCAACTGGAAAACGTGGAACACATCGTGAACTCCAGACAATCCTTCGGGCAACTCCAACTTGTAAGCAACTTCTCCCATACGCTCCAAAACCTTGTATGGTCCCACAAAACGTGGTGCTAACTTTCCCTTAACTCCAAAACGTTTAACTCCTCAAAGTGGGGACACACGAAGATACACTCGGTCTTCGACTTCGTAAACTGTCTCCTTGCATTTAAATTCCACATAGCTCTTTTGCCTGGACTGGGCTACCTTGAGTCTATCACGAATCAGCTTAACCTTCTCTTCAGATTCTTCAATCAAGTCTGGTCCAAACAACTGATAGTCTCCAACTTCATCCCACAACAACGGTGTTCTGCACCTCCTTCCGTACAAAGCTTCGAAAGGGGCCATCTTCAAACTGGCTTGATAGTTGTTGTTGTAAGAGAACTCTGCGTATGGCAAATTGTCGTCCCAACTAGATCCATAATCTAGCGCACAAGCTCTCAACATGTCCTCCAGAATCTGATTGACTCTTTCGGTCTATCCATCTGTCTGTGGATGAAAGGCTGTACTGAACTCTAGCCTGGTACCCAAAGTTTCATGCAACTGATTCCAGGATTTTGGGGTAAGATAGGTTCCTCTATCTGATACAATGGTCCTTGGAACTCCATGCAGACATACGATCTTGGTGATGTATATCTTTGCCAATTTAGCACTGTTGTAAGTGGTTTTCACTGGGATGAAATGAGCTACCTTTGTCAAACGATCGACTACAACCCATATCGAGTCATAGCCTGAACGAGTCCTGGGCAATCCGGTGATAAAATCCATGCCTAGCTTATCCCACTTCCATTCGGGTATCGACAATGGCTGTAGCAATCCTGCTGGCTTCTGATGCTCTGCCTTTACTCTGTGACATACATCGCAAACTGCGACATACTCTGCTATATCCTTCTTCATTCCGGTCCACCAGAAATTGTCCTTCAAATCCAGATACATCTTGGTAGTTCCTGGGTGAATCGAATATGGCGAATCATGGGCCTCTTGCAGAATCAACTTCCTGATCTCCGGATCATTAGGCACATATACCCGGTCCTCAAACCATAAGGTATCGTGTTCATCCTCACGAAATCCTTTAGCCTTTCCTTTGCTCATCATTTCCTTTATCTCTACAATCTCCTTGTCAGTTTTCTGACCTTCTTTGATCTTATCCATCAAAGTAGACTGAATTTCTAATGCTGCTACATAGCATCTCTGAACTATCTCCAGGCATAGCTCCCGAAGATCCTCTGCTAACTCTTGGGGTAACTCTCCGGTCATGAGTGTATTGAGATGACTCTTGCGGCTCAACGCATCAGCTACTACGTTAGCCTTTCCGGGATGATAATGCAATCTCATATCATAATCCTTAATGAGCTCCAACCATGTCCTTTGCCCGAGATTCAACTCCTTCTGCGTGAAGATGTACTTCAAACTCTTGTAATCCGTGTACACCGCACAATGGTTCCCGATGAGAAAATGTCTCCATCTCTTCAATGCATGCACTACGGCTGCTAACTCCAAATCGTGTGTAGCATAGTTCAACTCATGGGGTTTAAGCTGCCGTGAGGCATATGAAACAACTCTTCCCTCCTGCATAAGCAATGCTCCAAGTCCTCGACGAGAAGCATCGCAGTACACCTGGTAATCCACGAAACGGGTCAGAATCAACAAAAAAACGCGAGTGTTGATGACCAACATGTAAACGCACCCCGCGGTTCGTCAGTCGTGGAAATCACTCCGGGACCCCAAAAAGGTGAGTAATAGTCCATGAAAGAGCCCGGAATCAGCACACATAGGATTATTGATGAACGACACTTAAAAGCACCTCAGGGTTCCTCAATCATGGAAATCGCTCAAGGACCCCAAATCAGTTAGTAATAGTCCATGAAACGGGCTAGAATCGGCCAAAACTGTGATTGTAGATGACCGACACGTAAGCGCACCTTGGGGTTTAGCAACCATGGAAATCGCTTCGAGGCCCCAAGACGGTGAGTAATAGTCCAGGAAATGGGTCAGAATTGGCCAAAACTGTGAGTGTTGACGATAGGCACCTAAACGCACCCTGGGAATCGTTAATTGAGGAAATCGCTCCGGGTCCCCAGATCAGTGGGTAATAGTGCATGAAACGGACTAGAATCGGCCAAAATTTTGAGTGTTGATGACCAACACGTAAACCCATCCCGCGGTTCGTCAATCATGGAAATCACTTCGGGACCCCAATAATGAGTAATAGTACAAGAGACGGGCCAGGATCGGCCGAAACTGCGAGTCTTGACGACAAACACGTAAGCATAGCTTGGGGTTCGACAACCTAGGAAATTGTTTTGGGACCCCAAAACGGTGAGTAATAGTCCATGAAAGAGCCCAGAATTGGACAAACCTAGGATTATAGATGAATGATACATAAATGCACCCTGGTGTTCGTCAATCATGGAAATCGCTCACGGACCCCAAATCAATGAGTAATAGTCCATGAAACGGGCCAGAGTCGGCCAGAACTACGATTGTTGATGACCGACATGTAAGTGCACCTTCGGGTTCACCAACCATGAAAATCGCTTTGGGACCCCAAAACGGTGAGCAATAGTCCACGAAGCGGGTCAGAACCGACAAAAACCACAAGTGTTGATGACCGGGACGTAAACGCACCCCACGGTTCGCCAATCATGGAAATCACTTCGGGACCCCAAAACGGTGAGTAATAGTCCATGAAAGAGCTCGGAATCGGACAAACCTAGGATTATTGATGAACAACATGTAAACGCACCACGGAATTCGTCAATCACGGAAATCGCTCAGGGACCACAAATCAGTTAGTAATAGTCCATGAAACGGGCCAGAATCGGCCAAAATTGCAATTGTTGAGGACCGACACGTAAGTGCACGTTGGGGTTCAACAACCATGGAAATCGCTTCGAGACCCCAAAACGGTTAGTAATAGTCCACAAAATGGGTCAGAATTGGCCAAAACTTTGAGTGTTGATGACGGATACGTAAACGAACACTAGGGATCGTTAATCGTGGAAATCGCTCCGGGTCCCCAAAACGGTGAGTAATAGTGCATGAAACGGAGCAGAATCGGCCAAAATTGTGAATGTTGATGACCAACAGGTAAACGCACCCCGGGGTTCGTCAATCGTGGGAATCACTTTGGGACCACAAAACTAAGTAATATTCCAAGAAACGGGCCAGGATCGGCCCAAACCACAAGTCTTGACGACCAACACATAAGCACGCCTTGGGGTTCGACAACCGTGCACATCGCTTTGCGACCTGAAAACAGTTGGTAATAGTCCATGAAAGGGTCCGGAATCGGCAAACCTAGGATTATTGATGAACGACACGTAAATGTACCACGGGGTTCGTCAAACATGGAAATCGATCAGGGACCCCAAATCAGTGAGTAATAGTCCATGAAATGGGCCAGAATCGGCCTGTCGGTGTCAAAACCGGCAGATCTCGGGTAGGGGGTCCCAAGCAGTGCGTCTTAGGATCAATGGTAAAAGGAGGCAAGGGACACAATGTTTACCTAGGTTCGGGCCCTCTCGATGGAGGTAAAACCCTACTCCTGCTTGATTAATATTGATGATATGGGTAGTACAAGAGTTGATCTACCATGAGATCTAAGAGGCTAAACCCTAGGAGCTAGCCTATGGTATGATTGTTGTTGTATATGTCTATCGACTAGCCTGACCCCGGTTTATATTATGCACCAGAGGCCTAGGATAACAAGAGTCCTAGCCGAAAACGCCGGTGGGGGAGGAGTTCTTGTCTTGATCGCCAAGTCTTGCGGATTCTTCCTTGTATGCGGCAGCTGTCCGGACTGACCCATGAGTATACGGCCATGGGGGTCCTCGGCCCAATCCAACTGATCGGGAGACGATGCGTTGAGTACCCCCTAGTCCAGGACACCGTCAGTAGCCCCCTGAACCGGTCTTCAAGTTAGGGACGCTCCTCGATTCTTCTGAACTGTACTTCATCTTCGGTTGCCGGTCTTGAAAACTGGTTCAACAAATCTTCTCATCTTCTATCTTGAGGATCGCCGAAATGCATTCGACGAGTTTACACCTCGGGTATCCGAGGAGCCCCTTTAAGTTTCCAGCCTTTATCAATGCCTTGTTATTTTTATGCCACACCTCGGGTTCGGAGTTGTTCCCGGGAGGCAGTGTCCTCTTGCATCCGAGCTCTAATGCCGGACTGCATTCAAGGTATCTCTTGCAGCCGAGCACCAATACCGAACTGCTTCCCGGCTTAACTCCGGAATGTATCCGAGCTCCAACACCGGACTATGTATCTGAGCTCCAACGCTGGACTGTATCCGAGCTCCAACGCTGGACTATGTATCCGAGCTCCAATGCCGACTGTATCCGAGTTGTCGTAAATCACCTTGGTTCAAAGAAGTTTGAAGGAGTTTAGCCCTCTATGGAGCCAGCCACTAGCGCCCGAGCTTTATGCCGGACTACTTCCGAGGTGGTGCACCCCCCCGAATGTGGGCCGATTTTTGTAAGGTGGGTATCAGTCTAAAACCCGAGATGCACATTAAGGATGACATAAGACCGCTGATCCCCGTAGCCGCTGAGACTCAGGTTGATTTGCAAAATCGGTCTGAGGATCAAGTCCTAGCTCGGCAGAATACTTCGGGACACAAAAAGCGGCGTGCTCAGTCCTCGAGACTCAGGTTGGGTGCGGCCGACCAACCTGAGTATCAAAATCTCCTCAGAAACTGTATTGCACTTAAAATTTTCTACATAGAACAGGCAATGCAGTAGCCCCCGAGACACTGGTCGGGTGACAACACCAGATCAGGGGATCGATGTGCCCCTTTAATATTTGTAAATAATAAGCCCGAAGCCCAGTAGCCCCCAAGCCTTAATGCGGGCACGGGAGGCCCAATTAAGGATCGATATCCATAGTAAAATCACAAATTATGTGTAATGACTCTATGTATCCAAGTACTTTACATCATTAATGCTCGGATCCGCATTGTACAAAACTTTGTTGACCGATCATCGGCTTCCACCTCCTCGGCCAATAGCCGAGGAATGTTTGTCCTACTTTATAAAGCCTTTATGAGGGAAAAGATTTACAATAAACAAGGCAATCTGGCCCTACGGTTTTATAAACAAAGGTACGCGGAGAGACATGTTATATTACTGTTTAACAGAAGAAATGTCTTCCAAAGAAAATAGTCCCGCTATCGGTTCCTTTCTTTGGGTTGTCATGCTAAGCATGATCATGAAACCTCAGCTCCAATGTAAGAGCAACATATCGAGGATTTAGTTTGGGAGGCCAGTTAATAGCCCCCGGTAGTGTTCGGCGACAGTCGAGGTCAAGCCATAAACAATTCGGCCATTATTATGAATGGCCCGTCGTTTAAAGCCATCATCGGATCACCGACCAGTTTACGCTTATTGTGACAGTCAGTTTTTGGCTTTCTCCACTGAGGTGCTTAACCATGTGAGCTGGAAGCACAATCGCAGTGGTTCTCCCTTTGCACACCTAGCCGAACAAAGCGCAACATAGGAGGAAAGCGCAGGAGCCGGGCAACCCAACTATTGACCGAAGACATAATTCGAAACCGATGCATATATAGCAATATCCGAGAATGTTTTTGCCGAATCTCTAAAAGTGTCCGGCGTTGCACTGCGAGACTTGTGCTGAAAGCACAAAAATAGTTTAAAAGTGCCATGGGCTCGAAAAGCCAAAAAACTTATTCAAAAGGTTAATGTTCGAACTAGATCAAGTGTTCGGTGCCAATCCGAAAATTGGACTTTAGAAAAAAAAAGGTGCTTCTGCCGTGCTTTAACATGACACATCCTATCTCAAAACTTCAAGCGGGTCAGTCTACGGCTTCAACCTCCTATCCCGAAGGCGGAGTACTTCTTACTAGGCCAGTTTAGCAAACTAAACTCTAGCGGCTTTGGGAGAGAAATTAGGCTCCCCGGCTAGTGACCGCACACTTGTGTCGAAAAAAGGAGTGATAAATAATAATAAAAACTTTGCAATGACTAAGAAGAAAAACACTTATCATAAAACGGCTCATATAAATATAAGAGCCCCCAAGTGACTTGGGTAAAAGAATGATTGCATGTACCGAAGTACATATATCATATCTATGTTCAACCGAACTTTAAACGCGTCTTAACCGACCGTCGGCTTCTCCCTCTTCGGTCAAGGACCGAAAAGTGTTATGTACTCAGGCAATCAGGCCATATGGCTATAACAGACAAAGCGCGCTCAGGGAACTTATGCTATATTACTGCGAAGAGTAAGAAGCATCTTCGAAGAAAATAGTACCCCCACCGATACCTTTCTTCGGTGCTCATTGTTATTATGAGACTTGTGCAATAGATTTTTTGTACTCATGAGTTATGCCGTGTGCCGACCATGATTGAAAACAATAAGAGCGCTAGCTTTCGACTTCACCCAGCCTGAGGTCCGGCTCGGGTGACCCGATCGTGACAATTGCAGAGGTGCTCCCTTTATTCCCTAGCCGAACAATCGGGAACGTAGGGGTAAGCACAGGAGCCAGGCAACCCAGCTTGCAAATCGCATAAGTCAATATGGTGCATATTGTGGCGTAATACACGAACAAGGAACGAAGCCGTACAAGTATAACCATATGCAAGAGGAAAAAGCTTCATGAAGGAAGCCCCCAAGTAAACGGGGTATTTGAATTTGCACGTCACAAACAAAGTTTGGACAAGGAAATTTTTACAAGCAACTTTTATCCAAAAAAGTATAATGCTTGGCCGAGCCGAACACAAGTTAAAAACTTAAAACTTTGAGCATGAAGACAACTTAGCTGGTTAATGTGTTCGGTATTGATGACGCGGTCTGAGCTTGATGCGGGACATGGTTCCATCCCCGAGCCGGTCCCGAGGTGGCGGAGCAAAGAGCTCGGCACTCCGCAGTGGTGACATAGCATGGTCAATGCAGGACGGCAGGGTGATGCCGAACTCCCCGGCATGGGGTAATGAAGTGTTGCCGAAGCCCCCCGTCCAGTTGAGGTGACGCCAAAGGATATAGTCCAGCTGGATCATTTTCCTGTGCACAAAAACTAGTGCAAACCGGAGATAATAGTAATAATAATAATAAAAAATCGTTGCATAACAAATAATTTATGCAATGTGAGTAATAAAAGAAATATGGCCTGGCGCCGAAGTCAATGTCGATGCAGGGCGGCGGCGTGAGGCGGTAAAGGCATGGCAAGGACTGAATTCACAGGTCGGTTCGAGTTTCGGATGCGGCGTTCGCCGGACTATGTACGGAAACTGACCGAACCACCATGCAACCGTCGTTAATGCGGCCACCATTTGATAGACCTGCGTACATATGATGGACAAACCAGAGTAATAATTTATTGGAAAAAATGAACCCAAACAAGCAAAAAATACTAGGATTAATAGCACCTGGCTTATTTTGTAGCAGTCCAAAGAAAGGTGATTCCCAAAATTGGGACTCGATCCGCACACCTATCGCTTGATGGGCGATAAAGCAAGGACATGGCGATGCTGACAAAGGTTGGCTCGCCGAGGCAAAGCCCTCGGTCCAGCTAACATGACGGAGCTGGTCGGCCAGCGACGCCGAAGTCTCCGGAGTAGGTTGATGAAGAGATGGGGAAGCCCCCGGTCCAGCGATGCAGGTCGTGACGTGGCCGATGCCGGCTTGATGAAGTGACCGTGTGGCGATGCAGGTGTGCCCGCTCCGTGTAATTCGTGGGGCGGCGATGTTGGTGACGATTTATCCTTCGCGATGCCGAACTATTGTTCGGCTGGCCGAGATGATGATCCGAAGAAATTGAGCTAGGCTCAACAAAGCGACGACGTGTCTAACGCAGGTCGGCCGCCGTGGAGTGATGTTGTCGGGCTGGTTTGACACCGGCGCGACGGTGAAGTTCGTATTGCAAGAATACTTTTAATACTACTGGGATGTGTTTGAGAATAAAACACAACACCCCATACGACAACTTCCTTCAAAAGGGATGTCCGAGATCCCGTTCATAAAGAAGATGAATTCGGGCCGGATTCGTTCTCGCGCAGAAAACAGATCCAAAAAGTGATGCACTAATCGGAAGTTTCCCGGAGTTTGGACGGCCAGATCAAGCTGAATTTTTGGTAGGTGGTAGATATGGGAATTCCGCAGCAAATCAACGGTTGGATCCTCCAAAGGACATCCGAGCTAGATGCTAGATACCACGCCCTAAACTCGTCCGGATTCTCGTCCAGATTCAACAGGACTCCGGTATATCGGAGATTGCCGGAGATTCCTCCATCGGAACTCGATGAAATTTTTGCAGGGTTGTTGTAGACTTAATTCCGCATAATTCCACCGAAGTAATAGTTTAAAAGACACTTGAGGAGGCGGTGGCGGCGGATACAAGTTTGTTGTCCAGAAAAACAACACGGTCGCCTGAGGGCAATGTTGACGTTGAGCCCCCGAGCTCCATGGATGACTCCTCCATGATCTTGATAGAGATCGAAGTTGGTGTTGATGAAGGCCTTCATTCGAACATGACGATCGGAGGTAGGGCGCGGTCCTCGGTCAAGCCAAGGTGACCAGTCGAGCTGGTGACGAAGAAGCCGACAACGCAGTTGACCTGCAGTCGAGCCATTGATCCTTTCGCCGATCACACAGCGGAACTCTCATTGAAAGCACCAATGTTGGTGTCAAAACCGGCGAAACTCGGGTAGGGGGTCCCAAGCAGTGCGTCTTAGGATCAATGGTAACAGGAGGCAAGGGACACAATGTTTATCCAGGTTCGGGCCCTCTCGATGGAAGTAAAACCCTACTCCTGCTTGATTAATATTGATGATATGGGTAGTACAAGAGTTGATCTACCACGAGATCAGAGAGGCTAAACCATAGAAGCTAGCCTATGGTATGATTGTTGTTGTATATGTCTATCGACTAGCCTGGCCCCGGTTTATATAATGCACCAGAGGCCTAGGATAACAAGAGTCCTAGCCGAATACGCTGGTGGGGGAGGAGTCCTTGTCTTTATCGCCAAGTCTTGCGGATTCTTCCTTGTATGCGGCAGCTGTCCGGACTGGCCCATGAGTATACGTCCATGGGGGTCGTCGGCCCAATCCAACTGATCGGGAGACGATGTGTTGAGTACCCCCTAGTCCAGGACACCGTCACAGCCAATACTGCGATTATCGCTGACCGATACATAAGCGCACCTTGGGGTTCAACAACCATGGAAATCGCTTCGGGGCCCCAAAACGTGAGTAATAGTACACGAAATGGGTCAGAATTTTCCAAAACTGTGAGTTTTCACGACAGACACGTAAACGCACCATGGGGATCATTAATCATGGAAAATCGCTCCGGGTCCCCAAAACGGTGAGTAATAGTGCACGAAACGGACCAGAATCGACCAAAATTGTGAGTGTAGTTCACCAACACGTAAACGCACCCCGGGGTTCGTCCATCGTGGAAATAATTCGGGACCCCAAAACTGAGTATTAGTCCATGAAACGGGACAGGATCGGCCCAAAGTGCGAGTCTTGACGACCAACACGTAAGCACACCTTGGGGTTCCACAACCATGGAAATTGCTTCGGGACACCAAAATGGTGAGTAATAGTCCATGAAAGAGCCTAGAATCGGACGAACCTAGGATTATTGATGAACGATACATAAACGCACCCAGGGGTTCGTCAATTATGGAAATCGCTCAGGGACCCCAAATCAGTGAGTAATAGTCCATGAAACAGGCCATAATCGGCTAAAACTGCGATTGTTGATGACTGACACGTAAGCGCACCTTGGGGTTCAAGAACCATGAAAATCACATTGGGAGAACAAAACGGTGAGTAATAGTCCAGGAAACGGGTCGGAACTGACAAAAACCGCGAGTGGTTATGACCGACATGTAAACGCACCCCGCGGTTCGTCAATCGCAGAAATCACTTCGGGACCCCAAAAAAGTGAGTAATAGTCCATGAAAGAGCCCGGAATCGGACAAACCTAGGATTATTGATGAACGACATGTAAACGCACCCCGAGATCCGTCAATCATGTAAATTGCTCAGGGACCCCAAATCAGTTAGTAATAGTCCATGAAATGGGCCTGAATCGGCCAATACTGCGATTGTTGATGACCGACACATAAGCGCACCTTGGGTTTTAACAACCATGGACATTGCTTCGAGACCCCAAAGCGGTGCAGTCCACGAAATGGGTCGGAATTGGCCAACACTATGAGTGTTGACGATAGACACGTAAATGCACCCCTAGGATCGCCAATCATGGAAATCGCTCTAGCACCCAAAACGATATTGGCCCGAACTGCAAGTCTTGATGACCAACACGTAAGCACACCCCAGGTTCGTCAATCGTGGAAATCACTTCGGGAGCCCAAACCTGAGTAATAGTCCATGAAAGAGCCCAGAATCGGACAAACCTAGGATTATTGATGAACGATACATAAACACACCCCGGGGTTCGTCAATCACGGAAATCGCTCCGCGACCCCAAATCAATGAGTAATAGTCCATGAAACGGGCCAAAATCGGCCAAGACTGCGATTGTTGATGACCGACACGTAAGCGCACCTTGGGGTTCAACAACCTTGAAAATCGCTTTGGGACCCCAAAAGGGTGAGTAATAGTCCACGAAACGGGTTAGAATCGACAAAAACCGCGAGTGTTGATGATCGACACGTAAACGAACCCTGCGGTTCGTCAGTCGTGGAAATCACTCAGGGACACCAAAAAGGTGAGTCATAGTCCATGAAAGAGCCCGGAATCAGCAAACCCAGGATTATTGATGAACGACACTTAAATGCACCCGGGGTTCCTCAATCATGGAAATCGCTCAGGGACCCCAAATTAGTTAGTAATAGTCCATGAAACGGGCCAGAATCAGCCAAAATTGCGATTGTTGATGACTGACACATGATCGCACCTTGTGGTTCAACAACCATGGAAATCGCTTTGGGGCCCCAAAACGGTGAGTAATAGTCCACGAAACGGGTCAGAATTGGCCAAAACTGTGAGTGTTGACGATAGGCACGTAAACGCACACTTGAAATCGTCTATCGTGGAAATCGCTCCGGGTCCCCAGATCGGTGGGTAATAGTGCACGAAATGGACCAGAATCAGCCAAAATTGTGAGTGTTGATGACCAACACATAAATGCATCTCGGTGTTCGTCAATCGTGGAAATCACTTCGGGACCCCAAAACTAAGTAATAGTACAGGAAACGGGCCAGGATCGGCCCAAACTGCGAGTCTTGACGACCAAAACGTAACCACACCTTGGGCTTTGACAACCAAGTAAATTGCTTTGGGACCCCAAAACGGTGAGTAATAGTCCATGAGAGAGCCCAGAATCAAATAACCTAGGATTATTTATGAACGAAACATAACCTAGTAATAGTCCATGAAAGAGCTCAAAATAAGCACACCTTGGGGTTCGACAACCAGGGAAATTGCTTTGCGACCCCAAAACGGTGAGCAATAGTCCATGAAAGAGCTCAAAATCGGACGAACCTAGGATTACTAATGAACGATACATAAACGCACCCAGGGGTTTGTCAATCATGGAAATCGCTCAAGGACCCCAAATCAGCGAGTAATTGTCCATGAAAGTGGCCAGAATCGGCCAAAACTGTGATTGTTGATGACCGACACGTAAGCACACCCTGGGGTTCAACAACCATGAAAATCACTTTGGGACCCCGAAACGGTGAGTAATAGTCTATGAAATGGTTCAGAACTGACAAAACCGGGAGTGGTTATGACCGACATGTAAACGCACCCCTCGGTTTGTCAATCGCAGAAATCACTTCGGGACCCCAAAACAGTGAGTAATAGTCCATGAAAGAGCCCGGAATCAGACAACCCTATGATTATGGATGAATGACACGTAAACGCACCTCGAGATTCGTCAATCATGGAAATCGCTCAGGGACCCCAAATCAGTTAGTAATAGTCTATGAAAAACGGGCCTGAATCAGCCAATACTGCGATTGTTGATGAGCGACCCATAAGCGCACCTTGGGGTTCAAGAACAATGAAATTACATCCAGACCCCAAAGCGGTGTAGTCCACGAAATGGGTCAGAATTGTCCAACACTGTGAGTGTTGACGACCGACACGTAAAAGCACCCCTAGGATCTCCAATTGTGGAAATCGCTCTAGGACCCAAAATGGTGAGTAGTAGTCCACAAAACGGGCCAGTATTGGCCCGAACTGCATGTCTTGATGACCAACATGTAAGCACACCCCAGGGTTCGTCAATCGTGGAAATCACTTCGGGAGCCCAAAACTGAGTAATAGTCCATGAAAGAGCCCAGAATCAAACAAACCTTAGACTATTGATGAACAATACACTACTAGGAAAAGGCCTACTAATGGCACACCTAATTTGGCCATTAATGGCGCATCAGTGGTGCTCCATTAGTGCCACGCCATTAGTATATTTTACTAATGGCGCACCACTGGTGCGCCATTAGTATCTTGTATACTAATGGCGCACCACTGGATGCGCCATTAGTATATACAACAGTGCGCCATTAGTATGCCTCCCAGGGGGCCATGTATACCCAGGTGCTTTGGCATACTTCGTCTGGATGCGCCATTACTAGTTACAACTAGTAATGGCGCACTTCGTCTGGATGCGCCATTAGTATGTTTGGACAGGCGCACTAGTTCAAAAAAACAAAAAAAATTGATACTAATGGCGCACCTTGGCCCAGGTGCGCCATTAGTAGTTTCAACACTAATGGCGTACCAGAAGGTGGTGCGCCATTAGTATATACTAATGGCGCACCGCCTATCTGGTGCGCCATTAGTGTCAATCCCATCTATAGCCCTTTTTCAAGTAGTGATACATAAACACACCTCGGGGTTCGTCAATCATGGAAATCACTCAGGTACCCGAAATCAATGAGTAATAGTCCATGAAACGGGCCAGAATCTGCCAAAACTACGGTTGTTGACGACAGACACGTAAGCGCACCTTGGGGTTCAACAACCATGAAAATCGCTTTGGGACCCCAAAAGGGTGAGTAATAGTCCACGAAACGGGTCAGAATCGACAAAAACCATGAGTGTTGATAATCGACACTTAAACACACCCCATGGTTTGTCAATCGTGGAAATCACTTCGGGACCCCAAAAAGGTGAGTAATAGTCAATGAAAGAGCCCAGAATTGGGAAACCTAGGATTATTCATGAACTACACTCAAACGCTCCACGAGGTTCGTCAATCATGGAAATCGCTCAGTAAGGGAGTCCTGGATTAGGGGTCCTTGGATAGCCGGACTATATACTTTGGCCGGACTTTTGGACTATGAAGATATAAGATTGAAGACTTCATCCTGTGTCCGGGTGGGACTCTCCTTTGCGTGGAAGGCAAGCTTGGCAATCGGGATATGTAGATCTCCTTCTCTGTAACCGACTCTGTGTAACCCTAGCCCCCTCCGATTGCTATATAAACTGGAGGGTTTATTCCGTAGGACAGGAACAACAATCATAATCATAGGCTAGCTTCTGGGGTTTAGCCTCTATGATCTCGTGGTAGATCAACTCTTTCAATACTCATATCATCAAGATCAATCAAGCAGGAAGTAGGGTATTACCTCCATCGAGAGGGCCCGAACCTGGGTAAACATTGTGTCCCCCGCCTCCTATCACCATTAGCCTTAGACGCAAAAGTTCGGGACCCCCTAGCCGAGATTCGCCGGTTTTGACACCGACATTGGTGCTTTCATTGAGAGTTCCACTATGCCGTCACAGTGAGGCTTGATGGCTCGCCTTGTTGTCAAGGAGAACATCACCTCTGGGGGAGCCATGGCTGTAGGCCAAACTCTCCGACTAGGCGGCTTCGTCATGACTGCCCGTTCGGCCGCCGCGCCGATAAAGACTTCTCAGGTCATCAAAAACAACCTCCACGTCAGCTCGGAATTCACCGAGCAGATGGATCCAATGGAGATCTCCTCCCTGAACCATCTCTTTGATCGCATCGCTCCCCTGCGAGTCTCTATGGACTATGATCGGATCGGGCATAAACCTGACCAAAGGGAGATTAACTCTCCGCCGGTCACCCATTAGATAGCAGTGGTGGAGGAGGAATGCAGCGATTCTTCCTCTATTTTGAGGATGAATTATGTCCAGATTCCCGAGCTCTCCGAGCTGAATACCCGTCTATGGGAGGACATGGCCCAAGCTCCGAACCTACAATCATACAGCAGGCCAGAAAAATTGGGCAACATCCCAGAGCCCAAACTGCCAAGCTTGGAAGCTCCTCTGCCCCTGGGTCTCAGATCAGGTCAGGGTTTGGACTTAAATCTACCCACCCACCCAGATACAAGTGATCTTTCCCACATTAGACAAGAGCCCCAAGAGACAGTACATCACTTCTGGGCCAGATTCCTCCTTGTAACGAGCAAGGTCAAGGACTGTCGCATGGAAGACGCAATTTCATTCTTTTGCAAAAATTGTACGGACAAGGGAATCCTCAACGCCATAACTCGCCATGACATAGCACACTTAGCTGACTTGGCGGCCATAATATAGAAGTGCTATGTGATTGAAAGCGCGTGGAAAACCCAAACAAAATTCTGAGATCCTCCGGCTCTCACTAAACCCCTCTGAGGGAGTCCTGGATTAGGGGGTGTCCGGATGGCCGGACTAAGACCTTTGGCCGGACTCCCGGACTATGAAGATACAAGATTGAAGACTCCGTCCCTTGTCCGGATGGGACTTTCCTTGGCGTGGAAGGCAAGCTTGGCGATACGATATGAAGATCGCCTCCCATTGTAACCGACTCTGTGTAACCCTAGCCCTCTCCGGTGTCTATATAAATCGGAGGCTTTTAGTCCATAGGACGAACAACAATCATACCATAGGCTAGCTTCTAGGGTTTAGCCACTCTGATCTCGTGGTAGATCTACTCTTGTACTACCCATATCATCAATATTAATCAAGCAGGAGTAGGGTTTTACTTCCATCGAGAGGGCCTGAACCTGGGTAAAAACATCGTGTCCCTTGTCTCCTGTTACCATCCGCCTAGACGCATAGTTCGGGACCCCCTACCCGAGATCCGCCGGTTTTGACACCGACATTGGTGCTTTCATTGAGAGTTCCTCTGTGTCGTCGCCTTTAGGCCCGATGGCTTCTTCGCCCGTCAATCGCGATACGGTCCGGGATGAGACCTTTCTCCCCGGACAGATCTTCGTATTCGGCGGCTTCGCACTGCGGGCCAACTCGTTTGGCCATCTGGAGCAGATCGAAAGCTATGCCCCTGGCCATCAGGTCAGGTTTGGAAGCTTAAACTACACGGCCGACATCCGCGGGGACTTGATCTTCGATGGATTCGAGCCACAACCGGGCGCGCCGCACTGTCACGATGGGTATGATTTAGCTCTGCCGCCGGGCAATGCACAGAGGGTCACTCCGGTGTCCGCTCCGACCATTAGCTCGGAGCCTACTGCGCCATTCGGGGATGGACGGTTGGACGCCGCCCCGGAAGCCGCAACCTCTATGGCAATAGAGCCGGATACCAGCCTAGTCCTTCGCAAGGCCCGTGACTCCAAGGTGCCGGACTCCGATCCGGATTCCGTAAATCCCGCACCTCTTCCGATTAAGCCCGATTGGGCTCCGGTCATGGAATTCACTGCCGCGGACGTCTTTGAACACTCGCCTTTTGGCGATATCCTGAATTCTTTAAAGTCTCTCTCTTTGTCAGGAGAGCCCTGGCCGAACTACGGCCAACACATTTGGGATGCGGACGACGAAGAAATTCAAAGCCCACCCACCACCCACTTCGTAGCCACTATCGACGATTTAACCGACATGCTCGACTTTGACTCCGAAGACATCGACGGCATGGACACCGATGAAGGAGACGCTCAAGAACTAGCACCTATAGGGAACTGGAAAGCCACCTCGTCATATGACATATACATGGTGGATACCCCTAAAGCGGGGGATGGCGAGGAGAAAACGGAGGATGATCCCTCCAAGAAGCAACCCAAGCATCGACGTCAGCGGCGCTGCTCTAAGTCCCGCCAAAGCAAAAACGGCGATTCCGGCACCGGAGATAACCACACGCCGGACAGTGCCGAAGACAACCCCCTCCAGCAGGATTCAGTGTAGGAGGACGAAGGAGCCAGCCCTCATGAGAGAGCGGCCGACAAAGAGGATGAGGACGACAATTATATGCCTCCCTCCGAAGACGAGGCAAGCCTCGACGACGATGAATTCGTCGTGCCAGAGGATCCCGTCGAACAAGAGCGTTTCAAACGCAGGCTTGTGGCCACGGCAAGCAGCCTCAAGAAGAAACAGCAGCAGCTTAGAGCTGACCAAGACTTGCTAGCCGACAGATGGACCGAAGTCCTGGCGGTCGAAGAGTATAAACTAGAACGCCCATCCAAGAGCTACCCAAAGCGCAGGCTGCTACCCCAACTTGAGGAGGAAGCAACTAAACCTACATCACCAGCGTACGATGCGCCCGATCGGCCACCCCGTGGCCGCGATAGAGAGGCCTTCAGGCCCTCGACCCAAGCCGCACCCCGGCACCGCTCAAAACATACCAGAGTACGGGGAGACGCAACAGACCTGCGAGACATCTTGGAGAATAAGGCAAGGCAAACAAGATCGATCTACGCATGGGCGCCCCGCTTCACGTGACGCTAGCCGTCACGCCGGACATAATAAGTATGGCCCGGCCGAATACAACAGACCAAGCTCGTCTGAGCTGCATCGTAATATAGCCCAGTACAGGGGCGCCGCACACCCACTATGCTTCATAGACGAAGTAATGGATCATCAAATCCCCGAGGGCTTCAAACCCATAAACATCGAATCATACGATGGCACAACAGATCCTGCGGTATGGATCGAGGATTATCTCCTTCATATCCACATGGCCCGTGGTGATGATCTACACGCCATCAAATACCTCCCGCTCAAGCTTAAAGGACCAGCTCGACATTGGCTTAACAACCTGCCAGCGGAGTCAATTAGTCGTTGGGAGGACCTGGAATCCGCATTCCTTGACAACTTCCAGGGCACGTATGTGCGACCACCAGACGCCGATGACCTAAGCCACATAATCCAGCAGCCAGACGAATCGGCCAGACAATTCTGGACACGGTTCCTAACCAAGAAAAACCAAATAGTCGACTGTCCGGACGCCGAGGCCCTTGCAGCCTTCAGGCACAACATCCGAGACGAATGGCTTGCCCGGCACCTAGGACAGGAAAAGCCGAAATCTATGGCAGCCCTCACGACACTCATGACCCGCTTTTGTGCGGGAGAAGACAGCTGGCTAGCTCGTAGCAATAACATAACCAAGAGCCCCGGCAATTCGGATACCAAGGAAACAACGGCAGGTCACGTCGCAACAAGCATAAGCGCCGCATTAACGGTGACAATACTGAAGATACGGCAGTCAATGCCGGATTCAGAGGCTCTAAACCGGGTCAGCGGAAGAAGCCATTCAAAAGAAACCCTCAGGGCCCATCCAGCTTAGACCGGATACTCGATCGCTCGTGCCAGATACACGGCACCCCCGAACAGCCAGCCAATCACACCAACAGGGATTGTTGGGTGTTCAAGCAGGCAGGCAAGTTAAGTGCCGAAACCAGAGACAAGGGGCTACATAGCGATGACGAGGAGGGGCCCCGGCCGCCGAACAACAAAGGACAGAAGGGATTTCCCCCGCAAGTTCGGACGGTGAACATGATATACGCAACCCACATCCCCAAAAGGGAGCGGAAGCGTGCTCTCAAGGACGTCTATGCGTTGGAGCCAGTCGCCCCAAAGTTCAACCCATGGTCCTCCTGCCCGATCACCTTCGATCGAAGGGACCATCCCACCAGCATCCGTCACGGCGGATTCGCCGCACTGGTCCTAGACCCAATTATCGACGGATTTCACCTTACCAGAGTCTTAATGGACGGCGACAGTAGCCTGAACCTGCTTTACCAGGACACAGTGCGAAAAATGGGCATCGATCCTTCAAGGATTAAACCCACAAAGACAACCTTCAAAGGTGTCATACCAGGTGTAGAGGCCAGCTGTACAGGCTCGGTTACACTCGAAGTGGTCTTCGGATCCCCAGATAACTTCCGGAGTGAGGAGTTAATCTTCGACATAGTCCCATTCCGCAGCGGCTATCACGCCCTGCTTGGACGAACCGCATTTGCAAAACTCAATGCGGTGCCGCACTACGCATATCTCAAGCTCAAGATGCCAGGACCTCGCGGAGTCATCACGGTAAACGGAAACACCGAACGCTCTCTCCGAACGGAGGAGCACACGGCGGCCCTGGCGGCGGAAGTACAGAGTAGCCTCTCAAGGCAGTTCTCTAATCCAGGCGTCAAACGTCCGGACAACATCAAGCGAGCCCGATGTAACCTACAACAAATGCGGCTGGCACGTTCGAGCAAGCATAGCAGTGCGGCCCCAACCCCAGCCCCCGCAAAATGGCAATACTGGTACCACGCGTACATAATCACGCCTTAGAGATACCATGGGCATAAGGGGAGGGGCACAACAACGGCACGCCCAGAATGCGGCTCAACCGCACTAAGGGGCTCCCTATTTCGCCGTTTTCCTTTTTACACACTTTCAGGACCCAACTATTTGGAAGGCCTGTCCGGCAATACACTCGCCAAACCCACGATGCAACAGCCAGGGAGAGAGCAAGCCACGTCAAACGTTCAGGTGGTCTCTATAACGAGTTTAATACATGTTTTACTTACAATCCCGCAGCTTGCCCCTGGAGGGGAAGATGTCAAATACTCCCATTTCTTGCTTACCGCACTTCTTGTATCGTTCTACTTTCGCAGCAGCCCTTTTTTAATAAACAATATATAGCTCTTATCTATTATTGTACTTATCTATTTTTTATATACAAATATGTTCAGTCATGACATTCTGCAACCGTACACTTTGGTGCGGACAATACACCAGGGGCTTACAACACCCCATAACATGGTGTGAGAAGACCGAACACTCTCACGAGTGCGGCACCCCGAACTTATAGCACTATATGCATCGGCTCCGAATCATGTCTTTGGTCAATAGTTGGGTTTGCCCCGCTCCCATGTTTTGGTACCTTACGTTCCGCATTCTTGGCTAAGGTAGCGCTGGGAGAACTACTGCGATTGTGCCCCAGTTGAGCTGGGTTAACACCTCAGTAGAGAAAGCTAAAACTGACTGTCATGATAGTGCGAGAGACCGGTCGCTGTTCGCGAGGTTTTTTCGAGTCCTTAAAGACTTATGCCGCTTCGAGCGAGGAACCGGACTTATCCGGCCTAGGCGTGGATAGCGCCCCGAACTCGGTCTTCCGAATACTAGGGGCTTCGCCGAAATTTAAAATTATAGAATTCTATGGCTAAGTGAGAGTGATAAAGCATTATAAGTCCGACGGCCTGGTTCGTTGTGCTGAACGCCTCCCTAGATGGACCCAAGAATGGGAACAAGAGCGCTCAGGTTTATCCCGAACACCCCAGCACTCGTGGCATGGGGGTCGAAGCCGACGACTTGCATCTCTCAGATTTGATAAACGGCCGCACAGAAGGTAATATTTTAAATTAACAAGCGTTGCTTAACGCATATGAACAAAGCTTCAGCGTACAGGATAACAAATGCGAGTCTACTCAAAAATTACATCTTTGGAGCACTCATCCGCTATACGGCGGGCACCCTTCAGAACGCCATTATAATACATCTCGGGCGTACGATACTCCTTGCCCGGCGGTGGCGCGTCCGTCAAAAGCTTCTCCGCGTCTAGCTTGCCCCAGTGCACCTTAGCACGGGCAAGGGCCCGACGGGCACCTTCAATACAAACGGAGCGCTTGACGACCTCAATCCACGGACACGCGTCCACCAGCCGCCGCACCAGACCGAAGTAGCTCCCAGGCATGACTTCTCCAGGCCACAGCCGAGCTATGAGGCCCTTCATGGCCTGTTCGGCCACCTTGTGGAGCTCGACCAGCTGCTTCAGCTGGTCGCTCAGGGGCACCGGATGTTCGGCCTCAGCATACTGAGACCAGAACACTTTTTCCGTCGAGCTCCCCTCTTCGGCTCGGTAGTATGCGGCGGCATCAGACACACTACGGGGCAGATCGGCGAACACTCCTGGAGAGCTCCGGATTTGGGTAAGTAGCAGATAATTAACTTTTATATTTTTGCCTTGCATAAAGAATGCCTTACCCGCCGCTATCTTCTTCATCGCCTCGATCTCCTGAAGGGCCTTCTGGGCTTCGGCCTTAGCGGTCTTGGCACTCTCAAGAGCCAAGGCAAGCTCGGACTCTCGAGTCTTTGAGTCACACTCCAAACTCTCGTGTTTTTCCACGAGAGCCTGGAGCTCTTGCCACACCTCCGCCACCCGTGCCTCCTGCTTCTCTCGCTCGGTGCACTCCAAGGCCGCACTCTTTTCGGCCTTGCAGACCGCCTCCTTCAGGGTCGCCACCTCGGTCGTGGCTCCTGCAACATTTACGTTGGTCCTGTTATTATTTTGCAACCAAGTATTTCTATATACATTTACAAGAGGTACTATGTACCCTCTTTACCCTCGAGCTGCTTGTTGGCACGGCCGAGCTCGCTCCCGGACCGCTCGAGGCTTTCCTTCAATGCATTGACCTCCGCAGTCAGTGCGTAAGAGGTCAGCAGCGCAGCCTGCATTCCCATATTGACATATTTCTATTAGACTCCTGCATATATCTTTTTAAATCACTAGCTCGGCTTTTCTTTCCGAACACCGAACTGCGCATCAGGGGCTACTGTCTATGCGGTAATATTTCTTATATGTTTTTGAACACATACCTCAAAGCCCGTTAACAGGCTTGTACAGGCTTCCGTCAGCCCGCTCTTGGCGGACTGAACCTTCTGGATCACCGCACTCATAACAGTGCGGTGTTCCTCGTCGATGGAGGCGCTATTAAGCGCCTCCAGCAAATTGTTCGGCGCCTCCGGATGGACAGAAGTCGCTAGCGTCGCAAGCTTGCCCTTCTTATGAAGGCGCCGCCTGTCGGACTCTGGAACCGCTGATGGTTCCGGAGTAGTGTCCGGCCCGGGGCCGGACATAGATCCCTCCGGGGCTTTACCCCCTTCGCGCCTAGAGTCCGGGAGATCGCCTTGTGGCGCCTCCAGGACCACCTCCTCCTGGTTTAGTCCCTTTCAGGACCCCACCTCAGCATCGTCCGCAGGGAGCGGGGAGGAACCGTCGGAAGCGAAGCGTTGTTCCCATCCGACGAATTCAGGGAGCCGCTCGACGAATCACCGAGCTGAGCTCTGGGCGGACTGCATGATTAAAATTTGGTGTCAGACATTACCAAATAATAGAAGAGCGCCATGAGTCATTCGGGTAACTGGACACTTACGACTTTGCCAGGGGCTTGACCCTAGATGGCCATTCCTCCCCGCCGTCTTCGGCATCGGAGGCGTAGTCCGGCAGATGGGTCTTCCCCTTCTTGGACCCTCCGGCCTGCCAAGTTGGGGCGGCCTTCCTTTTCTTTCCTCCCCCCGTTGGAGATGCTTCTTCTTCTCCTTCCTCCTCCTCCTCTTCCAAAGCGGAGGGTGCGTCAGGGTTGTCGGGCGATGAATCCGACACCACCGGGCGCCGGGAACAATTTCGGGTCCCCGTGGCCTTCTCCTTAGCCTTCTTCTCCAGCACCACGTGAGGTGCCGGAACCAGTAGCTTCGCTAACCGTGCGTATGCTGGGCCTTCGGGCAAAGGGGCCGGACAGTCAAACTGTCTGGCTGTCCTCTTCTAGTCCTGTCAAAGGAATGGGAGTTTCGATCCCACATAAAGTCAAACTATGAAATTCGGGTATACCGTAAGGGACTAAATGTAAGCTTACTTCGGAGGCTTGATGTTTGGCGCAGAATCCGCGATCCTCGATGATGGGAGGGGAGACCTCAGAACTCTTGAAAAGCACCATCCAAGCGTCGTCGTGCTTCGTTTCGAAGAGCCGGGATAAAGTCTGGTGCTGGGCTGGGTCGAACTCCCACAAATTGAAGTCCCGTCGTTGACATGGGAGGATCCGTCGGCAGAGCATGACCTGGACTACGTTGACAAGCTTGACCTTCTTGGTCACCAGGTCTCGGACGCAGGTTTGGAGTCCGGTCACCTCTTCCGGATTGCCCCACGACAGGCCCGTCTCTTTCCAAGATGTGAGCCGGGTGGGGATGCCGGATCGAAATTCGGGGGCCACTGCCCACTTAGGGTCACGCGGCTCGGTGATATAGAACCACCCCAATTGCCACCCTTTGATGGTTTCCACGAAGGCACCCTCGAGCCAAGTGACTTTGGCCATCTTGCCCACCATAGCACCTCCGCATTCTTCTTGTCGGCCTTTCACAACCTTCGGCTTGACGCTCAAGATCTTCAGCCATAGGCCAAAGTGAGGCTGGATGCGGAAGAAGGCCTCACACACGACGATAAACGCCAAGATATTGAGGATGAAGTTTGGGGCCAGATCGTGGAAGTCCAGGCCGTAGTAGAACATGATCCGCGGACGAACGGGTGAAGAGGAAAACCCAGTCCGCGGAGGAAATGGGGAAGAAAAACAACTCTCTCATGGGGCCTGGGGGTGGGGATGAGGTGCCCCACATCTGGAACCGGTGCGCGATGTCGTCAGACAAGTATCCGGCCTTCCTCAGCTTTTTTATTTGCCCCTCCGTGACGGAGGAGGCCATCCATCTACCTCCCGCTCCGGACATGGTTGGAGAAGGTTGAGGTGGGAAGTGCGGGCTTGGGCGCTGGAGCTCGAGTGCGCAGGGACAGATAAGCAGAAGAGGAAGAAGGCGTGAATGGAAAGGGTGGATTCTTATCCCCTTATATGGGCGGCCAAAACTACGAGCCCCCCACCGGCCTAATAAAACTCGCTTATCTCCCAAGCACCGCGGTTAATGGCGCAGTTGGGTTACCCACACCTGTATTCATGAGAATCCCGGAATAAGGGGACACGATCTCTGCTTTGACAAGGCGTACCAAGGAAACCGCCTCGCTAAACGCGCTGAGGTGGAACAGTAAAATGAATAAAAGCCTGGCCGTGGCATGATGTCAAGCCGCGGAATACGTTAGCAGATCCGATTGATGCAAATACTATTCTCTCTATGGTGGAATGTGGAACTTATTTTGCAGAGCCGGACACTACCCTGGTGTTCAACATCTTCTATGGAATATTCGGAGGAGGAACCCGCCTTGCAATGCCGAAGACAATATGTGCGCCGGACTCGTCGTCATTGAAGCCTGGTTCAGGAGCTATTGAGGGAGTCCTAGATTAGGGGGTGTTCGGATGGCCGTACTAAGACCTTTGGCCGGACTCCCGGACTATGAAGATACAAGATTGAAGACTCTGTCCCGTGTCCGGATGGGACTTTCCTTGGCGTGGAAGGAAAGCTTGGCGATACGATATGAAGATCTCCTCCCATTGTAACCGACTCTGTGTTACCCTAGCCCTCTCTGGTATCTATATAAACCGGAGGGTTTTAGTCCATAGGACGAACAACAATCATACCATAGGCTAGCTTCTAGGGTTTAGCCACTCCGATCTCGCGGTAGATCTACTCCTGTACTACCCATATCATCAATATTAATCAAGCTGGAGTAGGGTATTACCTCCATCGACAGGGCCCGGACCTGGGTAAAAACATCGTGTCCCTTGTCTCCTGTTACCATCCGCCTAGACGCACAGTTCGGGACCCCCTACCTGAGATCCGCCGGTTATGACACTGACACCCTCGTCCGAACTAAAAGTTTGCACTCTCGCAAGTCACCCGATCCAATTACAAAGAAACCAAAGCCCACTACAGGGCGTGGAACTGTATTGGAGGCATGGCTCAATGACCATGCAAAATTCATAGCACACCGGATACCATACCAACACACAGCCTTAGAGCATGTTGGATACTCCGGCAGGTGGCCAAGAGCGGCGAGGATCTCCTCATCAACAATACCGCAGAGCATCATCCCGCAGAAAATAACAATACAATATTGACAGTCTTCAAGACTATCGCCTCAAATAATAGGCGCAAGCGAGCACTCCGCAGCCTCGCTGAAGTCTACCACGTTGCGGCAATAAATCCATGGAACGACACGTCCATAACCTTCAATGCCAATGACAAACCTCAATTCCGAACAATCCGAGCACCAGCCGCTTTGCTCCTTAGTCCAATTGTGGACGTCTTCCGGCTTACTAAAGTGCTCATGGACGGTGGTAGCGGATTAATCCTCATCTACGAGGAAACTATTAACAAAATGGAAATAGACAAGAGCCGCATTGAGAAAAGTAGCACGACCTTCAGAGGAATCATCACTAGTCGGGAGGCACGATGTGCGGAAAAAATCACACTAGATGTGGTATTCGGCACGCCGGAGAAATATAGGTCCGAAGAAATCACATTCCAAGTGACCCCGTTCAGTAGAGGATACCACGCTCTTTTAGGGCGAGATGCATTCACGAGCTTCCAAGCTATACCCCATTATGGGTACACGCAGCTCAAGATGCCCGGGTTCAATGGAATCATCACTATAGCTAGTGATCCGGACGTAGCACTCCGCACCGAAAATAAAACCGCCACACTGGCCCTTGAGGTATTATCCGAAGCCCTCGCCGTCGAAGAACTAACTACACGGCGCTCCACAGTGGACAAGGACGACATGATACTCGACAAATGACCCAAGTCCACCTCTTTCAAACCAGCGGACGAAATAGTCGAATTCCAGGTCCACCCAACGAACCCTAAAAAAGCATCATCCATCGGGGCACAGCTGAACCCCACAATAGACGCCACACTACGAGAGTTCTTGCGTGAGAATTGGGACATCTTCGCCTGCCATCCTTCAGACATGCCAGGTATCCCACGCAGGCTGGCTGAACATAGCCTAAACATACTGAAGCGATACAAGCCGGTCAAGCAGACTCTTTGGCGCTTTTCAGAATGTAAGCGACAAGCCATGGGAGAAGAGCTAGACAAGTTACTCCAGGCCAGATTCATCAAAGAAATAAAACAACCGTACTGGCTAGCAAACCTGGTGATGGTACCAAATAAGGACAAATCTTGGTGCCTATGTGCCGATTTCAAGGAGCTCAATAAGGCTTGCCCCAAGGATCCCTTCCCCCTCCCCTGCATTGATCAAATGATCGACACTACCGCAGGACACGACTCATTGTGCATCCTCGATGCATACTACGGATACCATCAAATCAAGATGGTGGAGTCCGATCAAGCCGCAACAGCATTCATCACACCATACGACCCCTTCTGTTTTAACACCATGCGTTTCGGGCTCAAAAATGCCTGTGCAACCTATCAACGCATGATTCAGACATGCATGGGAAAACAAATTGGAAAAATAGTGGAGGCATACGTAGACCACGTGGTCACCAAAACTAGACATGTCGAATATTTAATAAACGACTTGAGACTTGCGTTCGACAATCTCCGAACATATGACATCAAGCTCAATCCGAAAAAATGCATTTTCGGCGTACCTGCCGGAAAGCTGTTGGGCTTCATCATTTCCAATAGAGGAATTGAAGCAAACCCGGCTAAAATCCGAGCTTTGTCACAGTTGGCTACCCCAACAGACCTCAAGCAAATCCAGAAATTAACTGGATGCGTGGCTGCCCTAAGACACTTTATCTCCCGATTGGGAGAAAAGGCACTACTTCTTTATCGCCTTCTTCAAAGCACCGAACACTTCGAGTGGACGGATGCGGCCACGGTCGCACTGGAAGAAATAAAGGCCCTCTTGGCCAGCAATCCAATCCTGGCCACGCGAAATATCGGCGAGCCCATGCTGTTATATATAGCTGCAACACACCATGTTGTAAGCGCAGTGCTCGTCGTCGAACGAGAGAAGGACGGACATAAGTTCTCGCTTCAAAAGCCTGTATACTATGTATCCACTATCCTCGGTCCATGCAAGTCACGATACCCACATTATCAAAAGATAGCATACATGGTCTTCATGGCATCCCGGAAACTACGACACTACTTTCAAGAGTGTTCAATCACGGTGGCCTCTGAAGTACCACTCAACGATATAATAAATAACTGTGATGCCACGGGCCGGATTACTAAATGGGCTGTCGAGCTCCTCCCATTCGACATAATATACATACAACGGCGAGCCATTAATTCGCAAGTGTTGGATGACTTCATCGCCGAATGGACCGAAGCCAAACTCCCTAAAGAGTACGGCGCGTCCTCCAATTGGATCATGCACTTTGACGTCTCTAAGATGCTGGCTGGTCTAGGGGTAGGCGTTGTCCTAACATCCCCCACCGGAGATACAGTCCAATATGTACTCCAAATATTATACACAAACTCCAATAGTGCAACCGAATATGAGGCTCCATTGCACGGTCTTCGGATGGTAGTCTCCATGGGCATTCAACACCTAGAAGTACGCTGGGATTTGAACCCAAAAATGGCGGCTTACTGTAATGCCGTCCTCAAAATGTCAGCCCGGTTCGAGGGGCTCGAATTCCACCATGTGGTCCGAGAAAACAATCAAGCGGCAGATATCCTCGCCCGCATCAGTGCTAAGTGCGATCCCGTCCCACCTAATATCTTCTTGGAAAGGCTGTTCAAGCCATCTGTGGTGTGGCAAGGGGAGACTGGCAATACCACTCCGGATCCGAACACAACCCCAGATCCCGAACACTCTAACATAATCAGAGGCTCCACCACCGAAATAACTCCTTTGGCCCACGTGATTATGGTTGTCATCGCCCCGTGGAAAGAACCCTTCTTAGCCTACCTAAATAGGCAAGAACTCCCTAAGGACCAAAATGAGGCACGTTGCATTGTGCGGCGCTGTAAAGCCTACAAGGTCCACGAGGGAGAGCTTTATAAGAAAAGCGCGATCAGAGTGTTCCAAAGATGCATCTCCGAAGAGGAAGGGTGGCAGCTCTTGGCCGAAATTCATGCAGGACTCGGCGGCCACCATGCCGCAGCTCGGGCCCTTGTAAGCAAGGCCTTCCGTATCCAATGTACTGGCCGACAGCCCGAGCAGACGCACAGGACCTCATCCAATGTTGCGTCGGTTGCCAGCTTTTTGCAAATCAAAGCCATATGCCATCTAGCGCTCTCCAAACAACCCCCATAACTTGTCCCTTTGCGGTCTGGGGGCTCGATATGGTTGGACCCCTTAAAGGAGGAAGCCATAAGAAAAAATACTTGTTGGTCATGGTGGATAAATTCACCAAATGGATAGAAGCGAAACCAGTTAAAACGGCCGAATCCGGACCAGTGATAGACTTCACATCAAGGGTAGTACACCGTTACGGTGTCCCCCACAGCATCATCACTATAATGGCTCCAACTTCACAGCCGACGAGGTGAAAAATTGGTGCGACAACATGGGCATTAAGCTCGATTACGCCTCCGTCTATCACCCCCAAACGAACGGTCAAGTAGAACGAGCGAACGGTCTTATTATGAGAGGCATAACACCCAGACTAGTGTGATCCCTGAAGGAATCAAATACGTACTGGGTCGAGGAGCTCGACTCCGTACTATGGGGGCTGTGGACCACGCTGAATCGCATTACCGGATACACACCATTTTTTATGGTGTACGACACAGAGGCGGTATTGCCCTGCGATATCATTCATGACTCACCTAGAGTGCGCATGGACGAAGAGAAAGAAGCCAAGCTTGATCGGCAAGACAGTTTAGATGCCCTCGAGGAGGAGCGCTGATATGTCTCCAACGTATCTACTTTTCCAAACACTTTTTCCATTGTTTCGGACTCTAACTTGCATGATTTGAATGAAACTAACCCGGACTGACGCTGTTTTCAGCAGAACTGCCATGATGTTGTTTTATGTGTAGAAAAGAAAAGTTCTCAGAATGTCCTGGAAATCCACGGAGGCACTTTTTGGAATTAATAAGAATTTTTGGCGAAAGAATTAATGCCAGGGGGCCCACAGCCTGTCCACGAGACAGGGGGCGCCCCCCCTAGGGCGCGGCCTCCTATCACGTGGGCCCCCTGGACCTCCTCCGACCTGAACTCCAACTCCATATAGTCTGTCTCGGGGAGGAAAAAAATCAGAGATAAAGTTTCATCGCGTTTTACGACACGGAGCCGCCGCCAAGCCCTAATCTCTCTCGGGAGGGATGATCTGGAGTCCGTTCGGGGCTCCGGAGAGGGGGATTCGTCACTGTCGTCATCATCAACCATCCTCCATCACCAATTTCATGATGCTCACTACCGTGCGTGAGTAATTCCATCGTAAGCTTGCTGGACGGTGATGGTTGGATGAGATTTACCATGTAATCAAGTTAGTTTTGTTAGGGTTTGATCCCTAGTATCCACAATGTTCTCAGATTGATGTTGCTATGACTTTGCTATGCTTAATGCTTGTCACTAGGGTCTGAGTGCCATGATTTCAGATCTGAACCTAGTATATTTTCATGAATATATGTGTGTTCTTGATCCTATCTTGCAAGTCTATAGTCACCTATTATGTGTTATGATCCGAAAACCCCGAAGTGACAATAATCGGGATACTTCTTAGTGATGACCGTAGTTTAATGAGTTCATGTATTCACTATGTTTTAATGCTTTGGTCCGGTTTTCTATTAAAATGAGGCCTTAATATCCCTTAGTTTCCGTGAGGACCCCGCTGCAACGGGAGGGTAGGACAAAAGACGTCATACAAGTTCTTTTCCATAAGCACATATGACTATTTACTGAATACATGCCTACATTACATTGATGAATTGGAGCTAGTTCTATATCACCCTATGTTATAACTATTGCATGAGGAATCGCATCCGGCATAATTATCCATCACTGATCCATTGCCTACGAGCTTTTTGCATACTGTTCTTCGCTTATTTACTTTCCCCTTGCTACTGTTACAACTACTACAAAAACCTAAAAACATTTATCTTTACTATTGCTACCGTTACCTTTATTATCATACCACTTTTGCAACTAAATACTTTGCTGCAGATACTAAGTTATCTAGGTGTGGTTGAATTGACAACTCAACTGCTAATACTCAAGAATATTTTTTGGCTCCCCTTGTGTCGAATCAATAAATTTGGGTTGAATACTTTACCCTCGAAAGCTGTTGCGATCCCCTACACTTGTGGGTTATCAAGACTAATTTCTAGCGCCGTTGCTGGGGAGCATAGCTCTATTCTCTGAGTCACTTGGGATTTATATCTGTTGATCACTATGAAGAACTTGAAAGACGCTAAGACCAAGATTTTGCCCTCAACTACGAGGGGAGGTAAGGAATTGCCATCTAGCTCTGCACTAGATTCTCCATCCGTTATTAGTAGGCTTGCGACACCTAAACATGCTACTCTATGAATTATGATATGTCGTATGTTATTGATGATGCCACTTCTGCTATGCATGATGAAACTACTTCTGTGCATGATACTACTTTGCCATTAGGTGAATTTCTAGATGAACAACTTTCTAGAGTTAGGGGGAATGAAAATATTGAAGAACCTATTATTGATGATAGTGATGATGAACGTTCCCCCAATGATTATGTATTACCTGTTGTTCCTAAGGGTTATGTTATGAATGAAGCAGCTGCTACGGAAATTCTTGCTTGCAATGATAGAAATGATCTTAAGAAATTATTAGCTAAATGGAAGCAGCAGTCTCTTAATGCTAGAATGAAACCCGATCCTGCTTTTGCTACTTCACCTATCTGTGTTACCGATAAGGATTATGAATTCTCTGTTGATCCTGAGATTATTACTTTAGTTGAATCTGAAACTATTGTGGCACATCTTACCAAGTTGAATGATATAGCCACCCTATTCACTCATGATGAGAAGTCTCGCTATTTATACATCCTTAAGATATTTCCATTCTCATTAAAGGGTGATGCTAAGACTTGGTATAATTCTCTTGCTCCTGGTTGTGTGCGTAGTCCCCAGGGTATGATTTATTACTTCTCTGCTAAATATTTCCCTGCTCATAAGAAACAAGCTGCCTTGCGGGAAATATATAATTTTGTGCAAATCAAAGAAGAGAGTCTCCCACAAGCTTGGGGGAGGCTTCTCCGGTTACTTAATGCTTTGCCTGATCATCCTCTTAAGAAAAATGAAATACTTGATATCTTTTATAATGGACTAACTGATGCTTCCAAGGACTACTTGGATAGTTGTGTTGGTTGTGTTTTCAGGGAAAGAACAGTCGATGAAGCTAAAATATTATTGAATACTATGTTGACTAATGAAAATAATTGGACTCTTCCTGAGCTAGTTCCTGAAGTAATTCCTGAACCAATTGAGCCAACTCCTGAGCCTATTCCTAAACCTACTCCTAAGAAGAGAGGTGTTTTATTTCTCAGTCCTGAAGATATGCAAGAGGCAAAGAAATCAATGAAAGAAAAATGTATTAAAGCTGAAGATGTTAAGAATTTACCACCTATTGAAGGAATACATGGTCTTAATTTACCGCCTGAAGAACCACATTGCCTTGATAACCCGACACAGGTAGTAAAGGTAAATTCTCTCTATAGATATGATAAAGTTGAAATACCCTCTACTAAATTTCATAGCCCATGCTTAGATGAATTTGATGACTTTATGGATTGACAAGAAAGTTTTAATGCCTATGTTGGTAGAGAGTTAAAGAATAATGCTTTCGACATAGGACACGTAGGTGATAATCTGGCTAGAGTTAAAGATGAACTTCACCGCGTTAGCAAATATGCTTCTATGGTTGCTACTCAAGCTGAGCAAGTACTCAAAGCTCAAAATGATTTGCTTGATGAATTGAATAATAAAAATGACTTTGTCGTTATTGTGGCTACTAGAACTGGTAGAATGACTCAGGAACCTTTGTATCCTAAAGGCCACCCGAAGAGAATCGAGCAGGATTCTCAGAGAAATAATTTAGAGGCACCTAGTTCTTATAAAAAGAAGAAGAAGAAAGACGATAGAACCTTGCATGCTTCTAGTGAACCTACTGTAGACACACTTGAGAATCCCAATTATATTTCTATCTCTGATGCTAAAACACCATCAGGTCATGAACATGAACCTAGTGATAATGTTAATGATAATGTTCATGTTGATGCTCAATTTAGCAACAACAATGATGTAGAGATTGAACCTGCTGTTGATCTTGATAACCCACAATCAAAGAATCAACGTTATGATAAGAGAGATTTTGTTGCTAAGAGAGATTTTTTTACGTATCCGCTTAACTGATATGCTTAAAGTAAATCCCTATGCTAAGTATATGAAGGATATCATTACAAATAAAAGAAAGATACCGGAAGCTGAAATTTCCACCATGCTTGCTAATTACACTTTTAAGGGTGGAATACCAAAGAAACTTGGAGATCCGGGTGTTCCAACTATACCATGATCCATTAAAAGAAATTATGTCAGAACTGCTTTATGTGATCTTGGAGCCGGTGTTAGTGTTGTGCCTCTCTCTTTATATCGTAGACTTGAATTGAATATGTTGACACCTACTGAAATATCTTTGCAAATGGCTGATAAATCAACTGCTATACCTGTCGGTATTTGTGAGGATGTGCCTGTTGTGGTTCTAAATGTCACTATCTTAACGGACTTTGTTATTCTTGATATTCCCGAGGACGATAGTATGTCTATTATCCTTGGTAGACCTTTTTTTAATACTGCAGGGGCTGTTATTGATTGCAACAAAGGCAATGTTACTTTTCCTGTTAATGGCAATGAGCATACGGTACACTTTCCGAGGAAACAATCTCAAGTTCATAGCATCAATTCTATTGAAAAAGTTCCAACTATCATTTTTGGAGATTTTGAATTTCCTCTCCCTATTGTCAAGAAAAAGTATGATATTCTTATTGTTGGGGATTTTCATATACTCCTTGAGGTAACTTAGTATCATTCAAAATTTCTCTGGTTCCGTGTTATTCGGAATGAGTTTGTTAACAAGACTTGATCAACCTTGTTAGTGAGTTCATTTTGATGATCACGAGATGGATGAAACTAGAAGGCACAACCCTTTGTACCCACCTTTTACTTTCTATTATTTAGAATAAATAAAGCAAAAATAGTATTATCCGTCTGTTTTCTGAATTATCCGTGCATTAAAAAATAGACCAAAAATAAAAGTGCTCCAAATGCCCTGCAAACTTAGTATGATTTTTTCTGGAATATTTGAGGATTTTAGGCACTGAAAGCACTATAGGAGGGGCAAGCACCAGACCACGAGAGAGGAGGGCGCGCCCCCTGTCTCGTGGGCCCCTGGTGGCTCCCCTCCACTTATGCCAGCACCTACACACTTCACCTTCTACCCAAAAAAATCTCCATCCAGCTCAAGCATGAGTTCTAGCTCGTTTTGCTGCGATTTTCAATCTCCTAGCTCAAAGCTCCATTCACAAAACTGCTTTGGGAGATTGTTGCTTGGTATGTGAATCCTCCATTGGTCCAATTAGTTTTTGTCCTAGTGCTTTATTCATTGCACATTTTTGCTGCTTAGGTGACCATGTTCTTGAGCTTGCATGTTAAAATTTTGAGGTCCCAAGCAATTCCAATGCATGATATAGGCTCTAGGAACTTGTAGGAGTAGTTGCTATCAATCTTGTTTAGTTTTATTCACTTTTATTTTGAAGTTACTAAAATTTCAGAAATTTTCAGAAAATGTTAAGGAGGCTTTTTAAAGGCTCTTCGAGCCAAAGCCCTCAGGAAAAACATGCCAAATAGACGGAAAAAGCCAAGTACAATCTTCCTCGCTTAGCGGAAGTACGGTCGTGCGAATGGCCAAGTGAGGATTTCTTGAAAGAAGCTAGAATTCATGAAGACTTTTATGCTTTAATCGAGACTGCAGGCCTCACCAGTTTCATCAACGACTGAATCGATCAGTATTTCTTACTTACCAACACTTTCGTGTAAAACATTTATTATTATCCTAAGAAATCACCGCCTGCAGTATCATTTCATTTATATGATGAATTCAAATAAATGTCTTTACGTCACTTTTGCGCGGTATGTAGGATACCTTATGAGGGAGAATTAGATGAACCCCATCGTGAAGATGTGGGTGGCTTTGTTAATACTATTGATGTAGAGGAGCCAAAGAAGGGCTTCGAGGCGAAGGTCTCTAGCATACACTTTCCTGTTTTACGCTACTTTGCCATATTTGCTTGTAGATGCTTGATTGGTCGTGGAAATAGTGGAAATTTGAGCGTTCCTGATATTATCATTCTTCAACATGCTTTGCTTCGGGACAATACTTTTAATATGGGTGCCGTCATTGCTAAACGACTAGCCCTGGATCATACAAAGGTCCCATATTTGGAGGTATCTATGTTGCACGTCTTGCTAGACATTTTCAGATACCCAGTAGGCACCATGAGGAAGAGGAGACAACATTGCCTCCTCACTTTTTAGATTAAAAGAGCATGGTAACACACAAGTTTATTGTTGACAACGAAGAAAAGATGCTTTTGTATACACTTAGATTCAATAAGAAACTTTTTGAGATTATTATTTTGCCTGCGCCTCTGTTGCTTGATTTGCTTGTAGAAAATTTTCTAGTCACACCGGAAGCGGTGAACAACCATCGAGGCCAAGCTTTTACTCCAGAACCTGAACCTGAGTTGGACCCTTATCATGCATCATCTGTCCAGTGGGATCCAGAGATGACCAGCCAGTATTATCCTGATTATACCTCTCATTACACTGGAGAGAGTAGCGGCAGTCATTGGTATTAAACCAACTTAGGCCAAAAGGCTAAGCTTGGGGGAGTACGTATTTATCACCGACTTTACATTCATGTTCACACACTAGTCGTCGGTGTTCATACTCTTTCATTGTATTATCCATGCTAGTTTAAATTTCTTTTTCTAGTTTTCTTCTTGTGTGTTTGATAAACCTTAAGAAAAAACCAAAAAAATTAGTTAGTTTAATTCCCTTGCCTGTAGTAGAATTAAAATGAAAACCCAAAAAGATTTCTCATTCTTCTTTACTTGTTGGGAGCTTTCCCTTGTAAATAGTTTTATTTTCTTTTCTTTCCTTTGGGGGTCGAGAAGACCATATTGAAAATGCTTAGTGGCTCTTATATGCATGATTGTTTATTTAATTTAGTGCCTATATTTCTTGTCTTCTCTTTTGAGTTGAATGCTTGCAGATTCCAGCTTAGTCCAATGTGCATGCAGTCTTATTATTATACACATCGTTCGGTCGTGCGAGTGAAAGGCAATAATGACGATATATGATGGACTTATTGGGATGAGAAAATCTTGTATGAACTTGACCTATCTTGTTTTTGTAAATATGATGATTCATCGTTCCTGAGTCAGCTATTATCAAGTAAACATATTTGCAATGACATATAGAGATTATAGTTGCTTGTGCCATGCTTGATTAGCTATGAGTTATAATGGTTTACTTTGCGTGCCAACATGCTATTAGAATGATTATGATGTGGTATGATGGGATGGTATCCTCCTTTGAATGAATTGAGTGACTCGACTTGGCACATGTTCACGCATGTAGTTGAATCAAATCAACATTGCCTTCACAATATTTATGTTCATGGTGGATTATATCCTACTCATGCTTGTACTCGGTGTGAATTAATTTTAATGCATGCTTACGACTGTTGTCCCTCTCTAAGTTGGTCGCTTCCCAGTCTTTTGCTAGCCTTCACCTGTACTAAGCGGGAATAATGCTTGTGCATCCGAACTGCTTAAACCCCAAAGTTGTTCCATATGAGTCCACTATACCTACCTATATGCGGTATTTACCTGCCGTTCCAAGTAAATTTGTATGTGCCAAACTCCAAACCTTCAAATGAAATTCTATTTTGTATGCTCAAGCAGCTCATGTTACAACTAGGGCTGCCTATATCTTCCATGCTAGGTGGGTTATTCTCAAGAGGAGTGGACTCCGATCCTCATTCACGAGAAAGGGCCGGTAATAGGGATGCCCAGTCCCATGATCCAAAAAGATCAAAGCAAATCAAAATAACTAAACAAAACTCCCCCAGGGCTGTTGTATGTTGGATGCACTCGTTGTTTCGAGCAAGCCATGGATTGATGCTTGTTGGTGGTTGGGGGTGTATAAACCTTTACCATTCTGTTTGGGAACTGCCTATAATGCATGTAGTATGGAAGATACACCCATCTCATAGTTGTTGCATTGACAGCAAAAGTATGCCGCTCAAAATGTTATTGAATCTCTATTTTAAAATCGAGCTCTGGCACCTCTACAAATCCCTGCTTCCCTCTGCGAAGGGCCTATCTATTTACTTTTATGTTGAGTCATCACCCTTCTTATTAAAAGCACCCGCTGGAGAGCACACTGTCATTTGCATTCATTACTATTGGTTTATATTGGGTATGACTTGATTGGATCTCCTTTACCATGAATTACAATGTTTAGTTAGTCCTTGATCTTTAAAGGTGCTCTGCATTTATGTTTTGCTGTCTCAGAAAGGGCTAGCGAGATACCATTTTGTTATATCATGTTATGATTATTTTGAGAAAGTGTTGTCATCCGAGTTTTATTATTATGGCTCGCTAGCTGATTATGCTATTGATGTGAGTAATTGTGAGACCTATGTGTTATTGTGAGTATGGTTAGTTCATAATATTTGCTGAAACTTGAATGCTGGCTTTTCATGTTACAACAACAAGAGCAAACAGAGTTTGTAAATGTTTTTCTTTATCACTTTCAGTTTATCAACTGAATTGCTTTAGGACAAGCAAAGGTTTAAGCTTGGGGGAGTTGATACGTCTCCACCGTATCTACTTTTCCAAACGCTTTTGCCCTTGTTTTGGACTCTAACTTGCATGATTTGAATGAAACTAACCCGGACTGACGCTGTTTTCAGCAGAACTGCCATGACGTTGTTTTATGTGTAGAAAAGAAAAGTTCTCGGAATGTCCTGGAAATCCACAGAGGCACTTTTTGGATTTAATAAGAATTTTTGGCGAAAGAATGAATGCCAGGGGGCCCACAGCCTGTCCAAGAGACAGGGCCCCCCCTAGGGCGCGGCCTCCTATCTTGTGGGCCCCCTGGACCTCTTCCGACCTCAACTCCAACTCCTTTTATTCCGTCTCGGGGAGAAAAAATTCAGAGAGAAAGTTTCATCACGTTTTACGACATAGATTCGCCGCCAAGCCCTAATCTCTCTCAGGAGGGCTGATCTGGACTCCGTTTGGGGCTCCGGAGAGGGGGATTCATCGTCGTCGTCATCATCAACCATCCTCCATCACCAATTTCATGATGCTCGCCGCCGTGCGTGAGTAATTCCATCGTAGGATTGCTGGACGGTGATGGGTTGGATGAGATTTACCATGTAATAAAGTTAGTTTTGTTAGGGTTTGATCCCTAGTATCCACTATGTTCTGAGATTGATGTTGCTATGACTTTGCTATGTTTAATGCTTGTCACTAGGGCCTGAGTGCCATGATTTCAGATCTGAACCTATTATGTTTTCATGAATATATGTGTATTCTTGATTTTATCTTGCAAGTCTATAGTCACCTATTATGTGTTATGATCCGACAACCCCGAAGTGACAATAATCGGGATACTTCTCGGTGATGACCGTAGTTTGAGGAGTTCATGTATTCACTATGTGTTAATGCTTTGGCCCGGTTCTCTATTAAAAGGAGGCCTTAATATCCCTTAGTTTCCGTGAGGACCCCCCCTGCAATGGGAGGGTAGGACAAAATATGTCATACAAGTTCTTTTCCATAAGCACGTATGACTATTTACGGAATACATGCCTACATTACATTTATGAATTGGAGCTAGTTCTATATCACCCTATGTTATAACTATTGCATGAGGAATCGCATCCGGGATAATTATCCATCACTGATCCATTGCCTACGAGCGTTTCACATACTGTTCTTCGCTTATTTACTTTCCCGTTGCTACTGTTACAACTACTACAATAACCCAAAAAAATTTATCTGACTGTTGCTACCATTACCTTTATTATCATACCACTTTTGCTACTAAATACTTTGCTGCAGATACTAAGTTATCCAGGTGTGGTTGAATTGAAAACTCAACTGCTTATACTCAAGAATATTCTTTGGCTCCCCTTGTGTCGAATCAATAAATTTGGGTTGAATACTTTACCCTCGAAAGTTGTTGCGATCCCCTACACTTGTGGGTTATCAAGCGCGACGTCGCGAAAGCCTGTTCCGCATTCTATCAGCAACAGGCTCGTAGGTATCAAAGTAGAGAAGTACGGGCCAAAACTTATAACATTGCCGAACTCGTTCTACGCCTACCGGAGAAGAAAAACGACAAACTCAAGCCCAAGTGGTAGGGTCCCTTCATCATTGATAAAGTTCTCATCGGAGGGGCGTACTGTCTGCATGATGCATCTGATAATCGACTCGAGCCAAACCCATGGAACGCGGCCAGACTCTGAAGATTCTACGCCTAGTGCCAAACAAAGTGTTTGTCTCCTTACCTCCGCCTTTCTTTTTCATGTTATATCCTCTTTTTATTTTTCTTTCTTTTTATGGCCTCGAAGGCTTCAAGTGTGTCTTGACTACACGATCTTGACGCGCTATGCATGCTCATTATACCTGGGAGCTTCTTATACAGAAGCTTAATATAATTATCTTCCGGACTGTATGCCCACCATATATGTGTCACTCTTGCATATGTACCTTTTTTCGCCATTATATGCATCGATATGACTTACGTTTCGGCCAAGATGGGTTGCCTGGCTCCTGTGTTTATGCCCTACGTTCCGTTAGTTCGGCTAGGGCATAAGGGGAGCATCTCTGCGATTATTACTACCGGGTCAGCCCGATGTGTACCTCAGACTGGGTGAAGCCGAAAGCTAGCGTTCTTAAGGGAATATTTGGTCGGTGAACAAAAGATATTTCTTACCTACTTACAATATAAACCCCCAGATGTTTTATATCCTATGTCTCTGTTCGCAGCTCGGACATGCACATTAATGCATGTGTACCCAGGGAAAGGAACCCCTAACGGAACTATTCTCCCTGGACGATGTTTCTTACTACCCATGTAATATAACAAAGCTAGTTGGGTACTTGTCTGTTCAAGCACTTATGACCCCTACGCCTGGTTTCCACACGTACCTTGGTTTACATAACTGAGCAGGTATTCGGATACACTCCGGACTATCGGGTCCGGAGGCTGAAGCAGAAAGGTCCTCCATGACAAATGATTTACAATCCGGCTAGGGACAAAATATGTCCTCTGAAGTACACAGTCACTTAGACCGACTAAATTCTTCTTCTATACCATCCAACAGGCTGTCTAGCCTACAATCCTGTTGGGAGTACTTCACGGCTAATCCTACCTGGTCATATACCAGACTAATAGGGATCTCTTTCCCATCTGACCCTATAGGCCCGACCTCGGCCATGCGATTCGGGTCAACCTTGGTGATGTTGTCCTTGACAACAAGGCTTCCCTTGCACCTTGACGGCAGGATGATATCTTCCATAATCGGAAGCGCCGCCGCGCTCCCTTGAGCATTTCTACAAGCTCCCTCATGCCTCCGGGCAGGGAGGCGGAGGGCCACAAGGCCTGGGCAATACCCTGCATCACCTGTCGAACATGTTCGTGCAGTTGCGAGAGCTCTTGCAGTTGATCGCGTGCAGATCCGGGCATCTCCTCTTCGGGACGACCTGTCAGCATACCTACAGACATAACTCTGTTAGCCTGCTTCTTTGTCGAACTGTATAAAGGTTCGTTTGAGCACTTACTAAAAATGCCGCATCGAAGCCTCTTATTCTCCTTCACGGAGTCTGCAAGCTGGGCCCAAACATCTCCCAGTTCAACGCCCAGCCGGGTATGGGCATCCTGGAGATCATTTTTCTCTTGAATAACCCGTGTAAGCATGCGCTCGCCAGCCTCTAGCTATCGTTTAGCATATTGATATTCCCCTTATACAATCTCCAGATTACCTCTGGGATTGTCTGCAGAATCTATTGTTAGATTTGCATGCACGCCGAATACCAACGGGTACATGTCATTACTTTCTTTTCGATCAAGACAAGTATTACCAGCTGAGGCCTTCTGGGACTCCTCCATTACGGCAACTGCGGCCCGTAGCTGGGCTTTGCACTCCTCCAGCTCTTTAGACAACTGGGTATTCTTCTCCATAAGAACCAATGCATACAATGATCCTTAAATCAGTTGTGCCAATGGTTTCAAGTCTCAGGGGCTACTGATAAACATAATTATCAGATTTTCTAACCCGTATATCCTTTAGATACTAGTCCGTGGCCCTGGCAAGACCATCTTTAGCAGCTCGGATGTACGCGTCTCCTGAGTTGAAGGCGTTGAACGCCTCTTCGGAGAAATTAGGGTCGCGGAGTATGGCCCGTCGACGTCTGTGATTCATGGCGCTCTCCACTTTGGAATTCATAGCGGACACTTCTATCCGCATCCTCTGTAGGAGGATCGTCCGGCATTGTCCCCGCGTTAGCCTCTGCCCTGAGTCCGGTTCTGGAATCTGGCACGGCGCCCCGATGGCCTTCCTTGTAAAACACAATGCATGTGCGGTGGGTAAAGCGCAAAGAAGGGATCCTTCTCGGAAGTTGGGACTCCGGTTTTACTTACATGTGATGCAGGGAGTAGGCCAGGATAATCAGCTATGAGGGCCACCAAGGCACCGTCATGGCTTAACTAATATAACATCATGTCGACAAGCTCCACAAATACGTCAGGATCTTCTTCGAGTCCGGGGTCGAGGGCCCGGTTAGGGTCCCCTGGCTATGGAGACGGGCTGTGGACCTCCCTCACAGCTTTTCGCAGTTCCTGCAATGAATTGGCAAGGTAAATATTTGTGATGAAGAATGCAGGAATGAATGGAGTTGAGTAAAAGATAGCAGCTCACCCATCTTGGAGGATTGTACATGGAAAATCCATCCCGTGGCTTAATACGGAGGAACTCCTCTTCTTCTCCTTTGTACAAATCGGACAGTATTTTCGCCAGAGCGGTGGCGGAGTCCGAACCTATACGACCGCAGCGGGTGGCATCGTCTTCTCCATTTAAGTGACACATGGGTTTCCCTCGATATTGAAGTGGCTGCACCCCCCGCATTATACATATTGACATAACCTCGATTATTGCCAGTCCTGATTTGGCCAGCATTTTTATCCTGTCCATCAGGTAAAGGACCTCTCTGTTATCTTCCTCGTGGGGCTCCAGGGGCGCCAGCTGTGGCATTTCTTCAACGGGGCATTAGCAAACTCAGGAAGGCCCATCCACATAGGGTCCGGAAGGGGGACGTCCTCCATAAAACCACTCCGAAGGCCAGTCTTCGGATGTCTTGTTCGGGGTACCGGACAGGTATCCGTTCCCGGCGATACGCCATATTTCGGCTCTGCCCACATGATATATTGACCCCTCCTGAGTGCGGGGGACGAGGCAGAATAGCCTCTTCCATAGCTTGAAATGAGCTTCGCAGCCCAGAAATAGCTGCAGAAGGCGACATAGCCTGCGATGTGTAGTATGGAAGCAGGAGTGAAGTTATGCAGCTGGAGGCCGTAGTACTCCAAGAGCCCGCGGAGGAACGGATGGATTGGAAATCTGAGTCCCCTCAGCAAGTAAGGGACAAGGTATACCCGCTCCCCCTGGATGGATTGACAAAACTCTCTGCTTGCTCCCCGAAATTGTAAGTGGCTAGTCCGGCTCGGAGGGGGACCATATATGCAGGCGGGAGAAACCCCTGGGTCTGCAACTCTACCAATCGACCGTGGGGGACAGAACACTTCTCCCAATCACCTGGCTTAGCGCTGCGTGAGCGAGAGGAGGAGCTGCGGCGGCCGGCCTTGATGGAATGGCTTTTTCCGGGCGTGCTCTGATGGATACTCGCTGGTGGAAGATGTTGGGATTTGGATCTGAGGATCCCCGTCTCTTTAATAGACGATTTACTAACATGGTCAGGGTGGCAAATGTAAAAATGCCCCGACTTCTCGCATTCGCTCGACACATGGAGGCTGCCATTATTTGGGTGCAAAAGCCAAGGGGTGCAGCATTAATGGGAAGACGAACACTTCTCGTTACAACATGTACTCGGGGATTTTGGAGAAGAACCCACCTTGCAATGCCGAAGACAATCTGCGCGCCGGACTCATCGTCATCGAAGCCTGGTTCGGGGGCTACTGAGGTAGTCCTCGATTAGGGGGTCCTCGGATAGCCGGACTATATACTTTGGCCGGACTGTTGGACTATGAAGATACAAGATTGAAGACTTCGTCCCGTTTCCGAGTGGGACTCTCCTTTGCGTGGAAGGCAAGCTTGGCAATCCGGATATGTAGATCTCCTTCTCTGTAACTGGCTCTGTGTAACCCTAGCCCCCTCCGGTGTCTATATAAATCAGAGGGTTTAGTCCGTAGGACAGGAACAACAATCATAATCATAGGCTAGCTTCTAGGGTTTGGCCTCTATGATCTCATGGTAGATCAACTCTTGTAATACTCATAACATCAAGATCAATCAAGCAGGAAGTAGGGTATTACCTCCATCGAGAGGGCCCGAACCTGGGTAAACATTGTGTACCCCGCCTCCTGTCACCATTAGCCTTAGAAGCATAGTTCAGGACCCCCTACCCGAGATCCACCAGTTTTGACACGGAACTCACAGACCCCAAAACGGTGAGTAATAGTACACGAAACGGGTCAGAATTGGCCAAAACTGTGAGTATTGACGACAGACACGTAAACGCACCCTGGGAATCGTTGATCATGGAAATCGCTCCGGGTCCCCAAATCGGTGGGTAATAGTGCACGAAACGGACCAGAATCGTCCAAAATTGTGAGTGTTGATGACCAACACATAAACGCATGCCAGGGTTCGTCAATCATGGATATCACTTCGGGACCCCAAAACTGAGTAATAGTACAAGAGATGGGCCACGATCGGACTAAATTGCGAGTCTTGACGACCAACACGTAAGCACACCTTGGAGTCCGACAACAAAGGAAATTGCTTTGGGACCCCAAAACGGCGACTAATAGTCCATGAAAGAGCCCAGAATCAAACAAACCTAGGATTATTGATGAACGATACATAAACGCACCTCGGGGTTCATCAATCATGGAAATTGCTCAGGCACCCCAAATCAGTGAGTAATAGTCCTTGAAACAGGCCAGAGTCGGCCAAAACTGTGATTTTTGATGACCGACACATAAGCGCACCCTGGGGTTCAACAACCATGAAAATCGCTTTAGGACCCCAAAACGGTGAGTAATAGTCCATGAAATGGGTCAGAACGGACGAAAACCGCGAGTGTTGATGACCGAGACGTAAACGCACCCCACGGTTTGCCAATCATGGAAATCACTTTGGGACCCCAAAATGGTGAGTAATAGTCCATGAAAGAGCCTGGAATCATACAAACCTAGGATTATTGATGAACGACACGTAAACGCACCCCGGGATTCGTCAATCCTCGAAATCGCTCAGGGACCCCAAATCAGTTAGTAATAGTCCATGAAACGGTCCAGAATCGGTCAAAACTGCAATTGTTGATGACCGACACATAAGCGCACCTTGGGGTTCAACAACCATGGAAATCGCTTCGGGGCCCCAAAACGGTGAGTAATAGTCCACGAAACGGGTCAGAATTTGCCAAGACTGTGAGTGTTGACGACATACACTTAAATGCACCTTGGGGATCATTAATCATGGAAATGCTCCAAGTCCCCAAAACCACTACAAGAAATATGTCAACTAGTGACCTTATGTCAGTGACCTTGGAAGAATTGGTCATAAATTTATGACCATTTTAGACCAATAGGTCAAAAGATGTTGGGGGGATCTAAACCCTAACCTATAGCAACCATTCTGGTCAGAAAGGCCAAAATGCCATTAGAGGAAATGGTCATAAAGCGGGAAGCACTGTCCACTGCCTCACGCCTAGCTGATAATGACCAATATAACATGGTCACTACACTTGAGTTTGAAATAATTAGGATGATTAGGCAGCCACCTCACCAACCTCTCTTATGTGTCACTGTCTAGGTGTCATTTTTTCTTAAATGTTAATTTTCAACAACAGACGGGGAACACACTGGCATGCAGGACCCATTTGATAGGTGGGGCCGAGTGCTTAATTCGCCCAAAAAAGAGGCGCGAGCGGGACTCGAACCCACGACCTCGCGCTTCCTTCGCTCGCTTGCTACCGCTGGGCTAGCGAGGGATAGTTTCTCAGGCATGGGAATTCATCTATAAATTATATAAAACTAAGGCTCTCTCATATCATTGACAAGTGGGACCTTCCGACCAGGTGGCATCGAACAGAGCAACACTGACAGGCGGGAACCATTTGACAGGTGGGTGAGCCACTGACAGGTGGGTGAGCGAGCATTTAATTCCCTAAAAATGTGCGCTTTAATTCCTAAAAAAAGTGCGCTAGTGGGGACTCGAACCCACGACCTGGCGCTCGTTAGCTCGTTCGGTACCGCTGGGCTAGAGAGGGATTGTTGCTAATGTGTGGGTAATTTTCTATATACTATACAAAACCAGGGCTCTCTCGTATCAGTGACAAGTGGGGCCTTCCGACCAGGTGGCGGCGGGTGGCATCAAACAGAGCAACACTTAGCGTTTTTCTAGGTCTTCCGACCAGGTGGCGGCAGGCGGCGGCGGAAGCAACCAGCAGGGGTCGCTCGAACAAGGGTGGGGCCGGTGGGCGGCGGCCGACGGGCGGGGCCGGCGGCCGAAGCAACCAATAGGGGCCGCTCGCCTTGCCCACGACCTCGCTGCAGGTGACCTCGCCCACGGCATCGCGGCGGAAGCAACCAGCAGGGGCGGAGGCGGGGGCGGGGGCGGGGCCCACGACAGGAACGGCGACCTCGCCGCTTGCCTCGCCCACGCATGGGGGACTTGCTGCCGCTAAGCATGGGGGAGTCGCCACCGCCGCAAGCATACCTCGCCCACATATGCACCCCTCTCCTTCCCCCCCCCTCCTCTTCCCCCTCTCCTCTCTGTTGATATCAATGATTTGATGTAGATTTGTAAGGAGAATCTCCACACACACATAGAGTGATTTGATGTAGATTTGTTGTAAGCCTGGAAAAATCTCTTGGAAATGTCATTGATCAATTTGGTAGAAATTGTGAAGAGAGTTTTTGTTGATAAAATTATTAGGAGAATTGTTGTTGATGAAATTGTTAATAATTGTTTTGGAATTCAGTCAATTGTTACTAGTAAATTATGTTGTCACCAATCAATAGAACAGAGCTCAAGTTGGTCTTTCCCTGAAACAGGATCCTGGGGTTGATGTAGATTTGATGTTACACCTCTGAAATTTCAGCCTCAAATCTGTCAAAGGACTTGAATATTGATGTAGATTATATGTAAACTAGCAAAACTCTCATTGATGTAGATTTGATGCAATCTTGGAAATGGCATTCATGTAAATTGACAGTGGTGGTGTTGTTGGTGGTTTAACCAAAATAGTTCTTAGTGGCAGCATATTTTGTTATTGTTGGTTGTTTAACCACCTCTATTTTTTTGTGAACCATCATGTTTTAGTTAGCTGTTCTCTTCTCCCATGTGTAATCTGTATTTCCATTTGAACTACTTTTTATTGCTCCCATGTGAAATCAGTAAAGCGTGTGAACTGGACTAAAGTAGTGCGAAACTGGAAATAGTTGAATGTTGTGCTTAGGCATTTAGCATATAAAGTTGGGTGCCTACCTTAATTATTTTTTGGAATTTTAGCTTCCATTACTTACATCCATTTTCATTAACTAATGTTGATGCACTTAGATTGATTTGCTAAGTTTCAGCAATTTTTTGTCTTTGGCAGATGGACAGAAGATGGATTAGAAAAGGAGTTAGAAAGTTTTCGAAAGAACATATGAAAGGAGTTGATGATTTCATGGCATCTGTTCGGGCAAATTTTGCCAACGATGGGCACATTCTTTTCCCATGCTGCGAATGCCTCAACCATTCAAGAAAGGCTCAAGGAAGAGTGGAAGATCATCTTCTTCTTAATGGGATGTCTAGCACATATGATAGATGGATAAATCATGGAGAACCTTTAGACAGTCAACCTCAACATTTTGAAGCTGATACAGAGGCCCCTCATATGATGGGTGGTGGTGATGCTGGCATTGATTTCATGGAAAAGGTTTTGCAAGATAATGTTGTTTTGGAGGAAGAGGATGGGCATGAAGATGATAGGATTCCTGACCTATTGAAGGACTTGTACGATGCTGAAGATCATGTTGATGGACAGAAGTCGTTTGCTGAGGTGTTAGAGGAGGCGAAGCTCATGAAGGGGGTAAATTTTCAAGATTTACCTTCACTATGAAGTTACTCCACATCAAGTCTTTCTACCGGATTAGCAATGCCGCATTCAACGCAATACTCCGTCTTTTGAGCTTGGAATTCCCTGATAGTTGTGTTCCCAGATCTTATGATGAAGCATTGAGCATAATCCACAGGCTGGGGTTAGGTTATGTGTCAATACATGTGTGCCCAAATAACTGTGTCTTGTTTTGGAAGGACTTAGCAAAGCATGACAACTGTCCAAAATGCAATGCATCTAGGTAGAAAGATGCTGATGGGAAGAAGTCAATACCGGAGAAGGTACTGAGGCACTTTCCCTTGATACCAAGGCTGAAGCGGATATTCATCTAGAAGAAATCATCGCGTGAGGTACAGTGGCACAAGCTGAAGCGGCAACTTGTGGACAATGAGCTGAGCCATCCAGCGGACGAAGAGGCATGGAAAGAGTTTGACCGTATACATATAGATTTTGCTGCAGATCCAAGGAACATAAAACTTGGCATTGCCAAAGATGGGTTTAATCCGTTTGGGAACATGAGCACATCTTGTAGCATGTGGCCAGTTTTTGTGGTGCCGTACAACCTGCCACCATGGGCATGCATGGATCAGTCCAACTTCATGATTGCATTTCTTATCCCGGGTCCAGAGTCTCCAGGAAAGGATTTTGATGTCTTTATGGATCCCCTCGTAGAAGAACTGCTCCAGCTCTGGAGTGGTGTACCTACATACAATACCTTGAGTCTGGAAGAAAAGTTCAATCTACGTGCTGCAATCATATAGACCATCCATGATTTCCCGGCTCTGCACACTCTGTCTGGGTGGATCACAGCGGGTTATCAGGCTTGTGTCCATTGTGACAAAGACCCTTGCTCAAAGAGAATAAGGATCAAGATCTGCTATATTGGGCACCACCGCTTTCTTCCCCAAAACCATCGCTGGCAAAGAAGCAAAGATTTTAATGGTGAGAATGAAACCCGTGACAAGCCAGCTGAATTCACTAAAGAAGAGCCACAGCAGCAACCTGAAAAGGTGAAAGATGTGAGACTAGGAAAGCTGGCGAAGAAAAGAAAGCGTGAGGATGGTCAACGTTGGGACCGGAGGTCTTGTTTGTGGGACCTGCCATACTGGGCTGATATGAAATTAAGGCATAATCTCGATGTAATGCACATTGAGAAAAACATATGCGAGGATCTTCTAGGGACGTTTCTAAACATTGAAGGGGAAGACAAAGGACACGGTTAGTTCTAGGCTTGATTTGGAGGACATGGCATAAGAGAAGATTTGCATCTACAGCACAATGAAGATGAAGATTCATTTGAAATGCCACGAGCATGGTATACAATGAGTAAATAATAAAAGCTTGCATTCTGTGAATTCCTAAGAGCGGTGAAATTTCCAGATGGTTATGCTGCTAACCTAGCAAAGTGTGTTACTTCTGATGGATTCAAGATTTCAGTACTGAAAAGCCATGATTGTCACATCCTCCTCCAAAGGATTTTACCGGCGGGACTCCGAGGAATCATGGACAAGGATATGTATGAAGCGGTTGCTGAGCTGGGAAATTTCTTTAGAGAACTGTGCTGCAAAACACTCAAGTTAACTGTCCTAGAAATACTTGAAAAAGAAATCCCAATTATTCTTTGCAAGCTCGAGAAGATTTTCCCTCCAGCTTTCTTCACCGTGATGGTCCATTTGGCGGTGCACTTACCAAAAGAGGCATTGCTTAGAGGCCCTGGGCGATACGGTTGGATGTACCCAATGGAAAGAAGGCTGCTTACCTATAAGCGTTATGTGCGAAACACGGCAAGACTTGAAGGTTCTATTGCTGAAGCATATGTCATTGACGAGTGCTTGACTTTTTGCTGTAGATACTTTGGTGATGTGGAAACAAGATGGAACTGGCCGGGCAGAAATAGAGAGCGGTCTGATTCACAAAGTGGTGATGTCTCTGTTTTCAACCATGGTGTCAACTTTCCTGGAGCCTCACAATACTTGGAGGTTGGTGATGAGTATGACAAGATGGTTTGGTTTGTGCTCAGCAATTGCGCCGAGGTTCTACCATATATCGAGTACGTTATATCTTGTGCACTCATTATATATATTTTTTTGCTTGGGTTGGCACCAGCCTAATGTTTTAATTCACATGTTTTGTTGGCATTGCAGGAAATGCAAGGAAGAGTTAAATCAGGAAGAAAGCAATATCCATGTTGATAAAAGGGTTGCCAAGGGGTTGCTAAGTGGTTCAAGAATCATGTGAGATGTTTAGCCACATGTTTTATGTTTTCTCTCTTATTCACCAATTGTTAAATACCATTGTTTGCTAAATGGTTTATTTGTGCAGATTGGAAAGTTGCATGAGGAGAAGAAGGTCAGTGATGATCTATTTGCTTTGGCATGCTTACCGGATAAGCGAGTGAGAGTGTATTCAGCATGCATTGCTGACGGTGTCCGGTACCACATCGTTGACCGCGAGGAAAAAAGGAAGACACAGAATAGTGGAATCGTCACTGAGGGGTCTTGCAGCTGAGATCATTGACTTCTATGGTCAGTTGAGAAGCATCGTAGAGTTGTAGTACAACTGTAGTGGAGGCATCCATCGCTCGGTTGTCTTATTTTTGGTTGGGTTTAGATAGGGATATTTTCTATCATTTATGTCAGTGTTCAGATATGTTCATTTATAGATATGCAACAATGTCCATTTATAGTAGATATGGTTCTAGATGTTTTCTGGTCCATTTATAGTAGATTTTAGTGTTGTTGCTGTTGTTGATGATGTTTTTGCCACATGTTGTAATTATTCTACTGTTTTGAAGTGCTTGTTTCCTATTTATGTCCAGTCCTGTTGTTTAATTTACAATGCTGCTTTTCAGAGAAGTGAGATGGCTGGCTTGGAAGGTTTCGAGTTCTTCGAGATCGTAATTGAGAAATCTTGCAGTAGGCAGGTATGTTTATCATCACTCATTTCTTTATCATCACTCTGTTGTCTAGTGCTTGATTGCCACAATTAACCACTGCTTGACCCTCGCTGCAGAGGCTGCCTGACAAGTTTGTGAAGATGCTCGCCGGCCGTGAGCCCCACAAAGTGAAGTTGTGGGAGGCCGGCAGCGGGCTTCACAGGCTGTGGGACGTGTTGGTGGTGTTAGATGGTGAAGGCCACATGTACCTAGGGCCCGGCTGGGAGCATTTCGCTCGTGCCCATGAGCTACAGCTCGCATACTTCCTTGTCTTCCGCTACGATGAGGACGCCATGTTCACCGTGAAGATGTTCGACAACACCATGTGCCGCATGTACTACCAGCACGACGACGATGCCAGTGAGCTCTCTGCCTCTCTTCTTCCTGTCCTTTTGGCTTCCTCTACCAGCACAACGACAACACCATGTTCACACTTTGTTGCATTTGGCCAGGAAATGGGAGCAGCAGTGGGGATGACGAGGAGCAGAGTGGGGATGTGTTGACACACGAACACGTCACCGTGTACCCTCGATGCCGGAGGTGATGCACCGCAGCTCACGTCGAAGGAGAGCCGACCGACAGCGCGATAAGCAGGACAGTCGGCGGGCGCTTTTGAAGACCTGAAGTGCCACACACCCGGGAGGGACCCCGTCAGGGAGTGCGGCGGCTATGGGCTGCCCTAGGTCGATTCACTTGCCCCTAGAGCCTCGTGGGTTGCTTCCCTCCAACGCGAAGAACGAACGAAGAACGAGAAAGAAAGATACAAGGGTAGGGGATAAAGATAGATGAACACAAAAGTCTAGTAGATTGATTGGTTCGATTGGTGTTGTTCAATCGGCCGTCACCCCCAACGTATATAAGAGGCGGCTAGACTTCCCATACAAGTAAACGATTCATCTAGGATTTACTTACAAGAAAATTACATCAATTCACGTCCTAGAGTCCTAGTTCTATTCCAACTCGGATTCAGTCTGAACGTGGCCCAACTTCTGTCTTCTTCCTTGTGCGGGCCTTCGAGCTTGCATATGATCTCTGATCAAGACGTCCCAAATATCAAAATTGTGCGCCTCGACGAGACGAACAACTCTCATTTTGATCAAGTTTTCAAATAAGGCCATCTTGAATACTTTTTGAGGTCATCTTTACCTTCTAGACGGACTCGGTCTTGCAGCAGACTGGATTATACGAGTCTCGTAGTGCATCTGCAGGCCATATACTATCTCTGATGATGATTACTCCAAAACCAAAGTTTACCGTTTTGACGATACGCACAATTTCCATATTGAACACTTCTCTATCCGAGGTCATCTTGATAAACTTTCGGGCACATGTTCAGTTTCACTCGGATTCGAACTCATCCATTCGGATATTAGAGTCTTTCACTCGGATCGTCCGGCTGGACATTTTCACTCGGATGTTAGAATCTTTCACTCGGAAGACAATCTTTCACTCGGATGACCATATTTTCACTCGGAAGGCAATCTCTTACTCGATCGGCAAGTTTTCATTCCGGCGGTAATATCTTCACTCGGATGATTATATTTTTACTCGGAAGGCAAACTTTCACTCGACCGGCAAGTCTTTATTCCGACGGTAATCTTTTCACTCAGATGATTATATTTTCACTAGGAAGGCAATCTCTTACTCGATCGACAAGTTTCACTCGGACGGCAAACTTTCACTCGACCGGTAAGCTTTTCACTCGGATTTCCCGACTGAAAACACAACCTGATTTTGATTTGTCTATCCAGGTCTCATATGACCCCGGATTGAGACGAAATATATATGGAAATCGATCGGCTCAACAAGAGGAAGCTTTTCCGTGTTGAAGGTTCTTCGTTTCAAGGTCTTCTTGATGGCCGAATTGCTCAGGCATTGCATCAGACACTCATCAACATGTGTCTGGTGTCAGGCTTAATATTTTGGTCTCTGGCCGGTCCGGACTGTATTGACTGTAACTTTTGCATATCAACTCGTATTAAAATGATTTATATATAAAAATCAACTGCCTTGACGAGACGAAGAGAATTTCTTCAAAGTCCTCCTTCATCTGAGGTCTTCATGAAGGCATGATCGGCCGAAAAACACTCGGAACACTGAATCCTGCCACTCGGAATACAATTTCGGTCCCTAAGATAGGGTCGGATGACAATAACCGAAACATCAAAGTTGCTCCACTCGGCAACTTGAAACTTCTCATGCTGAAAACACTTTCACTAGAGGTTATCTTATTTGCCTTTTATGTCGTGCCAAAATGTGGTGTCAACAGGATGACGAGGAGCGGAGCAGGGATGACGAGGAGCAGAATGGGCAAGAAGAGGAGCACAGCGGGGATGACGAGGAGCAGAGTGGGGAGGTGCAGCCTATTCTGGCTGACGACGACCTTGCTATGGTGGTGGCTGACGACGACCTTGCTATGGTGGTGGCTGACAATGACCCTCCTATGGTGGTGGGTGACGACGACCCTGCTATGGTGGTGGCTGACGACGACCTCGCGATTGTGGTGCCTGACGCTAACCTCGCGATGGTGGTGCCTGACGCTAACCTCGCGATGGTGGTGCCTAACGATGACCTCGCGATGGTAGTGGCACCGGCGATTCCACACCTGGGCGACAGGACCATGCCAATTGTGGTAGAGGAGTACATCTGCATTGGGATTCGCCACTCTAAGCGCATCAGGTTGATGAAGGAGAAGAAGGAGTGATGATGTTAAGAAAATGAAGTGGCAATGTTAAGCATGTTAGTTTTAAGCGTGTTAGTGTAATCTGAACATGTCAATGTTAAGTATGTCAGGTTTAATTTTGTGCATGCTCATGGATGTTGTATGACAGTGTCATCTAAACATGTCAATTTCTTAACAATTAATATTCAGTTTGGTAATTGATGGGAACTGAAATTTTTTATGCATGCTCATGGATGAAAGATAAAATTATGGGTTGTTGTGCATGCTCATGTATGAAACAATATAATTTTCATTTTTTGAATGCTAAAAACATGACTCAAACCCTAGCCACGGACGACCGCCATGAAGAAATCCGCCGATTTTTGAAAACACCGTAAAAAAGTCAAATACCGTTTTTCATTTTTTGAATGCTAAAGACATGTGTTTTTCGTGAAGCGGCTACAAGGTAGGCATTTCATAACGGAATCGACAACAGATTTCCACGGCTCAAACCCTAGCCACGGACGGCCGCCGCGACGAAATCGGCCGGTTTTTGAAAACACCGTAAAAAATTCAAAAAAATTAAAAAAATGGGAGACCTCCGCGTCACATCATCAAATGTGGCCTACCAACTAGCAAAAATACTAAACATGCAATACAGATGTTTACTTGAAAAAGTGTTCTCAGAAACGACCTACCATGAACGAAGATTCATGGCTTTCAAGCCAAACTAGCAATGATATGGCCGCATCCGTTGAATAGTTTCTGATAATATGCCCAAATTTGGTGCATGCCTCCGTCTTGTGATGGCAAACAATGTAGCCAAATCGAGGTTCCAACTTGTTTAACAAGAAAAACCGTTTTTCATTTTTTTTGAATGCTAAAGACATGCGTTTTTCATGAAGCGGCTAGAAGTAGGGTCACCCCAAACGGCGCCATTCCATGTCTATCTCAAAGTAGACCCTATTTTACGGACGGTCACCAAAAAGCATGCATTTCCGACCCTCGTAGCTACTCCCGGCAATTAAGACCACCTTCGGCCGATTCAGCTGGAACTGGCTGGAATTTGAACTGCGGGTCCTCCATAGCTTGCCCATTATTTTCACTGAAAATGCTTTTTAGCTTCACAGGTAGGCATTTCATCACGGATTCGACAACAGATTTCCATGGCTCAAACCCTAGCCACGGACGGCCGCCACGACGAAATCGGCCGGTTTTTGAAAACACCATAAAAAAATCAAAAAAAATGGGAGACCTCCACGTCACATCATCAAATGTGGCCTACCAACTAGCAAAAATACTAAACTTTCAATATGGATGTTTTCTTGAAAAAGTGTTCTCAAAAATGACCTACCATGAACGAAGATTCATGTCTTTCAAGCCAAACTAGCAATGATATGGCCGCATCCGTTGAATAGTTTCTGATAATATGCCCAAATTTGGCGCATGCCTCCGTCTTGTGATGGCAAACAATGTTGCCAAAGCGAGGTTCCAACTTGTTTAACAAGAAAAACCGTTTTCCATTTTTTTGAATGCTAAAAACATGCATTTTTCATGAAGCGGCTACAAGTAGGGTCACCCCAAACGGCGCCATTCCATGTCTATCTCAAAGTAGACCCTATTTTACGGACGGTCGCCAAAAAGCATGCATTTCTGACCCTCGTAGCTACTCCCGGCACTTAAGACCACCTTTGGCCGATTCAGCTGGAACCGGCTAGAATTTGAACTGCGGGTCCTCCATAGATTTCTCGTTATTTTCACTGAAAATGCTTTTTAGCTTCACAGGTAGGCATTTCATCACGGAACAGACAACAGATTTCCACGGCTCAAACCCTAGCCAGGGACGGCCGTCGCGACGAAATCGGCTGGTTTTTGAAAACACCGTAAAAAATTCAAAAAAATCAAAAAAAAATGGGAGACCTCGGGTCACATCATCAAATGTGGCCTACCAACTAGCAAAAATACTAAACTTGCAATACGGATGTTTTCTTGAAAAAGTGTTCTAAAAAACGACCTACCATGAACGAAGATTCATGGCTTTCAAGCCAAACTTGCAATGATATGGCCGCATCCGTTGAATAGTTTCTGATAATATGCCCAAATTTGGCACATGCCTCCGTCTTGTGATGTCAAACAATGTTGCCAAAGCGAGGTTCCAACTTGTTTAACAAGAAAAACCGTGTTTCATTTTATGAATGCTAAAGACATGCGTTTTTCATGAAGTGGCTACAAGGAAGGTCACCCCAAACGGCGCCATTCCATGTCTATCTCAAAGTAGACCCTATTTTACGGACGGTCGCTAAAAATCATGCATTTCCGACCCTCGTAGCTACTCCCGGCAATTCAGACCACATTTGGCCGATTCAGTTGGAACCGGCTGGAATTTGAACTGTGGATCCTCCATAGCTTGCCCGTTATTTTCACTAAAAATGCTTTTTAGCTTCACAGGTAGGCATTTCATCACAGAATCGACAACAGATTTCCATGGCTCAAACCCTAGCCACGGACGGCCGCCGCGATGAAATCGGACGGTTTTTGAAAACACCGTAAAAAATTCAAAAAAATCAAAAAAATGGGAGACCTCCGCGTCACATCATCAAATGTGGCCTACCAACTAGCAAAAATACTAAACTTGCAATACGGATGTTTTCTTGAAAAAGTGTTCTAAAAAACGACCTACCATGAACGAAGATTCATGGCTTTCAAGCCAAACTAGCAAAGATATGGCCGCATCCGTTGAATAGTTTCTGATAATATGCCCAAATTTGGCGCATGCCTCTATCTTGTGATGGCAAACAGTGTTACCAAAGCGAGGTTCCAACTTGTTTAACAAGAAAAACCGTTTTTCATTTATTGAATGCTAAAGACATGCGTTTTTCGTGAAGCGGCTACAAGGAGGGTCACCCCAAATGGTTCCATTCCATGTCTATCTCAAGGTAGACCCTATTTCACGGACGGTTGCCAAAAAGCATGCATTTCCGACCCTCGTAGCTACTCCCGGCAATTAAGACCACCTTCGGCCGATTCAGCTGGAACCGGCAGGAATTTGAACTGCGTGTCCTCCATAGGTTGCCCATTATTTTCACTGAAAATGCTTTTAGCTTCACAGGTAGGCATTTCATCACGGATTCGACAACAGATTTCCATGGCTCAAACCCTATCCACGGACGACCGCCGCGACGAAATCGGCCGGTTTTTGAAAACACCGTAAAAAATTCAAAAAAATTGGGAGACCTCCACGTCACATCATCAAATGTGGCCTACCAACTAGCAAAAATACTAAACTTGCAATACGGATATTTTCTTGAAAAAGTGTTCTAAAAAATGACCTACCATGAACAAAGATTCATGTCTTTCAAGCCAAACTAGCAATGATATGGCCGCATCCGTTGAATAGTTTCTGATAATATGCCCAAATTTGGCGCATTCCTCCATCTTGTGATGGAAAACAATGTTGCCAAAGCGAGGTTCCAACTTTTTTAACAAGAAAAACCGTTTTTCATTTTTTTGAATGCTAAAGACATGCGTTTTTCATGAAGCGGTTACAAGTAGGGTCACCCCAAACGGCGCCATTCCATGTCTATCTCAAAGTAGACCCTATTTTACGAACGGTCGCCAAAAAGCATGCATTTCCGACCCTCGTAGCTACTCCCGGCAATTAAGACCACCTTTGGCCGATTCAGCTGGAACCGGCTGGAATTTGAACTGTGGGTCCTCCATAGCTTGCCCGTTATTTTCACTGAAAATGCTTTTTAGCTTCACAGGTAGGCATTTCATCACGGAATCGACAACAGATTTCCACGGCTCAAACCTTAGCCACGGACGGCCGCCGCGACGAAATCGGCTGGTTTTTGAAAACACCGTAAAAAATTCAAAAAAAATCAAAAAAAAATGGGAGACCTCTGAGTCAGATCATCAAATGTGTCCTACCAACTAGCAAAAATACTAAACTTGCAATACGGATGTTTTCTTGAAAATGTGTTCTAAAAAACGACCTACCATGAACGAAATTCATGGCTTTCAAGCCAAACTAGCAATGATATGGCCGCATCCATTGAATATTTTCTGATAATATGCCCAAATTTGTGCATGCCTCCGTCTTGTGATGGCAAACAATGTTGACAAAGCGAGGTTCCAACTTGTTTAACAAGAAAAACCGTGTTTCATTTTTTGAATGCTAAAGACATGCGTTTTTCGTGAAGTGGCTACAGGGAAGGTCACCCCAAACGGCGCCATTCCATGTCTATCTCAAAGTAGACCCTATTTTACAGACAGTCGCCAAAAAGCATGCATTTCCGACTCTCGTAGCTACTCCCAGCAATTCAGACCACATTTGGCCGATTCAGCTGGAACCGGCTGGAATTTGAACTGTGGGTCCTCCATAGCTTGCCCGTTATTTTCACTTAAAATGCTTTTTAGCTTCACAGGTAGGCATTTCATCACAGAATCGACAACATATTTCCATGGCTCAAACCCTAGCCACGGACGGCCGCCGTGATGAAATCGGCCGGTTTTTGAAAACATCGTAAAAAATTCAAAAAAATCAAAAAACTGGGAGACCTCCGCGTCACATCATCAAATGTGGCCTACCAACTAGCAAAAATACTAAACTTGCAATACGGATGTTTTCTTGAAAAAGTGTTCTCAAAAACGACCTACCATGAACGAAGATTCATGGCGTTCAAGCCAAACTAACAATGATATGGCCGCATCCGTTGAATAGTTTCTGATAATATGCCCAAATTTGGCGCATGCCTCTGTCTTGTGATGGCGAACAGTGTTGCCAAAGCGAGGTTCCAACTTGTTTAACAAGAAAAACCGTTTTTCAATTTTTTTGAATGGTAAAGACATGCATTTTTTGTGAAGCAGCTACAAGGAGGGTCACCCCAAATGGCGCCATTCCATGTCTATCTCAAAGTAGACCCTATTTTACGGACGGTCGCCAAAAAGCATGCATTTCCGACCCTCGTAGCTACTCCCGGCAATTAAGACCACCTTCGGCCGATTCAGCTGGAACCGACTGGAATTTGAACTGCGGGTCCTCCATAGCTTGCCCATTATTTTCACTGAAAATGCTTTTTAGCTTCACAGGTAGGCATTTCATCACGGATTCGACAACAGATTTCCATGGCTCAAGCCCTAGCCACGGACGGCCGCCGCGACGAAATCGGCCGGTTTTTGAAAACACCGTAAAAAATTCAAAAAAATGGGAGACCTCCACGTCACATCATCAAATGTGGCCTACCAACTAGCAAAAATGATAAACTTGCAATACGGATGTTTTCTTGAAAAAGTGTTCTAAAAAATGACCTACCATGAACGAAGATTCATGTCTTTCAAGCAAAACTAGCAATGATATGGCCGCATCCGTTGAATAGTTTCTGATAATATGCCCAAATTTGGTGCATGCCTCCGTCTTGTGATGGCAAACAATGTAGCCAAAGCGAGGTTCCAACTTGTTTAACAAGAAAAACCATTTTTCATTTTTTTTGAATGCTAAAGACATGCATTTTTCATGAAGCGGCTAGAAGTAGGGTCACCCCAAACGGCGCCATTCCATGTCTATCTCAAAGTAGACCCTATTTTACGGACGGTCGCCAAAAAGCATGCATTTCCGCCCTCGTAGCTACTCCCGGCAATTAAGACCACCTTTGGCCGATTCAGCTGGAACAGGCTGGAATTTGAACTGCGGGTCCTCCATAGCTTGCCCGTTATTTTCACTGAAAATGCTTTTTAGCTTCACAGGTAGGCATTTCATCACGGAATCGACAACAGATTTCCATGGCTCAAACCCTAGCCACGGACGGCCGCCGCGACGAAATTGGCTGGTTTTTGAAAACACCAGAAAAAATTCAAAAAAAAACAAAAAAAATGGGAGACCTCCGAGTCACATCGTCAAATGTGTCCTACCAACTAGCAAAAATACTAAACTTGCAATACGGATGTTTTCTTGAAAAAGTGTTCTCAAAAATGACCTACCATGAACGAAGATTCATGCCCTTCAAGCCAAACTAGCAATGATATGGCCTCATCCGTTGAATAGTTTCTGATAATATGCCCAAATTTGGCGCATGCCTCCGTCTTGTGATGGCAAACAATGTTGCCAAAGCGAGGTTCCAACTTGTTTAACAAGAAAAACCGTGTTTCATTTTTTGAATGCTAAAGACATGCGTTTTTCATGAAGCGGCTACAACGAAGGTCACGCCAAACGGCGCCATTCCATGTCTATCTCAAAGTAGACCCTATTTTACGAACGGTCACCAAAAAGCATGCATTTCCGACCCTCGTAGCTACTCCCGACAATTATGACCACCTTTGGCCGATTCAGCTGGAACCGGCTGGAATTTGAACTGCGGGTCCTCCATAGCTTGCCCGTTATTTTGACTGAAAATGCCTTTTAGCTTCACAGGTAGGCATTTCATCACGGAATCGACAACATATTTCCACGGCTCAAACCCTAGCCACGGACGGCCGCCGCGACGAAATCGGCTGGTTTTTGAAAACACCGTAAAAAATTCAAAAAAAAATAAAAAAAATGGGAGACCTCCGGGTCACATCATCAAATGTGGCCTACCAACTAGCAAAAATACTAAATTTGCAATACGGATGGTTTCTTGAAAAAGTGTTCTAAAAAACGACCTACCATGAACGAAGATTCATGGCTTTCAAGCCAAACTAGCAATGATATGGCCGCATCTGTTGAATAGTTTCTAATAATATGCCCAAATTTGGCGCATGCCTCCGTCTTGTGATGGCAAACAATGTTGCCAAAGCGAGGTTCCAACTTGTTTAACAAGAAAAACCGTGTTTCATTTTTTGAATGCTAAAGACATAAGTTTTTCGTGAAGCGGCTACAAGCAGGGTCACGCCAAACGGCGTCATTCCATGTCTATCTCAAAGTAGACCCTATTTTACGTACGATTGCCAAAAAGCATGCAATTCCGACCCTCGTAGCTACTCCCGGCAATTCAGACCGCCTTCGGCCAATTCAGCTGGAACCGACTGGAATTTGAACTGTGGGTCCTCCATAGCTTGCCCGTTATTTTCACTGAAAATGCTTTTTAGCTTCACAGGTAGGCATTTCATCACAGAATCGACAACAGATTTCCACGGCTCAAACCCTAGCCACGGACGGCCGCCGCGACAAATCGGCCGGTTTTTGAAAACACCGTAAACAATTCAAAAAAAATCAGAAAAATGGGAGACCTCTGCGTCACATCATCAAATGTGGCCTACCAACTAGCAAAAATACTAAACTTGCAACATGGATGTTTTCTTGAGCTATTCGATATGATTTTAACCATGATTTCTACAAAGTTTACAAAAAACCGTAATGTTTTTTGCCTAAAAACCTCTAAAAACTGGTGAAAATTTCCCTCCCACCCCACCAAAATTTCCCTCCTAGCACCAAATTTTCCCTCTCACCCTACCGAAATTTCCCACCAATTCTCTCCCACTACCATGCGGGACCCACCACCCCTCTCCCACTAAAAACGTGGGATTTCCCCACTCCCCTCCCCTCCCACTCCCCATAATTTTCCCATTCCATTCCCCTACCCTCTCCCCGACGAACCCTAGCGTCTCCCCACTCCCTCCCCTGCTCTGCCGCCCCACTCCCTCCCCTGCTCCGCACCGCCCCGCTGCCCCACTCCCTCCCCGGCTCCACGCCGCCCCACCCCCACTCACTCCCTTGCTCCGTGCCGCCACGCCACTGCACCGCCCGCCACGCCGCGTCGCGCTGTCCTTCCTGACGACAAATTCCCTTCCCTCGACAGCTACATCGCCCGCATCATCGACGACGAAGTCGGCTACACCGACTACATCGACGACGACAAATCCCCCCTCCCCTCTCCCCTCCACGACGGCGGCATCATCGATGACATCTACGGCTACATCGACCGCCCCGGCTACGACTACGTCGACGACGGCAACTAGATCATCTACATCATTGACGATCAATGACGGCAGGTACGTTCCCCTCTCCCCTCGATGTTTAGATCTCCTAGGGTTCATGGGGATGGATCGACACGGGTTAGGTTTAGGATTCATGGGGTTAGGGTTAGGGTATACGTTGCTCTCTGGTTCATGGGGTAGGATCTATGGGGATTCATGAGGATGATCTCCCTCTAGTTCATGGGGTTAGGGTTCATGGGTTTCATGGGGTTAGGGTTCATGGGGGTTTGAGTGCATAATTTCATTAGTATCAGAATGTCTTGATCGTTCACCGTTGTCGTTTCTGTGGCATCTGTGATGTGTTCCTCCTGCCCATGGTTGTCAGTGTCTACTATTGAAATGTTCATGGTTCACCGTTGTCGTTTCTATGACATCTGTGATCTAAATTTCCTCCCTATGCATGATTTCAATTGTTATTAAGAGTATGTGCATGTTCTCTGGGGTTTTCATGAAGAATGCATAGTTTTGACTGTGCAACATGGGTTAGCCTACATAAAGCCACTTGCAATTGTTGTTGTTCTATATGGGTTGACATACCAAATCATGCATGCTTATGAGAATGTCCATAATTCTTTTTTCTGTTCCATTCTTATGAGAATGTGCTACTGCACATTGATTATGATGTCTAATCTGATTTTGTATGGGGTTGGATTCATGGGGTTAGGGTTTTGTGGGGAGGTGGTTCTTTATTCTAGATTTTGTATGCTCTATTTTGATTGTGCATCCCTATCAATGACTTTGACATGGCCTGTGGCTTGATATTATTCTAGATTGTTGCTTGCTATTTTGCGTTGTCATGTGGATGCCATGTGGCAGCTCATCCATGGCCTTGTTTGTCCTGCAGGTCATTGAGCAGCATCAGGAGGAGGAGCTCAAGCACGACTACCACGACGCACCACCACAAAAGCAGGTTATTGTCCATCTCCATCTCCATCTCCCTCTGCTGCCAATCTTGTTTATTTGTTCTTGATTATGGTCACCACTAAATCTAAAGCTGTGTAGTTGTTGTTCCCGTGCTATCTACGGTTTGTAAGTTCCCATTCATGTTTTGTTTCTATCCTGTGAGCTCCTGCCATGCTTTGGTTTACATATGGATGATCTAGTTCCATAGCTATGTTCCTAGGTTTGCTAAATTGGTAAGTGGCGGTGCTAATCTCTCATTGCTTCCTATGGGACTCTGTTGTTCATATAGAAATCTTCCTGCTCACTTTACTACTAGAATACTTCATGTAGGTGTGATATATGCTCTCTGGGTTGGTCTAGTTAATTCATGGTGTTCATTACTAAATGATTAAGTCCATCTGCCATTTTTGTGAGCTTTATTCTATTGATTGGCTAGTTTTTTTAGTTTGTTACTTTGTGCTACTTTTATGTAATGACACCAATTAACTTAGTTGAGTTATGTACATTGGTACCCCCTGCTTTATGTAGTCAGGATTTTAAGGGATTCTTCATATCTTTCCTATGTACATGCATGCTTGTTTAGTGCAATTACATGGTTGCTTAATTAATTTAACTACATCACTATATTGTTGATCCAGCAAGTTTTCCTCACATGTATTATTACAGATGCATTGCTACACCTGTGTGTGCATGCTGGTTCAAGTGCTTTCCTTTATTGATACAAGTGCATCATTCTACTTTGTCCCTGTTATATCTCATTCTTGTTTATTCTATTTTGCAAGCTATTATAGAAATGTTCCAACCACCTCAAGATCATCCATGGCAAGGATGACAAGGTCAACCATGAGGCCAACCATTGGTATGCAACTTGCTCCTTGTGGTTATACTGTCAGTTTTATAAAATTTGTGTCTTAATATGCTAAGTGAAATGTATTGCTGGAATCTGAATAAGCTGGCTTAATTTTGCATCTGTGCTGTTAGTCTTCCTTACCTGAATAACTTGGATTAAATAATAATAAATTTTCATAAGATATGTTTGGCTGGCTGTCTATGCATTCCAAACATTCACCTAATAGTTATGTTTCCTTTATCATGCAAAGAAGAGCCTCTCACCGAGTACGAGAAGGTTAGGGCTAGAAATATCATGAGGAACAACCGGATGATCAAGTCCCTTGGCATCGGTGCAATAGCGTCGATGATTAGGAAAATAAATGGTGTACAAGAAGGTAGAAGTGATTAGGTTCAAGAAGGTAGTGGAGTTACCAATGATGACCCAGAGTACAATCCTAAGGAGGATGAAGTTAATGATGGAGAGGAAGTGGATGATGTTGTAGTGAACAAGACTTTTAAGGTGCAAACTCTGTCTTGCTCGGAGGGCTAGGGTTCTTTTATGCTATGTTATTCCTTGTGCTCACATATTTCTCTTCTGATCTAATGCTTTTTTCCATGTTGTTTATATGAGGCACTGAAGGAATCTAGGATGAAGAGGCCTGGTGTTAAGAAGACAGTTAGCAAGAAGAAGAAGAGATCAGAAACATCTGTTGTGATGCCTCCAGGAAGGGTGATGGCCCCAGCTCCAGGACAAAAAAAGAGGATCCTGGAACCTGATGAGCATGCCCTTGATAGGGTCACATGGCAGAAAGCAAAGATGGCGACTGTGATGGACCATCACGAAAGTCTGTTGCGCATGGACTCTGAGACCTCGGTGCAAATGGGTGATGAGTTGCCGCCCATGGATGAAGAGACCACTCGCAGCATGGATGGAAGTGGCACTGTCTGCCTAGATGAAGGAGGAACCATCTGCATTGATGAAGCAGGCACTGTCCACACAGACCTCAGCCCTGTTGCACCTTCTATTGACAGGAATGTTGTCGTCAATGAAGAAGAACAGCAGCTTCTGCTTCAATCAGGCAAGTTGACCATTGCAATGCTATATTTTGCTGGTGAATTTTCCAAATGGAATGATCATGTATGCTTTTGTCGATTCCTGCATTTGTCGATTTATATTCTAATTTATGAGTTCAATTGCATTTTCAGATGCAATGACTACCAAGACTAGACTTAGAAAGGGCATAGGGCTAGAGAGGATCACCAAGTCGCTTGGTAGCAAGGTGCCTATCCAAATTGCCGAAGGGATGCAGCGTCCAGAGAAGCCTCTGCAGTCAGCAAAGCTTGCTTCTGAGTGTGGACTCGTTGCAAGAAGCCATCTTCTGGTTCTTCCTCACTTCAAGCTATCCAAAAAATGCTAGTCTATTGGAGAACTACATTGGGAAAGTTGCTGTAAGCTACTTGTTTCATAGTTAATGTGCTATCTATTTTCTGTTACACCTATGCATGATCACTAATATTGTTCCTACCTTGTTTGCTGTCTTGGTAGGAAAATTTTGAGATGAACATGGACTCGGAGACCATCAAGACCGCGTGCAAAGATATTCTGCAGAAAAATTCAAAGAATAGACGCCATCAGATCAAGAAGAAGCACTACGATACTGTAGCCGCAAATAAAGTCAGCATTAAGTCTCCAGTGCCTGATCTGACGGATGGTGAATGGCAAGCTCTGGTGGAGATGTGGTCTACCCCAAGACAGAAGGTTTGTCTCTGCTTTGTTTGATGCTTTATGTTCTGCACATGATCATGCTGACAGTATGCTCTTTTGTAGGAAACCTGTGTGTCGAACAAGATGAATCGAGAAAAAGTCATGTATAATCAGAGAACTGGTTCCAGGCACTACACAGCACACATTTTTGCCACTGTGAGAACTTTTCTCTAGAGACCTTACTGTTTGATCCACGTTGAATAACATTTCTGATTCTTACTGAATAACATTTTGATTTTTGTTGAAAAACATTTCAGAAAGAAGAGCGTAAGGGTGAGGAGTTGTCTGTGATTGACTTGTTTAAGGCCACCCACAACAGCAAGAAGCAAGGGTTTTCATGAAGAATGCATAGTTTTGACTGTGCAACATGGGTTAGCCTACATAAAGCCACTTGCAATTGTTGTTGTTCTATATGGGTTGATATACCAAATCATGCATGCTTATGAGAATGTCCATAATTCTTTTTTCTGTTCCATTCTTATGAGAATGTGCTACTGCACATTGATTATGATGTGTAATCTGATTTTGTATGGGGTTGGATTCATGGGGTTAGGGTTTTGTGGGGAGGTGGTTCTTTATTCTAGATTTTGTATGCTCTATTTTGATTGTGCATCCCTATCAATGACTTTGACATGGCCTGTGGCTTGATATTATTCTAGATTGTTGCTTGCTATTTTGCGTTGTCATGTGGATGCCATGTGGCAGCTCATCCATGGCCTTGTTTGTCCTGCAGGTCATTGAGCAGCATCAGGAGGAGGAGCTCAAGCACGACTACCACGACGCACCACCACAAAAGCAGGTTATTGTCCATCTCCATCTCCATCTCCCTCTGCTGCCAATCTTGTTTATTTGTTCTTGATTATGGTCACCACTAAATCTAAAGCTGTGTAGTTGTTGTTCCCGTGCTATCTACGGTTTGTAAGTTCCCATTCATGTTTTGTTTCTATCCTGTGAGCTCCTGCCATGCTTTGGTTTACATATGGATGATCTAGTTCCATAGCTATGTTCCTAGGTTTGCTAAATTGGTAAGTGGCGGTGCTAATCTCTCATTGCTTCCTATGGGACTCTGTTGTTCATATAGAAATCTTCCTGCTCACTTTACTACTAGAATACTTCATGTAGGTGTGATATATGCTCTCTGGGTTGGTCTAGTTAATTCATGGTGTTCATTACTAAATGATTAAGTCCATCTGCCATTTTTGTGAGCTTTATTCTATTGATTGGCTAGTTTTTTTAGTTTGTTACTTTGTGCTACTTTTATGTAATGACACCAATTAACTTAGTTGAGTTATGTACATTGGTACCCCCTGCTTTATGTAGTCAAGATTTTAAGGGATGCTTCATATCTTTCCTATGTACATGCATGCTTGTTTAGTGCAATTACATGGTTGCTTAATTAATTTAACTACATCACTATATTGTTGATCCAGCAAGTTTTCCTCACATGTATTATTACAGATGCATTGCTACACCTGTGTGTGCATGCTGGTTCAAGTGCTTTCCTTTATTGATACAAGTGCATCATTCTACTTTGTCCCTGTTATATCTCATTCTTGTTTATTCTATTTTGCAAGCTATTATAGAAATGTTCCAACCACCTCAAGATCATCCATGGCAAGGATGACAAGGTCAAACATGAGGCCAACCATTGGTATGCAACTTGCTCCTTGTGGTTATACTGTCAGTTTTATAAAATTTGTGTCTTAATATGCTAAGTGAAATGTATTGCAGGAATCTGAATAAGCTGGCTTAATTTTGCATCTGTGCTGTTAGTCTTCCTTACCTGAATAACTTGGATTAAATAATAATAAATTTTCATAAGATATGTTTGGCTGGCTGTCTATGCATTCCAAACATTCACCTAATAGTTATGTTTCCTTTATCATGCAAAGAAGAGCCTCTCACCGAGTACGAGAAGGTTAGGGCTAGAAATATCATGAGGAACAACCGGATGATCAAGTCCCTTGGCATCGGTGCAATAGCGTTGATGATTAGGAAAATAAATGGTGTACAAGAAGGTAGAAGTGATTAGGTTCAAGAAGGTAGTGGAGTTACCAATGATGACCCAGAGTACAATCCTAAGGAGGATGAAGTTAATGATGGAGAGGAAGTGGATGATGTTGTAGTGAACAAGACTTTTAAGGTGCAAACTCTGTCTTGCTCGGAGGGCTAGGGTTCTTTTATGCTATGTTATTCCTTGTGCTCACATATTTCTCTTCTGATCTAATGCTTTTTTCCATGTTGTTTATATGAGGCACTGAAGGAATCTAGGATGAAGAGGCCTGGTGTTAAGAAGACAATTAGCAAGAAGAAGAAGAGATCAGAAACATCTGTTGTGATGCCTCCAGGAAGGGTGATGGCCCCAGCTCCAGGACAAAAAAAGAGGATCCTGGAACCTGATGAACATGCCCTTGATAGAGTCACATGGCAGAAAGCAAAGATGGCGACTGTGATGGACCATCAGGAAAGTCTGTTGCGCATGGACTCTGAGACCTCGGTGCAAATGGGTGATGAGTTGCCGCCCATGGATGAAGAGACCACTCTCAGCATGGATGGAAGTGGCACTGTCTGCCTAGATGAAGGAGGAACCATCTGCATTGATGAAGCAGGCACTGTCCACACAGACCTCAGCCCTGTTGCACCTTCTATTGACAGGAATGTTGTCGTCAATGAAGAAGAACAGCAGCTTCTGCTTCAATCAGGCAAGTTGACCATTGCAATGCTATATTTTGCTGGTGAATTTTCCAAATGGAATGATCATGTATGCTTTTGTCGATTCCTGCATTTGTCGATTTCTATTCTAATTTATGAGTTCAATTGCATTTTCAGATGCAATGACTACCAAGACTAGACTTAGAAAGGGCAAAGGGCTAGAGAGGATCACCAAGTCGCTTGGTAGCAAGGTGCCTATCCAAATTGCCGAAGGGATGCAGCGTCCAGAGAAGCCTCTGCAGTCAGCAAAGCTTGCTTCTGAGTGTGGACTCGTTGCAAGAAGCCATCTTCTGGTTCTTCCTCACTTCAAGCTATACAAAAAATGCTAGTCTATTGGAGAACTACATTGGGAAAGTTGCTGTAAGCTACTTGTTTCATAGTTAATGTGCTATCTATTTTCTGTTACACCTATGCATGATCACTAATATTGTTCCTACCTTGTTTGCTGTCTTGGTAGGCAAATTTTGAGATGAACATGGACTCGGAGACCATCAAGACCGCGTGCAAAGATATTCCGCAGAAAAATTCAAAGAATAGACGCCATCAGATCAAGAAGAAGCACTACGATACCGTAGCCGCAAATAAAGTCAGCATTAAGTCTCCAGTGCCTGATCTGACGGATGGTGAATGGCTAGCTCTGGTGGAGATGTGGTCTACCCCAAGACAGAAGGTTTGTCTCTGCTTTGTTTGATGCTTTATGTTCTGCACATGATCATGCTGACAGTATGCTCTTTTGTAGGAAACCTGTGTGTCGAAGAAGATGAATCGAGAAAAAGTCATGTATAATCAGAGAATTGGTTCCAGGCACTACACAGCACACATTTTTGCCACTGTGAGAACTTTTCTCTAGAGACCTTACTATTTGATCCACGTTGAATAACATTTCTGATTCTTGCTGAATAACATTTTGATTTTTGTTGAAAAACATTTCAGAAAGAAGAGCGTAAGGGTGAGGAGTTGTCTGCGATTGACTTGTTTAAGGCCACCCACAACAGCAAGAAGCAAGGGTTTTCGGAGCCAGTCAAGACTGCTATAGTAAGTCACTCCATGCTTTGTCCATGCCCTGTTTGATTCATAGCCAGCTTTGATGATGTTTGATGCTTTGATGATTTGATGCTGTTTGATTCGGGGCCAGTTCCATGCTTTGATGTTGTTTGATAGTTCCATGCTAGGCTTAATCAAGATATCAGAACAGCTTAATGAAGATAGTTCAATGCTGTTTGATTCACACACGCTGTGTTCCATGCTTTGATGTTGTTTGATAATTCAACAAAGATATCAGAACTTGCTGTAGCTATTTGTTGCATTTTTTATGATATGATGAAATTTGATCTGAATGTTAGTCGGGAAGCCATCTTATATAGAACCACCATTCTAGGATTAATGAAGCGATCATATTGTTCCAATTGCATGTCTCCGGGTCACTAGTCATCATCTTCTTGTATAGATTTTGTGTGTTGGTTTGGTTACTTCAAATAATCCATTTATGTGCTGGTTTGGTTTCTCCAATAATGCCTATCATTTTCCTCCATATGCTAGCTTGATATGGAAAAAATGAAGGACGCGCCGGTACCAGAAGGTGAAGAGCCAAAGTCTATTGTTCAAATTGTCGAAGAAGTGATGTTGAAATCTGTCAAGCAGAGCACATTCCTCACAAATATTGGGCTCTAGTCATCTAGGAACAACTCCCGCAATGCAACTACTGAAGTGGCTGCTCATGTTCGTGACCTTAAGCAGAAGCTGGAGAGGTCCGAGCTTCAAGCTGAAGTGGTGCAAGAAGAATTAGCGGCAATCAAGATGAAGGCGGAAGAATCTGAAGCTGCACGGGACAAGGAACTTGAGCTGCTGCGCAAGAAGTCTCAAGAACAGGAAGAGAAGTTAGCTCACTTGATGGCTCTCTTTGGAGCTAAGGTAGTTTGATGGTTGTGCAGTTTGTCTTTGAACCTCTTTGTCTTTGAGCTGTGAAGCTGGAGCTAAGGTAGTTGTTGCATTTTCAACCTGTGAACCTGGGAGCTGAGCTGAGCTGTTGCATTTTGTTGTTTGAACCTGGGAGCTGTGAAGTTATGTGACCCTGTGAAGTTATGTGATCTTGTGAACCTCTGTTTATTTTCTGTGAAGTTATGTGGATCACTTGTGCACCTGCGCCTTTCTGTTTATAGTTATGCAAAATGAGAACCTGGGCTCTAAAAAGGCCAAGGCCCAAACAAGAATTAGACCAAAAAGGCTTGGGCCTAAAAAAAGAAGTGACTGTAAGAAAAAAATTTATAAAAGGCTGCATAACAGAAAATAAAAAGGCCAAGGCCCAAATTCGAACTAGACTAAAAAGGCTGTGGCCCAAAACAATAGTGGACTATAAAAAAATCATCAGAAAAAGGCTCCATTCCCTGAAAATAAAAGGCCAAATTATTGGGCCAAGCCCATGCACATAAGCAAAATAAAGAGAGAGAAAATTAAATGGGCCGAATTATTGGGCTTGTCCCATGTAGACGGCTGAAATGGACCAGGCTGATTCTATTCAACGACCTTTTCATTTGGTCGTAATTTTGCCACTCAGCTTGCCACGGTGGATCTGACGTGGTGTGGTCGGATTGCTAGTGACCAAAATAATTGGTCGTTAAATCTACGACCTTTTTTGGGTCATAAACGTCTACGACCATTCCAGAAGAAAGGTCGCTATAGTCAGTTAACGACGGCCAACTTTTGACCTTATGTTTTTGGTCACAAAAAGGTCACAAATTGAGAACAGTGACCATTCAGTGACTAATAGTGGTGGTCACAAGTTGACATATTTCTTGTAGTGAACGGTGAGTAATAGTGCATGAAACGGACCAGAATCGGCCAAAATTGTGGTTGTTGATGACCAACTAGTAATATTACCGCGGGGTTTGTCAATCGTGGAAATCACTTCGGGACCCCAAAACTAAGTAATATTCCATGAAACGGGCCAGGATCGGCCCAAACTGCGATTCTTGACAACCAACACGTAAGCACACCTTGGGGTTCAACAACCATGGAAATCGCTTTGGGACCTGAAAACTATGAGTAATAGTCCATGAAAGAGCCCAGAATAGGACAAACCTAGGATTATTGATGAATGATAAAGACACCCCAGGGTTCCTCAATCATGGTAATTGCTCAGGGACCCCAAATCAGTGAGTATAGTCCATGAAACTGGCCAGAATCGGCCAAAACTGCGATTGTTGATGACCGACATGTAAGCGCACCTTGGGGTTCAACAAGCATGCAAAACATCTTGGGACACCAAAATGGTGAGTAATAGTCCATGAGACGGTTCAGAAACGACAAAAACCGCGAGTGGTTATGACCGACATGGAAACGCACCCCGCGGTTCGTCAATCGCATAAATCACTTCGGGACCCCCAAATGGTGAGTAATAGTCCATGAAAGAGCTAGGAATCGAACAAACCTAGTATTATCGATGAACGACACATAAACGCACCCCGAGATTCGCCTATCATGGAAACCGCTCAGGGACCCCAAATCAGTTAGTAATAGTCCATGAAACGGACCTGAATCGGCTAATACTGCAGTTGTTGATGACCGACAGATAAGCGCACCTCGGTGTTCAACAACCATGGAAATTGCTTCGGGGCCCCCAAAGCGGTGTAGTCCATGAAATGAGTCACACTGTGAATGTTGACGATGGAAACGTAAATGCACCCTTAGGATCGTCAATCGTGGAAATCGCTCTAGTTCCCAAAACGGTGAGTAGTAGTCCATGAAACGGGCCAGTATTTACCCGAACTGCAAGTCTTGATGACCAACACGTAAGCACACCCCGGGGTTCATCAATCGTGGAAATCACTTCGAAGCCCAAAACTGAGTAATAGTCCATGAAAGAGCCCAGAATCGGACAAACCTAGGATTATTGATGAATGATACATAAACACACCCCGGGGTTCAACAATCATGGAAATCCCTCTGGGACCCCAAATCAATGAGTAATAGTCCATGAAACGGGCCAGCATCGGCCAAAACTGCGATTGTTGATGACCGACACGTAAGCGCACCTTGGGGTTCAAAAACCATGAAAATCGCTTTGGGACCCCAAAAGGGTGAGT